>NC_056751.1:833954768-834292573 GCF_019279795.1 Protopterus annectens
AAGTGCGCTGTTGAGATAGGTCAAATCTTTTCTCATGTAATTTATTTATTTAACTATTCCACCATAGAGGCTCATTTCTGAGTTTCTTTTGACTTTTGTTGTGGATGAGGACTGACTTATCAATACCGCTAATTAAGTGGGAGTATAAGAGGCAAAGGCAATAGTTTTAGCAATGGAGTCCATTAGAGGAGGATTACAGTGGAATTTATTAAGGCCATCTAGTAATTAAAAATTTGCTTCTGAGAAGTCCCTAAACAAAGAGATATGCACCAGTTTTAAAAACAGGTCTGATTTAAAAAAGGAAGATTATACAAATGAACATATACAAGGAGGGGTTGTATTTGTGAATAAATCAAGGATATATGGGATTCTATAGAAGATTAACTATTGGTACAATGAAGCATTGAGAATGAAGAAAACTGGTGGTGTAGGTCAGCTAGTTTACTGACATAGAGTTGAAGTCCCCCAATACAAAGGTGTATAAAGTTGTTGACATTAATAGAGATTTTTGTTATGGTGTTAAAATAGCTATCATAGTGGAGCACAAACAGGGTATTCCATAGCTAATTATGAAGTGGCAATTAATCTTGTTTAGGGTGATGTGGACATCTAAGCATTCTTATTTGGAGTCCTGAGGAGCCAGTTGTCAGGTAATTATATCAATGATAAATAGTGATACTTCCCCACAACTGGCTGCGCTCTGAACATGATAGGTGTTAAAGTCAAGAGCAGAAGGAGTGCTGTCATTGCTTTGATACCATATCACTGTAATTCCATAAATATAAATACATTCAAATTGCAGGAGGATCGCTAGTTTGGGCATTTTTTGTTAAGACTCCTTCCTGGTATTGCATATAGCCACCTCAATGAGTTCTGAATTATATTTTACTAAGCCGTAATGTGCAGCAGGCAGACTTTGTCTAAAAAGGTACTATGGGGCAGCAAAGGCTTTAACCATAATGTGAAAGTCATGTTTCTCGACCATCTCATCCAAAACTGACACATACTGTATCCTTTTAGAATGCCACTAGTTTTACAGCCAATTATTATAGATGATTATCTTGTCTTTGAATTTTGGCATCATTCTGGGTGAAGGCAAAATAGCACTCATGAATAGTGTCTTTTCTGCCTCAGACACATAAATTGCAAGGTCAGTCATATCCTTCTGCATTTCCCTCGGGGATGAGCAACTAAGGTCATTCAATCTCATGTGGACCACTACCAGGTCATAATCATAATCATATTTTTTCAGAATAGATGGCTCTAAGAACCCTTGTTATGAAGTGGTTCCTGGCTCCACAAAGATATCCATTACCCTCATTTTATCCTGTCTGCCTGACCATAAAACATAACAGAATGGATGCAGCCTCGGTGGGCTTTAAGGTCTTGCAGCCTATGCCCAAGTGACTGTTACATGTATCCAATCTAGCGGTGGGCATGTAGAGTGAAGGTGTGATGTGGGTATGTTACTGTGTGGACTTATGACTAAGATTTCTTAGCACTTAGTCTGGGAGGCTTAAACAGTGTTCTCTTAACAGCCACAGTGTAATATGAAGTGGTGATCCTTCAAAATAACTAGTGGTATCAGGTTAGAGCTGAATGAGAGTCCAGTAATGACCAGTGCAGGTGAAGTATGAGACAACAAGATAGCTTAATAACCTGCTCTTTGTATAGATATAATGAACTGGACTAAAAAATGGTGATAATATGGGACATGGCTAAAGGGTAAAAGGATAGGAGATATGACTACTACAGTTAGACTCTCGATAAACTAAAGTAATAGTGGTAGTTTTCACAAATTAAAAAAAAGTAAAAGTGACAAAGAGTATGTAATAATAGTAATCAGTAACAAGTGCCAAACTGAAATCAGACAGCCATACCTACTAGTTTCCAGTGCAGTAATTAAGAGCAGTATCAGTACAAGCAGGAATATAACAGCAGTCATCAAAAAGTGACATCAAGTGCAATCAACAGTTGAAATAACAGCTTAATTTGACCTTCCCTAACTAGCAATAGTAAGGAGCAAAATATAGTGTAACACAATAAGGATCCAGGTGTAGTCACTGCAGTGCAAAAGCAACAGCTAGTCGAAATCAATAGTTTAAGGTGCAGTAACTGCAAAGCAAAACATTACAATGAAGTAACAGAAGAGCAATCAGTACAAACATCAAACATATATCAGAGAAATCTAATACTCTGCAGTGCAGTACTGCAAACCAGTAACTTTAAATATTGTAACAGTACAGCAATCAGTAACAAGCAAAAATGCAACAGGAGTTATCAAATGGTGCAATCGATAACTGAGATAGTAAATTAATTTGGCTTCCATCTACCAAGTATCAATAACTCTCAGTACAGCAAAATTAACTGAAATAATATTAGCAACAGTGCAGTATTACCTTACATATTGTCAGAAATGAACAATACAACAGTAAAACTGTGCAACAGTGCAGTCTTACTTATATATAAATGTAATGTTAACAAGTTACTAGGTTAAAAAGAAACAATTCCAATGTACGTAATAAGGAAATAGTAAAATCAATTGCAATAGTGCAACTAAATGAAGCATAGTTTACCTTACCTGTTGTAAACTAGCCTTTTTCACTGTTTAACATATAGGATTAATACTGCTTCATGAACTAAGCAAACCAATGGGTATTTAAAGTCTGTAAGCTTCCGTAGCCACAGAAGCTGTCAAATCAAAATTCATACATACGTTCACCAATCAAAACCAGGTACACCCATCATTCAACAGAACACAGGTTCAGGTAGCTGTCACATGGAAGTCTATTCTCACCAGTAGCCAGAGCACTGCAGACCTGATTCTGGGAGGTTGTTAAAACATTGTAGTGCACTGAATCAGTTAGAACCTAGATGGAAAAGGGCTTTGTGTTGTTCTCCTCTTTCTCTGTAGTCATCCATTTTCTAATCCAGACTGTGTCTTAGAATGCTGTTAGCAAATGAGCACTGAAGAGGTTGTTGCAAGTAAAGAAAGTGAGTGGGACAGGAAGCAGGTACTCGCAGAAAGCTAAAAGGCTTAATAATTTATTTATATGCATAAACAATAAATATGCCCAGTTGCTGCTCCCTACAGGGCTAGAACCAGGGCAGTCTTTCAGTTTGCCCTACCTTTCCCAAAGCTTTGACCTTAGTCATAAAGGAGGATCTTCTCACAGTTCAGCTACCATGGCAAGAAGGTACAAGAAGGCACTCACCATAACAAATATTCAGTCTGTAGGATCAATGCTTAGCTCATTCATGGATGAGTGGAGTTTAGCCACTGGCATTAGTCTTCTGACCAGATTCGAAGAGAAATCATAACTCTCCTAGATCAGGTGCAAGATATGTCCCCCAACAAAATGTAAGCTGGAAACTTCTCTGTAAAGAAGAACATAACTTAGGCCATCTTAATTTTTTTTTTTTGGAGAAAAGAGTCATCAGCAAATGCGTCTGCATTCTATAACCTACAATATCAGAATAGGACATCAGAAGAACTCTTAGGGCATCATAGGCGGTAATATCCAGTAATAACCTATCCCCTGTGCTAATCCCTTAAACAGATACAATATTATCAAAAAAAACCTCCACTTGGGGAGAAGATCTCTAAACATATTAAAGGCACCATATCATTTATATGTACACGGTTATCATAAAGTAGCCTGTCACCTGGAGAATGAAGGCAGGTGCTAACCAATCAATCATAAGATTGTGTAGGACATGAGAAAAAGGGGGCGAAGCTCTTAATGCAACTATTATTATTATTCTAACATTTACAGTTATAATGAGCATCTTCAATCAGCTGAATTATGTTCATCATAACAATCACTGCTGCAGTACATTCATAAATGAAAGGCATCATACATAGGCATTTGCTTTTAAATGCTAATGAGCTAGCTTCTTTGATTGGTATGTAATGTGGTTCACAGTAGTACTAGAAAATTTAATTTTCAGTACAGACCTGGCAGAATTTACAATAAATCACACATCTTTGTGTTATCTATCATGCCTCCAGATATAGCAAGGTGTTAGTGCAAAGGACATAAAACATGTTTCTGCATTAGTGACAAAATATATTTGCTTTCAAGAGTCTTTCTGGAGCTACAGATATGTACTTTTTCACTGAAACATGACACACCTGCATCCACCAGAATTTTGATCCTTACAACAGAATTTGACTGAAAACTGAAAACGTTTGGATCTAGATATGTGATATTCCTTATTGAAAGTATATTAACTAAAAGTCTGAAAAAGTAGTGTGCTGCATTTCTGCATGTAGCTGAGGAAGAAGTCATAAAGACATTTAACTCTTTTACTTTCCTTGATGAACAGAAGGATAAAATAGCATTTAAACATATGTCCTACCAGCTTTATTGGCATAGAGACATAAAGTCCTGATGATTGTCGGTGACCCGAGTTTAGCTAAAAGCTTGTGCTCCTGTTGGAATGATGAGGTTTAAGCCTGTTCACTTGTCTTTGGGGGAGTGGGGAGTGGTGTTTGCTCATAAACACATTTTCCTCAATAGAATTTCCAGTGAAGCCTGGGGATCACTTGAAGGTATTTGCCTACATGGAGAGCAGGACCAATTGACTGTGTCATTCAGAGGGGTAACATGCACTGCAAAGGTCCATTACATGCCAACCCCATGGAAATCAAAAAGCATGGGCAGAACATTATAGTCTAAAAGGAAAATCTCAGTCCTTCTCATAAATGTTGGCACCACTCCCAGTACATTCAACCCTCACACACACCAGGGAATGAATGATTCATAGGACTTTAACTCAGGGGGACCAACAGGTTAATGGAGTGACAAACACAATAAGCTTGATGGTCTTGAGGAAGAATAGAGCAAAAAAATTTTATATACATCTTGGATTTTCTGTATACTGCAAAAGAGTTTGCAGATGACTGCAAACTGGGAGCCATTATTGAATCCACAAATGATGTGGATACTCTACAAAAGGGCCTTACAGAAACAGATGCTTGGTGCCAGAGCCATGGGCTCAAGCTCAATGTCAAGAAATGTATAGTTATCCCCTTTGAGAAAAAACATGTACCCATGAATTACCACATAGGTGGCAGTACACTAAACACCGAAAGTGTGATAAGAGACTTAGGGACACAGGTGGACAGTGGTCTCACCTTCGATAACCACATCACCACAACAGTCAGGAAATCCTTCTATGTGGCACACCTCATCACTACGAGCTTTTCATCCAGAAAAAAGGAGGTCATTGTCCTACTGTACTCATTCCTCATTAGACCCATTATAGAATACAACACCCCATTTGGTATGTACTTCTCAAGACATCTGCAACAACTGGAAAGGCCGCAGAAATACCTCACTAAAAGAATCACAGGCCTAAAGCAGATGCCCTATGCTGACTGCCTTAAAAAACTCCAGCTATACTTTGTCGCATATTGTCTACTCAGAGGTGATCTCTGCTTAACATACAAGGCCATGTCAAACCCAGAGCTGTTGGACATGCTACACTTAAAGAAATCCCAATCCCTCAGAGCCACACGCTCCAGGGATTTAAACGTTGTCATCACAATAAACAAAACATGCTGAAGGGATAGGTTCCTGACTCAGAGACTCCCCAGACTCTGGAATAGACTGCCCATACATGTCTAGCAGAGTGCCTCTTTGGCCCTCTTCAAAGGGAACCTTGATGATTGGATGGGAGAAAGGAAATTCACCCCAGGAATCACGTCAGTCATCCTGCTAGACAGAGGTCCAGGGAAGTAAATAGTGTGGGAAGAAATAGCCAGGGAATTGTTATGGCTAGGCTTGTATAGGCCCTAGGGCTGATAGCCTAGTACCAACCTATGAACCTAAGAACCTATTTTTAGACATTTCTTCTTTGCAACAGTACAAAATCTTAAACTCACTGTAGATGTGTAAGCTACTGACCTAAAGAACTGAACTGATGATTGGGTGTGGTGAGCTGCATGATTTTTTAATAAGAGAATAATTAGTGATATAAGAAATGATGAAATGAGGGGCAGGTTATTAAGAGAAAGACACCTAAACTTATCAAAATATGTACATGTGTCCAGAGCAAGTAAAATTACTAGCACACAGATAAATGTATTAACTGATGAAAAGAATGTTTACAAATAAAATATGGTCAAATAACAATATGATAATGAGAAATAAGGCAAAATGAGTTGTAATAGTAATGAAAATGAAAAAAAAAAAAGTGAGGTAATGTACTGTAATAAATCTAAGATGGTGGTCAGAGAAAACACTGAACTGTTAAAATTCAGGTGTGCAAGGCATTATAGCTGTAATCATGGCAAGAAATCTTCCCCAGTTCTTAAACAAACATGTAGAGCCCGTGCTGAAAAATGATGTTTTATAAAGATGTATAAACCGATATTTTTAAAAGAATTTGCATGTTGCTGAATAAAATATGAAAATGAACTGTTTGTTGATACTTTACAGATGAATACATCTAATGATGGGAAGTTGGAAATTAATTAAGGACAGTGAGATAGATGTGCAAAACAGACTGTTGGAAAAATACTGAGAATTAATGGACAGCTTGCGGAATTTAAATAAGGTGCTAACTGTAATATCTTGTCAGAATATACTTTTAAAGCTCTGGATCTATTTGGCACTCAAAAACAAGTCAGGTGTCCACTGTTATCCTATCCTGGCCACCAGGTGGCACTATTAGGTCAGAATTGTTGACATGAGTACAAGAATAAAAAAAAAAAAATGTTTTTTTTCCAAGATGGCTGCACACTGATCAACAGCTCAACTTCAGTAGGGTTACAACCTGTCCCACTTTGCGAGGGACAGTCCCTCTTTGGGCAGTTGTGTCCTGACAAAAATATTAAAAATGGCAAATGTCCTGAGATTGTAGGACATAATTATGTCCCATATTTTATGTAATAGTTGCATAAAATACTTATTTCTGTATCTAAAATACCTAAATGTTACAAGAAACAGAATAAGCAACTAAACTACTACAAGAATAAGCTTTTATTTAGGCAAAAAAGATAAGTTCTATCCTTTGCACTGACCGTGGGTATGTGTCGGCCTGTAAAATCTGATGTGTGTACCGAAAATGTCCCACTTTGGCCATTTGAAAAGGTGGCAACCCTAAACGTCAGCTCTTCCAGTGTGAAAAAAGAAACTTAAAGACTAGGGCCAGAACTCTGTCACGTTTAGTAAACTCAGTTACTGGCTAGTACGTACACTGCTTGGATGCCAGCAAAGAAACTGAGAGAGCCTAAAAGAAAATAAACTAGAAAAGGTAAAGAGTAAACACAGACTGGGAAAAATCCTGCAGCTGTTCAGCAAAAAACAGTTCAAGCTCCAGCTTTAGTGCAAGACATGGTTTCTGAAACTTTCTGGTAATGTAAAAAAAAAATTAATGAAATGTGTTCAAAGCTGATTAAAATAAATGAAACACTGAAGGATTATATCAATTCAAATAACAAAAGGCTGGAAAAATGGAAAAATCTTTAAACAAATATTCAGATGAGCTATTAAAATTACAAAAATCAGATGTAGAAATTTAAAAAAAGGCTGGCTAAGTTTGACTGTTCAAGAAGAGATGTTTCAAAAATTGTAGAATTATAGGACAGAGCAAGTAGAAAAAATCTGGGATTTTCTACTGTACCAGAGAAACTAGCAGGAACAGACTGTATTAAGTTTATGAAGGCCCAAATAAGCAATCGGGCTGGTATTCCACAGCAGGAACTCTTAATTGAAAGGGGACACCGAGTGCATGTTCGAAATCTAGCCATGAGAAAGCAACCAAGACCTGTATTAGTAAAGAAGAAAAACTACCAGCAAAAACAGTTGATCCTGACAAAACTGTGGCAAAATGGCAAATTATTAAAAGTTGAAGACAGTAGTGTGTTTGTGGAAAATGAATATTCACTGTACACCAGCAGAGGAGAAACAAATGTATTCCATCAATCAGTGAATGTTGACAGACAAGGCTGAAATTCAAGCTGCTGTATTCAGTTGTCTTCAGAATATTTTTCCTGGAAGATCAAAGTAACTGTTGATGCAGAACAGGCTAAAGGAGGAAACACAAAAATTTACACAACAAAAAGTGAGCCATCAAACAGAAGGGGACTCTGCTTCTCATTCTTCTGATAATAAAGCACATGCAAAGACTTTGCCCATGAAACCTTTTCCTCTCTCCCAAAGGAAAATGCTTGAGAGATAGAGAAAAGCATAAGAGTTTACTAGAAAAAAATCAGGAGTATTTTGCAATTGGACTGGAATCTAGAGTTGGGAGATGGAGAAGAACAGGAATAAGATCAGCAACACAGAAACTGGTGAATAAATGCAAGACTGCAAAGGATCAATCACATTTGTGAAATACAGCTCTATAAGAAAAAGTGGAAAGAGTGGACTTTCATAGACTTATTAAACTTGTGAGGAACTGAAAGGCAAATACACAAAACTATGTACATTTTCAAATAATGATGTTTAACCCTCGTAGCAGGAAAATTTGTTTTTCTTTCATCTAACAATGGTCAATTAGGGAACATGGTATTACATGACTAGGCATGCAAAGATCCTAGGGCCATTAGCCTAGTAATCTCCTATGAACCTAATTAGACAGCTACAAGCACAACAAAATTTGACTTTATTTGCAGATGATATTACTTTGTGTGATGATGTGAGGTATTGCCAGCTATGTCTGGAGAAAAAGGGCAGTGGATGTGCAACATATGCCAGCACAGCTAGCTGGATTTTGTAAAGAATTATATGTCATTTGCATATCAAATTGATTTGTAAAGTTGCTTGTGTTAAAAATGTACCAACAGTGGGTCCTGACTGTATTGTAACTGAATTGAATTTATATGTTTTAACACAGGATACTGGAAGAGAAAAGGCTAATCTCAGTACAGCTAACTTTGAAAAATAGTTTCAAATTACATTACCTGTTAGGCCATAAAGATTGTATTTTACAATTCTGATTGTAGCCACACACCAAATATCTGTGCCAGAGAATGATTTATTAGTTACTGTAGGAAGAGTGGAAATGCTTTATTCTTTCATGACTTCCAGAAGCTGCAACATATCTTAGCAAAGCTCTCTGTGTGTATTATTGACACATATCTGCTAAATCCTGGTGGCAGCTTCTAGCCAAGGGGTAGTATGGGAACCAAAATTCATATGACCAGATGTGTGTGATGTCATAATATAAGCCAGCTCTGTGATGGTATTTTAATACTAGATGAAACTGAAGTCTCAGAGCACTCTGTTTTTGGAATCTGACAATGAAGGACCCCTCACCTTCTTCATTTTGCCTTGCTCTAGTAAGTTACCAGGGAATAGTAATTCTTTAGATCAATCAAAAAATACAGTGAGATTAGTTAAGTACTGTTTTTCGGTATCTGTGTGACTCGGGTTCCTATTAGAAGACAGAAGACGCATTCTTTCAAATACGTCTTGGTCAAACTGAAAAGACTGAAATGGCAAAATATGGAAGTGGCTTTTAAGTGAATTCTTTCCCTGGTAAAGAATTTGCTTGGGCGCTTCATTACTTTGCCATTTTTTTCGGCACTGCAGTGCGGTCTTGGAGTTGGTATATTTAAGTAGGGATTGTGGGGGGTGCAGCCCCCCACATCAGGGGGTGTGGAGTGCGAAGGCTCCCACTTTAGGTAATGTTTAAAGTGTCTTGTTTTTTATTTTTTGTTGGAACAGCGATTTTTTTTTTCCCTTGGAAAAAAAATCGCTGTTCTGACAATTCCACATTGTAAGCTTTCACTTACATAGGGTCAATTAATCACCATTCACTTTTTTAAGCATTCGATGATCTAATATAGACCCATGTGACTCTATTCATCTGTGTTATTTTAATATTTCCTATGATTGAAACTCTGGTGTTTATTGTAAAAAAAAATCGCTGTTCTGACAGTTCCACATTGTAAGCTTTCACTTACATAGGGTCAATTAATCACCATTCACTTTTTTAAGCATTCGATGATCTAATATAGACCCATGTGACTCTATTCATCTGTGTTATTTTAATATTTCCTATGATTGAAACTCTGGTGTTTATTGTAAATAGATATTTAATATTTTCATGTTCTGTGATTATTTATTATCAAATATATTTAAACTTTTTATTGTGGCTGGCCTTTTAGAGAATGTTTTAACATTTAATAGAACTCATATCTATTTGGTGACTCTATGGCTACTTCTGAAAGCCTTGCTGCATTGGTCAAAGCACTACCATTTGTATTAATATCAATTTTGCTCAGTATAATTGGGTACTCTTGTAAGAGCTTTAGAGCAGCTTGCTTTGGAGTGTCTGGTGGCAGTAATTACCTTATAGTCTGGGCAGAAGGGGGCACGCTAGTAAATCTGTGCCAACCTTTCCCAGGTGTGTGTGTGTGTGTGTGTGTGTGTGTGTGTGTGTGTGTGTGTGTGTGTGTAAACCAAATCTCAAAGAACGTGTGTCTGTCAGCTGCTTGGAGCAGGGTCACAAAGCACTGGTTTCACAGAGAGGGTGCTAGAGGACTTGGCTTGGACACTCAGCTGACAACTCAGTTCTACAGCTGTGCTAGTGAGTAGTCTCACTGGGGCCCTGGAGATAGAGACAGAAATTTAGAGCCCGGACTGAGTGTGTTCTTTGTGTGCTCTTAAGGGAAATTATGCTTAATCCAGAGAGCTGCATCTGGAAATGTTGTATATATTTATTTTTGTTCCAAGTGAACGTCCCTCTCCAGTGTCAGTGGTGAGGATTCAGGCTCCTTGATTACTGGTCCAGAGAGGAGATGTCGCACTTTGTACCTGATAAAACCAAAAAAGACATCTCAGTGTTGTGGGACGTTCAGAAACAGTTCCATTTTTTTTCATAATATAAAATTAAAGAAGATAAAACAAAGACTATAGTTGTAAACTATGTATCTACTCATGAATTGGTTCAGCAAAAAAATATATTCATGGGGGCGTGATAAAATAAAGTATTTAGAAGAATAAGTTAGAAAGGATTATGTTATGGCAGCTAAAGATATATGGAAGGACACTAAACAAAAGATAATACTAAAACTGAGAAACTGGAAGCTCTTGCCTATGGATATGGATAACAAGACAGAACAAATAAAATGTTTTAGTCCCTTTAGTTTTATATACAGGTTAGACATATTTTTACCAACCAGAGGAGAAGCTGTGGATAGCACTAAATAAATAATTGAATAATATTATCTAAGAGGGGAAGAGGGCAAGACTCAAGTGGGATAAGATGATCCCTCCAATAGAACAAGGAGGTTTAGGTTTACCTGATTTGAATGGATATTTTAGAGATAAACAGTTATGACTCTTATACATAACACAGACAGAAAATTATAATTCAAAGTGAAAAGGCATGATGATGTAGCTGGGGGGGGGGGGTTTCAAGAAATAAGGAAAGACCAGAATTTAGGATGCAAATCCTTAAGGTGAAAAACAACAGTCATAAAGAATGTTATATTCATAAAGTAATAGAAGGTATACTAAGAACCAAGCTAATGCTGGAATGGAGAAAAGAGAGTCTGCTGATAGGGATGACTGCAATTAAGGGTACAGAAAACAAGCATGAAGAGAATGGAATTTAGTGAAGGAAGCTGGCAAAGGATCCAAATTATTGGGAACAAATAATTAGAGAGAGAAAGGTAGTAGAATGGGAAGAGGCCAAAAAGGCATTTGGACTGCAGGCTACAGATTCCCTTCCCTTACATGGATTGATAACAGAGTACAGGCAAAGACAAAGAGATGGGGAATCCTGAATGAATGACCTGCACTGGTTGGGTTTTAGTTGAATCTAGAACAAAAGCTGCTGTTTAAAAAAAGATAATTACTAGGACATAGAAAATACTGTACAGTAACTACAGGAATTAATCAGAAGGCCAAAAAAGATTCAGAAGTGAGATTAGAGACGTAATTCACAAAGAAACCATGGGAGGACATATGAATGGCTCCCAAATATGCAACATAATCTATAATATCTGGGGTATTTGCCTGGAAGCAAAAGGTTTCTCACCCAGAAAAAAAGAGGTCATTGTTCCCCTCTACTCATCACTCATTAGACCCATTATAGAGTACAACGCCCCTTTTGGTATATACCTCACAAGACATCTACAACAACTGGAAAGGCCACAGAAATAACTCACAAAGAGGATTACTGGCCTCAAACAGATGCCCTACGCAGACCATCTAAAAAAACTCCAGCTTTACTCCGTCACATATTGCCTACTCAGAGGCGATCTCTGCCTAACATACAAAGCCATGTCAAACCCAGAGCTGCTGGACATGCTCCACTTAAAGAAATCCCAATCCTTCTGAGCTACATGCTCTAGGAACCTAAACCTTGTCACCACAATAAACAGAACATGCTGGAGGGAAAGATTCCTGTCCCAGAGACTTCCCATACTCTGGAACAGACTACCTATCTATGTCAAACAGAGCTCCTCATTAGCACTCTTCAAGAAAAATCTTGGTGATTGGATGGGAAATAGGAAATTCACCCCAGGGATCACTTCTGTGGCTCTGCTCGACAGGGGCACAAGAAAATAATTTTCTTGAGTGGCGAAAGCCAGGGTACATTTTGGCTAGGCTTATATAGGCCCTAGGGCCAATAGCATAGTACCTACCTATGAATCTATGGAAGTGTTTGCATAGGTACTTTTATACCCCAAGCAGATTCCAAAGAATGTTTTCCTCAGGTAGCTTGGCAAATGTTGGATGTGTAATGGGGAAGAAAGAATTAACCTGGGAGCATATGTTTTCAGAGTATAATGAGCTGGCAGACTTTAAAATTCCTTACAGAGAACAGGAATACAGGGCAAGCAAATGAGTGTATTTTTTAGCTGGGATACAGGATTTGAATTGCCTAGACCTTGTAAGGCTTGTTAAGTTTAATTCTGGTGGCTGCCAAAAAGACAGTTACTAGAAAATGGAAACCAAAGTCTAAACCAGCCATAGTTAAAGTAGTAAATAATATAACACAGATATGATCTTTTAAAAAAGGTTGAAGTAAATTACTTAGAAAAATGGAAATTGTGGGAACAATACAGGCAGAAAATGTTTTGGAGGACTGAGGTTTAAGAGAAAACAGGAAATTAACAATGTATGTATTGTTGGATTTTTCATATTGTATAGAACAATATTTGTGATGTATGTTTGCAAATGTGAACTTGTTCATATAGTTTACATTTATGCAGATTTAAGTTTGCCTATATCACAAATGATAATTCAGCAAAGATGTTTCTTTAAAAAAGAATAAAAAAAATGGTCTTCTTTTTCAAGCAGTTGTGTTTAAAGAAATGGATTCTCCTAATATGCTGGGATGTGGTTTGTGAGACACTAAGAATGATAAAAGGAATTCCCAGTGTGACTGCAAAGACTGTACGTATTCACAATCAACAACAAAGCTGAAGATTTATCTTACATATTGTGCAGAAGTAGTGCAGTGATAACATGCATGACACTGCTAATTTGTTTTCTGTCTTAGAAAGCCTGGCAGGAAAATATCACATAAAAAATCATGATGTGGCAGTGATACACACTCTCAGAAAAGTACCAGATGTCCTCAAAAATAAAGTTGAACAGAGAAAGGAAACAAAAAAGTAGAGCCAACCAAAACTGTAGAAAGCACAACACCGTGTTAAGTTGATTGATTTAAGCTAATTAATTATACATGAGGTTTAATTATTGGTTGACATTTTTTTGAATTTATATAAATATGCCTAATAGTTTTTATTCCATGTTTTGATGAAGCTTGGGACTGACCTAAGTTAAAGTGCTTAATGTGGAGTGTATTCAGTGCACTGTTTGTATTTTAACAGTTTATTTTATTGTATGCAACATTAAAAGAAGGTTTTGAAGCCTGTACATAGTGTTGTGCTTTCTAAAGTTGAAAAGAGGCTTTAAAAACAAAAACTGAAAACAACAGAAAGCCAAGGTGTCATTTATGAAATAAATAGAGTTCAGCTTTCAAGATGGTGCTATACCAATCAAGGTTAATTTGAGCTTTCCCAGTGTGAAAAGGGAAACTGTAAAGAAAAGCCAGTGAAACTATAATTTTGTGTAAAATTCAGTAACTAGTTAGTAACTACACTGCCTGAAAAGCCCACAAAGATATCTAGAGAAACACAACCAGAAAAGAAGAGAAAACTCTGTCTGGAAAGAATCATGCAGCTGTTCAGCAAAAAGCAGATTGAGTATCAGCTTTGGGACAGGAGAGGTACTCAGAGGAGTTTAAATAAATTAAACAGTGAATGAATATATCAACTAAAATAACAAAATGTTGGAAAATAGAAGAAGCTTAACTAGCTATTCAGATGAACTGATAAAACTGCAAAAATCAGAGACTGGAATGAAGAAAAGGTTTGTTGACCATGGGCTTCTCAAGAAGACCTGCTCCAAAAATAGTAGTTAAAACACAGAGTTCACAGAGAAAAGCTGAGATTTTATACTAAACCTGTGAAACAGGAAACACAAACTGTATTGATTTTATGAAAGCACAAAAAAGCAACTGGACTGGTGTTTCACAGATGAATTTCATAACCGAAAGTTTACATTGGGTGTACACTCCAAACCTGGCCACGAGAAAGTGGTCAAGACCTATATTAGTAAAGATGCACTCTTACCAGCAGAAAGTGTTGCTCCTGACAAAATTGTGGAAGAAGGAAAAGTATTAAAAGTTGGAGACAACAGAATATTTGTGGAAAATGATTACAGTAGAAAAGAAATAAGTTTATCCCAGCAGTCAGGGAATATTGAGAGGCAGGTATGAGATTCAATTGTATCCAGCTGTGTTCATAACATTTTTACCTAGAGGATCAAAAACATTATTTGATGCAGGAAAAGCCAAGTACAAAATAAAAAAAAAGTTTAAGGGGACTCTGATTCTCATTCTTCTGGCAACAAATCTAATACAGAAAGATTACCAGTAAGATATTTTCCATTGGAAAATGCTTTACAGAAAGGAAAAACACAGAAGCTCATTAAAAGAGTCAGGAGTACCTTGGTCTTGAACCAGAGACTGGTATTGGGAGATGGAGATAATTAGGAAGAAAAACAGCAACACTGAAATTAGTGAATAAATGTGAGACTATAAAGCATCAATCATATTGGATATAAGAATAGACATGTGAAATATGGTGTGATAAGAAAAAGTGGCTGAGAAAGACTGAAATTGGATTGACTTTATTAAACTAAAGGGGTGGACCCGAAAACATATATCCCCTATTATGTCAATAATGTTTACAAGGTCACTGAAGGGAATAAAGTACTAGCAGTAAGACAACAGCTTTTGCTCTTATTAATATTGGTATAAAAAGTCATGATATAAAGTACATGTTATATTGTAAAGCAGTTTTGTATAGTGTGCAGTCAGGTATTTTAAATAAGAGATGGGTAAGTCATATCAGTGATTGCTGTATATGTTAAGGATATTAAAGCAATTAAGTACTTTTACATAGTTGCAAGATATGCAGACTTTACACTGTAACTAGATAAGAAAGGATTTATATGAGCAAGTTATAGTTAATATAATGATGTGATCTTGGGCTGCTGGTGGTGTAACGATCATATGAAGATAATAATTTCCCTTCTGTTACAGGGGTGGATGCCTATATTAATGCCCTAAATTTAAGCTATAGATAAGTTTTTTAAACCAAAGAGACATAAAAAATAAGACAAAATGATGAAAGCAATGGCAAATGGTATTACCTTGATCTTTTCCCAGTAGCAAATGCTCACAATGGAAACAAGAAGTCTGCAGGTACAGGCAGTTGACAAGGGGAAGGTTGCACAGTGTGTTCAGGGTGAATTTACAAATATTCTTTCATGCATCTGCAAAGTTTCTAGCTGTTTTTTTCTCTGATTATTAGCTGATGTGAGAGATGGAATTACATTAAGAACATATAATCTTTGCTTTCTCAATCACAAGCCAGTACATTTGGCACTGAGAAGGTTGTCTGTGCAAACACTACAAACACCACACCTCTATCACCACCCATACCTGCACCACACACCCCCACATATGTGGAGGTTCTCAACAAAAACATACCTAAACAAAAGAGACTCCGAGCCAAAAAACATGCATGCACATCATGACCCACAGCACCAAGCACCACAGATAATACACACTCATATGTGTCTCATAGCCATTAAGGCTCAGCCACAAAACCAACATACTAGTCATAGGAGATTCTATTGTGAGACACACAGATGTGCCCCTCACCAAGCTAGGCAAGGAGAAAGTCATGGTAAGTTGCTTTTCAGGTAATACAATCTGCCATATCACATATCCACTCAAGTCTCTCAACAACTGTTATGACTCTGTTATAGTCCATGTTGGTGTGAATGACTTGAGACATACGTCTCTGGACTATATGAAGAGAGACATGATTGAGCTTGCTGAATATGTGTCCCAGGCAGGTATGTCCCTAGCCCTAAGCAGCATCCTACCATCACCCAGAATGATGCCTCAATACAAACAGAAAATGACTGACTTTAACAACTGGCTTAGTTTCTGTGTCATTCCAAGGGGATCCAGTACCTGACAGCCTGGGAGGACATGACTGACAAACCACGGTGCTCTGCCAGAGATGGCCTTCATCTGCCCCCCCCCCCAGGCGTCTGGCAAAGGCTGTTGCCTCCCCCATAGTGCTTTTCTTAGGCACAGTCATAAGGACAAAATTACCAACATGAAAAATTATTCTAAAAAATTTAAAGGTCATGCTGCTAAACACTAGGAGTCTTAATGTGAAACTGTACTCATTGCAAGCATTCCTTGCCCTGGAAGATGCTGACATTTGTGCAGTCACTGAAACCTGCTTCAAAGCAGCAGAGATCACCCCAGCCTACTTTCATAGGTTCATAGGTTCATAGGTTAGTACTAGGCTAACTGCCCTTGCGAGCCATTGTAAGCCTAGCCAATTATCCCTTGTGAGACTCAAACCCTGCACCTTGTGTTTGTAAGGCAAACACCTTAACCATTAGGCCACCCTCCCAACCCAACCCTTCAGACTCCAAATGGAGGGCTAAAAGCCAAAGAAGGTGGAATTTCAATATTTATCAAAGACATACACACCTCCAGGCTGGTCAAACAGTATGACACACAGGAGACACTCCAGATGCAGTTAACTGCTGACAAAACACCTGTTTAAATCATAGCTAGCTACAGACCCCCAACCATGACTCAGGATGCCCACTCTACCTATCTGGATTTAATTAAATATATCAACATTCAACCCTCTACCCTGATCCTGGGTGACTTTAACTACCCAACCATAGAGTGGAAGACCTATTCTAGCCCAAAGACAAATGCCCAGAGATTCCCCGACTTTGTCAATGCCAATGGACTGGATCAGCCAGTCAACACCTCCTCAAGAGGTGAAAATATCGTGGACTTGGTACTAACCAACATGAGTAGCCACTGTAGCACCCCTACAGTGTCATCCTCCTTGGTAATATCCAACCATAAAGTGATCACTTTCAAAGTCACCATCTCCCCTGACCCCCCCCCCCCCACCAGGGTAAAAAAAAAACTTTTCCAAAGCTGAGTACAACCTCCTGAGAGCAAGTATAAGCAGCTTCACAGCCACTGTCCCTTCAATTGGAACTAGCACTAATTTCCAAACCTACACCAAAAAACTATATGAGTATCTACATAGCTGCATGGATTCAGCAATACCTGACAAGACCAAATAATCTTTCTCAAGGAAGAGTAAACCTGTCTAGTGGACAGCAGCAATAAACAAGCTCTATAATAAAAGAAAAAAATTGCTGCCCAGGACCAAGAAGGAGCAGGTGCCAAGTTCAAAGCAATCTCTCCTTTGTCTGAACAAGCAAATAAGGTCAGTGGTGAAATCCTCTAAGGCTAACTTTGAGTCTAAACTGGCCACATCCACCAAGGACAATCACAAGGCGTTCTTCACATATGTCTGCAGTCTCAAAGGCAACACCCAAATCTGCTCTGAAATGGTGGTCAAGAACACCACATACACAAAAGCAGTAGTTATAGCCAACCTGCTGGCAGACAGGTTCAGTGAAAACTTTACCCCCTTGTCC
Organism: Protopterus annectens; assembly: GCF_019279795.1. Lineage (NCBI taxonomy): Eukaryota > Metazoa > Chordata > Ceratodontiformes > Protopteridae > Protopterus > Protopterus annectens. The sequence goes on from NC_056751.1 coordinate 833,972,807, forward strand.
CCACCATCAGTAAACCAGGACATCCTTAGCACCTGCCCCTCTCCCCTCATCACCAGGGAGCAGGTCTTTAATACTCTCTCAAAGGCAAAAAATACAGCCTCCATGGGACCAGACAACATCCCTGGCTGCATCCTACATGAACTCAGGGATGAACTCTCAGCACTATTAGGCACCCTATTCAACCAAAGCCTGAACACCAGCTTCATCCCAGCTGAATGGAGGACAGCCACTGTCATCCCTCTACACTGAGGTGGAGCATCCACAGACCCAGGCAATTCTAGGACCATCAGCCTAACTAGCCTGATCTGCAAGGCCATGGAATGCATTATCTTGGACCTTATAGACAAGAACATTGGCAACCTCCACATGCTTGACCCCATGCAGTTTGGTTTTGTCAAAGGGAGATCATGCCTGTTAAACTTGGTCAGCTTCTTCAAAACAGTCACCAAAGCCATGGACAAGGGGAAGACCATGCACACTGCCTACCTTGACCTAGCCAAAGCCTTCAACACTATTCCCCACTCAAGGCATAATAGATAAACTCTCCCAGCTAGGCATCAACCCATATGTGACCAGATGGTTAGCTAACTGGCTCACTGATAGAACACAGTCAGTCAAAATAGGGGAAGCCACCTCTAGTAGTAGACCCATAACAAGCAGCATATGCAAGGATCGATCTTGGGGCCTTTACTATTTGGGATATACTTTTCTGAGGTGCAAGCCAAAACCAGTGGTCTGTGGCTGGCCAAGTTTACAGATGACTGCAAGCTGGGTGCTGTCTTAAATTCCCCTAGTGATGTGAACATCCTCCAAGAGGGCCTTACCCCAAACTAATGACTGGTGCCAGAAGCATGGCCTCAAACTGAATGCCAAGAAATGCATCATTATCCCCTTTGGGGAAAATGGTGCCCCCACTATTTCACATTAATAATAATGTGCTAAGCATGCAATCAGTCGTGAGGGACTTGGGCATCCAGGTTGATAGCAAACTGACTTTTGACTACCACATTGTTTCCGTTGTATGGAAGCATTTCTAAATAGTCCACCTCATAAGTAAGGATATTTCATCCAGGAATAAGAAGGCCATAATATCCCTGTACTCCTCCCTTATCAGACCCATTATCGAATACAATGCCCCCTTCGGCATGCACCTTGCCAAGCACATGCAGCAGCTGGAGAGACCAAAGACGTTCCTGACCAGGAAAATCCATGGTCTCAAACACCTATCCTGTACAGATAGACTAAAAGCCCTGTCCCTCTACTAAGTCTGATACAGACTGCTCAGAAGTAACCTGTATCTGGCATACAATCCTGTCTCAGACCCAGCCTTGATGGAGTTACTGCATATCAATAAGTCAAACTCCACTCACACAACCCACACACAAGGCCTCAACCTGGTCTGTGACATTAATAGAACTTATTGGCAGGATAGATTTGTTTCCCAAAGACTCCCCCATCTGTGGAATAGACTCCCTTTATGTCAAGCAGAGGACCTCATTTGCCCTCCTTAAGAGGAACCTGGACAATTGGATGGGAAAAACAGGTGCTGACTTTGTGAGGAACATGGGCAAAATTCTTGGCTAGGCTTATAAGGGCTTCTGGGCCAATAGCCTAGTATCATCCTATGAACAAGTTGTCTGCAGGTGCAAGCAATGAAGCTTAAGATTTCTGAGCCTTGTTTGTTGAAAGAAATGTAACATTTAGAGATAAACTGGCAAACAATTCAGTCAAAAATTAACCAATTCTGAAACCATGGGAAATTAATAAGAAGTAGTAGCCTTCTCATCAGTCTTAATCTTTAATGCATTCAATACATTTCAGAAGTTTCTCCCAAAACAAAACTGAAATAGAAGTAGTGCACACTGCAAAATTACTAGGCATTACTATAGAGGGCAAACTATGCTTTGAACAACACATACACATACAGTCAGTATAATAAAAAACACATTTCAAATTAGGTAAGATTTACAGACACAAAAAATATATACAATATATGATACTCCCACCAGAATAAAACTAGATAACACTCTCTTACTCCCTTCTCTCCTCTATGGCTCCCCTATTTTCACAAACCTGCACACATATCTGAGCAACAAATTATAATCATGCTACTACAAAATTGCTAAATTTCCCTGTGGACTACCACACCGCACACACCACTGTCAAGCCATTGACACATTAAAATGGCTCAATTTCCCCCATTATTTGCAGTACACTCAGCTCACCACTGCTCACAAACTAATATATAACCCCCATAACTGCCCCAGACTCTCACATATCATCCAGTCCTAGAGCCCCTCTAGGAAACTTCGGTCTTCAAGCAAATAACTTTAACTTGTGTCCAAACCCAGCAATAGAGCAGGAAAAATATTATATTCCTACTCCATAGCAAAATTATGGAATAACCTACCCAGCACTATTACTTTACTTGATTCATTAAAAACCTTCAAATATACCTTAACACACCACTTTCTTGAAACTCAAACTTGCCTATGTGGTCCAAATCTAATTCCATCTTAGAATTAATCCTAGACCTCTGTTGTATAACTGGACTTGATTCTTAACAAACAATCTTAACCAGCTAAGCTTCATTACTCCACAATGATTTTATAATAATACAAATAACCTTGTTTTCAGCCTCTGTCCTATTAGAATATAAACATTAACAGAATGCCGCTAAGTGATTATCTATTGCCTACATTTGACCTGACTGTATATTTGTACTTATTTTGCTTATTACTACTACTACTGAAATTGTATAAAAATCATACTGATTGTACCTATCAGTTATATGTATATTTTTACTCATTTTGCTTATGATCGTGGTGGTGCAGCGGTAACGTTGTTGCCTCACAGCAAGTGGTTCTCCCGTTCGATTCCTGGCTGGAGTGTGGGGAGTGCTTTCTGTGTGGAGTCTCCATGTCCTCCCTGTGGTTGGGTGGGCATTCGAAAGACATGCGTAAATGGTTGAAAGTCGAGCTGGCACTTTGGCATTCTTGAAAATCAACTGCCAATCATTAGCGAACCGGAGTTCCGCTGTGGCGACCCCTAACCGGGAAAAGCCGAAAGACAATAACAACTACTACTGAATTCGGATACAAATTATACTGTTAAAAATGTAAACTGTACCTATCTGTAATATGTTTTTTTTTTACTGTAAATGGCACTTTTCTCCCCAGGGCTCCACAGGAAATGTGTGTCTGACCCTGTGGACTTTCCCTGTCAATAAATAAATAAATAGATAAACAGTGCACAATATACTTTATTTATTTAAAGCTAACCTGTGCACTTTTTCTTAGAGCTAAAAGTTAATGTTTACTGAAAGCATGTAAGCTGCATTTCACATTTGGGAGGAGGATACATACAAGAAAAGAACAGATAGCAATCAGTGTAAGTGGGAACACAGACTGTTGCATGCACTTTACCATGTGCATCCTTATTTTTAGAACCGATATCGAGCTCTCCCACTTTGAAAACCCCTATCTGGAGGAGTAAACTTAATTTGTTAAAAATGTACATAGTTTTGTGTTTTATTCTGAATTAAAAGGGGAATGGGGTTCTAAAAATGTACTTAGTTTTTTTATTGTTTTCATTAAAGCAGAAAGTCTAAAAAAATGTCACATAGGTTCATATGGACATGAGAAGCAACTGCATAAAATATCAGCCTGCGAATGTGTACGTCAGCCAAAAGATGGCAACAGACATTCAAAAGAGGTGTCGTGTATCTGTCATAATGTTTAATCTTTCCATATTATCATGGATTATAAATGGCCTTACAAGTACAGACAAAAAACAAATAATATTGAATTATATTAAGAAATGTAGAGTACATATAGCAGTGTTGCAGGAGACACATTTGGTTAGAAATGAGTATGTGAACTTGAGAAAAAAAATCAAGATGAATATTCAGCAGAATATCTGGGGCAAAGGAAAAGGGGACTGATAATACCGATTGCAAAAGGGGCTCCAGTAATGATAGAAGAAGAAAAAAGATAATGGATGATTTGTGGTAGTAAGTGGTTATTCGTAAGGGAAGAATATTACGCTGACGTGCTTATTTTCCAACTAAAACTGTTTTATAGAGCTTAAGGGGAATTTTGGGAGGAGTGATATTTCAGGGAAGGCAAAACTCAGGCAATCCATGCAATGTTAAACTGAATAATTGCTAAGGCAAAAATCATGTGTGTATAACGTGCACAAAAGGAAAAAAATCATTGTGATTGTTTCTTTTCTCTTTTATAACTGAATGTGAACTCATGTCAGTATCCAAAATATGACATTAATAAAGATGTTATTTAAAAAAAAAAGATAATCTCTTAACTGTGGTACTTGGGATATTAATAAGTCCCACAATATTACTGGCTACAATCCACTAAAAAAGATAGGAAAGCAGCCTTAGCTTTGTATCCTGCCTTGCCAAACTCATATACCTCAATACTTTGTCATATTCTTTGTAGTAAGTGGCCAGTGGCCAGTAACAATTCTGCATAAGCCTCCTGTCTGTATGCTTTATGCCTAGATGCTCTGAAAAAGGAATATCATGGGCTGTGACAAAATGTGCCTAACGGTAGGTCCTCGGGTCTACAAACGTCTGTATCACTTCATCCTCTAGTTCCCATTCAGGAGTCCATTGTCTATACAATAATCCACTGGCTCAGTATAAAAACTCTTTCTGTCCATGAAAGCCTGAAGCCACCATATCTACCTTCCTGAAGTTTTGTAAGGTTGGATCTAAAAGATGAACCTGTCACAACTCTGTCTCTCTTTTTGCAATTCCCTCCCTTCCACGGGAAGCCCAGTATCATTTGACAACTATAACTCATCTGTAGATGCACTGCTACAAGGAAGCCCTTTCAGGGGTATAGTACCTCTTGACACCTATGATTTTGATTTAGGCTTGTTGCTATTACCAGCACTTATCTTGACATACATTTACCAAAGAGGGTAAATGCCCTTCAGACCCAGTCCGATATAGACTCATTTCAATTTTATACCATTTTTTAAAGTGTTTATGTCTATACTAGATAAGAGAATGGCAAAGGCAGAGCTGTATCTGGCTCATTTGGCACCCAGTGCTGCTCCCCAGTCATAGTGCTCCTCAACACTAGGTTGAGGAGAAAAGAAAAAGATCCCTTCTAAATCTGGTGTTCCTTTCTTGTGTGAGGAATGCTGGGTCCTAATGCCAAAAAAAGTTATCTGGCAGCATGCCCCTAACACGTAGTGCCCAGAGTGGCTGCCCCCTTTGGATCACCCTAGCTAAATGTTTTGGGAAAAGGTGTTGCAAAATTTGTACAGGTACATGATCTGAAATAGCTACTGGATGTGTGTGTGCTGGATGGGCACCCTCCTTCCTCATGAGCATGTCTCCATGACTAGGGTTCATGCAAATGCATGTGCTTTAGGTACATATCATTGAAGTAATTTCCTATCAAGACATGTGCAAGGATATAATCAAAAACTGCCACCTGCTTGTTTCCTTTGCCTCATCCCAGTCCAAATAAACCTTAGTCAATGACACCTGAAAACATGTCCTTCCCTTGACCCCAAGACCCTAACTAGAGTAGACTTACCTGGCAAGCAATGTTTGTGTCCAACACTACAAACTTAACAATGGCTATGTCTGATGCAGTATCCTTCTTAGAAATAGTATATTTGCCCTCAGTCTGGATAGGGTACAGGTCATTGTAATAATCTGGGGCAAATGCAATTTTAAGACAACCAAACACAACCATGATACTACCTCTGCTAGCTCCTTGACATGCCTTTTTCCTCACTTTTCTGTTTCTGTTCATTTGCACTGTGCATGTCCCAGTTGTTTACACTACAAACATCTCATCCTGGAACCTTGACATGTACTGAAACAAGAGACTTCACCTTTTGGGGCCTAATGTTATTGGCTATACTGTCCAAAGTTGGTTTCCTTATATCCATGTTCAGTGCTAGGTAAACTATTTTTGCTCAGTTGTGTCCTGCTTGTTAAAATACTGGTCATCCTTTTTATTAATTTCTTTAGCTGAAGCACATTCACAGTCAGTCAACCAAGTCCTCATATCCTGAGGTAAAGTATCAGTTGCTTTGTTCCCTAATTATACCACTTCAGAATTAGTAATTTAATTTCCTTTCAGCCATCTTTGAAAGCAATTGCTTATTTCTTTAATTAAATTACTAACAATATTCAATGACGGCTCATTTGTATTCAAAAACAAACATGCTGACTAGACAGCCCAATCAGTGTGCCTGTTGTAAATCGAGCAAATACCAGTAGAATAAAGCCCAGCCACTGACGTACCATTCACTGGTCTAGCTTTCTATTGGAATATGCTAAGGGACAGAGCGAATCAGAAGAAAATTCTGGTACATTTTCAAAAATAAAGAAACAGTAAAGTTCCTGATTTTCCTTTTATCTCTATTCTGTCCTTTGTAAAATCTTGACAGGAAAAAAACAATGGAGATTCTCTTTTCTCCATTGCTTCTCCTGCAGTTCACTCATGTACTGTGTAAGCATGGGGACATACGTCCCCTATGCCTGCTCAGTACTTCAGTAAAGAAGGAAAAACATGAAAGAACACTTCAGTGCCCTTATACAAAGACATTCCTGGGTATTTAATAAACTCCATGTAGGCTTAGTGCAAAACCTACACAGAGTTTACACGTTTGCATGATGGGCAGCAGCACTAATTACATATGCATGCCTCGTATCACATTTATACATAAAAGCAAGCACAGTTTCATGGCCAGCAACAGTGTTGCCAGCCAGGAAACCACAACACGAACACCTACAGACGTACACCTGTTTACCTATGTGCAAACTAGGTGTGCAGGATTGTGTGGAAAGTCACAATGACTACCAGGGTTATTAACAAAGCAATGTATATAGTTCCAACACATTACATGAAAGATTATACAGTGCAGAGTAGTGTGTAAACCAGTTTCCAGCATACTGAATAAAAGTTGTGTAAGTGATCAGCAAGGGTACATAGATTGCATTATAAATAAATAGTCAGGGAAGGTGTGTATATTGAAAAGGGACACACAGATGGATTGTAGGAATGAACACAGGGGAAGAGGAAACATGGTAATGTACAGCAGATGAAGGGCATGTCAATGAAAACAGTTGTAACATGAACACTAATCACACATTGATATGATACAGTATATATGGCACAGTTGTTGTCTATTATTTGACTGTCACATAGTGACATATCAGTGCAGAGGATTATTTGTGATATAAGCATCCTCACATGAACAATGAACAGGACATATATCAGGGATGGCATATACAATAGGGGTTAGGTGCATATTATGAAGCTGTGCAAAATAAGTTGCCTGAATATGAATGTAATGTCAGCGCAGGTCTCAACCAAGCAGGACACATAATAACAGGCTCATGGATAACAGCAGACAGAAGTTTGCACAATCATGGATAATATCAGCATAATACCACCAGTAAGCCCATGTCTTTGACATAACATATGTGATTGTGAATGATCATAGATGGTTCTGTAAGAACACACTTGTACAACTATTATGATTTGTGAGCAATCTCTGAGGAGAATCAAGCACATTCCCCAAAATGTAACATCTGCCAGAGGTGTTAGGAGGGACACTGTTATACCTGTATTTGAAATTACAAGCAATCCTGGCTAGTTGACAGGTGTGCATGCCATATATATGGCACAATCCACACTGTCACAAATGTAACCATGCCATCAATGTTGTCAGTCAGCTATGTATTTACTGTGTGCATCACAGGAACACATATCACACATGCATTTTGTATAATACCTTGATGAGGGTTCTGCACCATCAATCAGTAATGTTTATGCAATAAAAAGAACACTTATGTATGACCAATAAGATGTATGGGAGCTCACTGTATTGAATGTGATACATTTGAGTAACCTACCTCTTAAAGAAGTGTCGGAAGGTACATAAAAAGGTGCATTGTACTCAGCTATTGGTGTAATGAGGGCTGAGAACTGTGGCATTATAATACCCTTTGATGTAGATGCCTCACTCATACTCAGGAGTACATACTACATACAAGGGAGTGCTAACCACTGTGGGCACATGCTGTTGGACATACAGCATACCATCTACCTGAGTACAAAGCTCACATACTACTTGGTCTGTTCATAGGGGTGTGCTGTCTATATAGTAATTATCATATTTGCTTTCATAATGAAACTAATTCTTCCCCATGATGTTTCATCATCTACATGTCTCCATGGCTGTGGCAGTAATCTTTTGTGTGTGTTGATACTGTATGCATTATACCAATACCACACCTGGATTCAGTGTTTATCCACAATTTGCAGTCCTCCACAAAGCTGGTTCTAGAAAGGATGTGTAGTCAGTTTTGACATCTGCGACTTACATAATGAATAGGAAATGACCTAGTACAGATACCTGAGGTACAGACCTGGTCACTGGACACTAGACAGAGGTGGCATCACATATTGCAATATATTTATCTGTCATGTATATAATCTAGTTGTCTACCCACTTGGTGACATAGGTGTTTATGAACACTTGAGACAGTTTCTGTGTAATACTAGACTGTGGATTTGTGTCAAATGCCTTAGCCAGGTCAGGTTATGCAGGATGATAGTTTTGTCATCATGCGTACCATTGGTAACCATCATGAAGGCAGAAAACAGATGTAACAGACATGATGTAGCCTCAGCCTGTGTCCTTTTAGAGAAGATTCATAATGACTCATTGGCCTACCTCACAGTTGTGTATATCACAGCATAACAACATATGTATGAGACAAGACATATGTGACCACGTAATCAATATGAATTTATACTGATGTCAGTCACAGAACATTTAATGATAGCATGTAGACATATGCATACCTGTGCCATACTGCAAGTGTCACTGTGATGGCAGAATGTGAACTGTGTATAAGGTTAATCTGTTCCACTACAACAACACATGTCCTAATACAGAAACAATATACACAAACGTGTGCCATACCATGACAACAGTTCTCAAGAGGCATATTACTACAACTCTTATAGAAGGAGCATGTACTGCAATGGCCATCAATACATTAGCTCACATCACAGATTGCAATACCCTCTTGTAGCCATATTGTACATCCACACTTCAATATAGCACGTCAGCGGCAGCAACCCTGATATATCAATATATCAATATATATCAATATATCAACTGTTCATAGGATCATAGGACATTATTAGGCTAATGGCCAACATCACATGAAATCCTAGCCATTATTTTACCATGTAAATAAAAATCTCTATATTTATATTATGGAGGATAGTAAGACTTTTGTGAGTATGTGTATATTTGTTAGATTACCTTACATCCTGCCACTGTCCATATAGGACATGTGCACCACACCATGACATAATTAGCAATTATACATACAGTGGTCTGGAGATGGCTTGCATAGACTTGTGGAAGGCTCTGCTTCATGATGTGTGAATACGTATTTGACATGAAAACATCTTACACCCATCTGCAGGAAGGATGTCATGTGGCCAGAAGAAAAATGAGGATGGTGGATGCATGGGGCTATGTGAAAGGTTCCCTAAGTGGTAGTGAAATGAAAAACAATTCCCAAGATCATGCATGACCATACTGTACCACCAAACACACACATTAGTTGGCTGGGCCTGATTTGAACATTACACCTGTGTAGGTATAGAAGATGAATAAGATGCAATGTCACAGTAGCAACACCACATATGCCTGAATGTGACATTGTGATGTTGCAGTTTATGGAGTATGATAGCATCAATGTATGTTGAGGAGAACAGGTTGGGATGAATGTAGGACATGGATGTGGACTGACATCCATGTGTAATACTGTCTCAAAAATTATAGTTGTATGTATAGACACACAGGTTGCCTGCTGTCAGATTAGAACTCCTATATGTGTAGTTAAGTAGCTTGCAAACACAGTAGTTAATGTTACTGCCACAGCACAGGTTTGTGAGAGTGCATGTTATAAAGAATGAAATCATCATTGTATGCTACAATGAGATGTTTGGAGTAGGGCTTGACATAGCTGTGGACTGACATATCATTCTGAAATTGTCACCATAGCGAATGTTGACTGCACACACAGTTGACTGCAGTGAGAATAGAACCCCTACCTAAATATTTACAGAGCATAGTACTTAGCAAAAGCACCACAGCACAAGTCTGGCTTTTATAGTGTCAGACAACACTTTATAACTGATGACAACAGCAGTGGCTGGTGAGAAGAGGACAGCAATATTAGTGTCCCACATGCAGCTGTAAAATGGTGTCTTGAATGTCAACCAACTGAAACACACACACACACACACACACACACACACACACACACAACAGTTGACCGCAGTGAGAAGAGAACCCCTATCTAAGTACACCTACCAGAGAACTCAATATTTAATCCAAATGTCACAGCACAAGTCTGACTTTTAGAGTGCTGGACAACACTTTATAAATGATGGCACCAGCAGTGTCTGGTGCAAATAGGATGGTAATAGCAGTGTCCAACATGCAGATGTAAAATAATCTCTTGAATATCAACCAATTGAACACACACACACACACACCACCAGTTGACCGCAGTGAGAACAGAACCCCTACCTAAGTACATCAACTAGAGAACTCAGTATTTAATGCAAGCGCCACATCGCAAGTCTGAGAATAGGGTGGTAATAACAGTGTCCCACATGCAGGTGTAAAATTGTCTCTTGAATATCAAACAAACCAAACCATATCAACTAAATGAACAAAAACACATACACCAGTTGATCGCAGTGAGGTTAGAACCTCTACATAACTGAGTACACCAATTAGAAAACTCAGTATTTAATGCAAGTGCCATGGCACAAGGCTGACTTTTACAATGTTGGTGGACAATGTATAGTGGATGAGATCATCAATGGATCTTTGAGAAAAGATGCTGGGAGGCCTGAATGAAATGGATGGATAACCATGTACAGCTGTCAAAATATTTGTATTCAGTAGAACTGTACTGCTCACTGTAGGGTACACAGTTACACTCTTTTGACTACACACACACACACACACACACACACACACACACATGCACCGCAGTGAAATTAGAACCTCCTACCTAAGTACACCAACTAAAGAAGTTAACATTTAATGCAAGCATCACCGCACAAGTCCGACCTTTAAAATGCTGCAGGACAATTTACAGTGGATGACATCATTATTGGATGTTTGAAAGAGGATGTCATGAGGCCTGAAGTAAATGGATGTGTAGGCATGTATAACTGTCAAAGTATATGTAATCCATGGGATTGTACTGATAACTGTAGGATACACAGTTATGTTCTTCTGAACACACACACACACACACACACACACATATACACACACACACACACACACACACACACACACACACACACACACACACACACATGTTGATCGCAATGGGTTTAGAGCCCACACCTAACTTGGTACACCAGCTACAAAAATCAGCACCATGGCACATGTTTGACTTTTACAATGCTTTCAGACTATTTATAGTGGATGACATCATCATCATTAGATGTTTGAGAGAATAAAATATGTTGGGAGGCCTGTATGAAATGGATGGTTAGCCATGTATGACTGTCAAGATATTAAAGATCTGCATGTTACAGAGTGATGAGTGTGTAAAGTATAGCATTTGCTGTTGTGTTTCCAATGTGCAGGTATACTTTAAGGGAGAGCTATACAAACTATATGCAAACAGCTGTCCACATTACTACCAGTATTAGGAAATCTGAATGTGTATTGTCAGTATAAAGGTGTACATGGTATATAAGAAAGCATTTTTTACTTATTTATGTAATGTAGTTGATATATTTGGGAACAAGTACTGAGAAACCAAGTTTCAAGTAATGAGTGTGGGTAACACATGACTACAGTGTAAATATATGTTCTTTACTTAAAAAGTACCTCTTCTTTGGTTGTGTTTTCACATGTATTTTCACGGGATGAAGACTAATTGGGCAGTAAACATAAGTAAAACAAGCTAATGTGCACTTTCCATAGCACACTGCAAAGCAGCTGCTTTGTGCGATTGATGGCAAAGTGCACATGAGAAATACACATTAAAGGACTGACTTGAACTTTAAAAGTACTTATCCATAATGGCTATGGTAGACCATCAAACAGACACTATGATGTACATAAATAGTTCATATCAGAAATTATATGTCCTAAATTGTCTAACCATAAAAAAGTATTGATACTGCTTTCCCAATTTGCCAGTAGTTAAGTGACAAGAAAAGGTGGGCCGCTGCTTCATTGAGAAAATTATGAGATTTCTCTTGGTTTAATTTCCTCCTTGCAAACACACTAAGAAGAGAGGCACAGCAGTCAGCACTTAAGAAAAACACCTACTGTTTATCTGACTCTGTGGCACCAGGTGTAAGTACTTTGAGATGTTTCTTTTGAGCCTAAATGACACAGGGTTCGAATCTGTTTCTAATACTTTTAAATATGTATTAATAATGTAATGAAATACATTTTAATCTACTGTAACTGTGTGTTTCCATAGCATAGTGGGTTTAACCAGCATTGCACTTAGTTAACAGCACCATGCCATAGGATGGGAAGAGCCATTCACTGTCACTCAGTATTGGTGCATGATAAATTCTGCACAAACACAGAAACAAAACGTGAAGAGCTTCATTAGGGGCCATTTCTGCCATGTGTGTGATGTGATTCTATTTTTTGACCAGAATAAGGGTGTTAAAATGGGGTAGATAGCAAAGTGGTGAAATGGGGGCAAACGGGGGGGAAGAACTAAGGGAAAGCAATACAGGAATTTGCAAGATGTAGGTAAGAAAGAACCATAGCTATCCACTTCTTCAACAGTGTAAAATGAAAATGTGTATGGAATACTACCTGAATTTGGACTATCACCTCAACAGAGAGGGGGTGACAACAACACAATCATGTTGCATAGCCAAGTGGATTGAATCAAGTGTGTTGAGAAGACACATGTGAAGTGGAGAGCCATGTATGGGATGATATTTATTTATTTTTTGTTGGACAGGTGCCCAGTTTTTTAATTTTTATTTTGTTCAGAGAGGAATGCTGGGTAAGGGACATAGGTAAGTCAGACTCAGGTAAGTTAGGTAGGTAAGGAAGAAGATGCAGACAAACAGGACAGACAAGACAGAGGGACAGTGAGGGACACAACAGGTTGGAGGACACCATGATCAGGGATAGAAAGGGGACATCAGATGCCCATGCCCATCAAATGTGGAGACAGTGAGAATCTAGTCCTCACACACAGAACTGTCATCACTATCCCATTACTCGACTGGCAGTTGGAGTGCTTGACATCTGTTTATGCACCATAATAGAGAGCATCGTCTCCATCAAGCAGAGGTGTGCACCAGTGGTGCTCTCCATGATCTCCTACACCAAGCCTGGCATTTCCTGGAGGGTGACAATATCCCCACCTTATCCAATACTCCCAGAAGGTGCCACTGCACAAGCTACTGGGATAATGCTACCTGATGTGGAGGGCCCAGGTAGTGCAGGGGCAGCAGAGGCAGTACTGCCACATTGAGTCCCAGATGTGCTGGTTGTTGATACAGGTGCTGGTGGAGCAGTGGCAGGCTGAGCCACAGTGGTTGGTCTACTTCCCTGTGCTGTAAAGCATTTTGTGAGTTGTTAGAAATTGATGACATCAAAACCTTGTGATCACACATATACAAATAGAAAAGAGAGATAAGTGTTGGGTTAGGGGAAAAAAGATAATGAGTACCATCATATGTGACATACAATAAATTAGTACAATATAAAGAATTTATTTTTACTTCTATATTTAAGTATACTTTTAAACCATAGCTGATTGCTCCAAGTAATCCTTACAATATGCATATATTGCACAAATGCTTGATCAAATAATATAGATTAAAATAACAGCAGGGCATGTATGCCAAATCTGTTGAAGTTATTATTATGTAATATTTTTTAAATTATTTTACTATATATTTGCTGCTTGTGGTATTTGAACCCACAATGCCCAACTACAGTATTAGAATGGACTCCTACAGTTGGCTTGTGCTACAGACTGAAGCATGCATGCATGCATGCTTGATTTTGCAGTTAAGATATGCATGCTTAATTTGTTACGACTGTATAGAAGAGCAATACTTTAGATAAAATAATAGTTATGTTGTGCTGCATACATACCCCTTGCTTCCCTCAGTCTTTCTAAATGCTCAGCCCTGTTCATCATTATCTCCTGGCTGTCTGTAGAATGAAAAGGAGAGAACAAAAGAAGAGCACTATGCATACCAGTCTTGCCAATATGCAGCTTTCTATCTAATTTAAATCCTCTTTATATGTATACTTACACAACTGCAGGACGTCAGCAGTCCTAAACTCAGCCAGCCACTGGTTGAATGTATCCTGCTTGTACCTTTTGAAGTCAGTAAAGGTTGCCCGCACTGCTTTCCAGTGTGTGGAATACCAGTTGCACTGGAAACAGCCTGGGCCAGATAATTCCAAGCCTCTGATTTGTACTGGGACCTGGTATAACCCCCCTGCAGCAGCCTCCAGTTGCAGAGCTTATCCTTTAGCATGGGGACTTTGAAAGTTTCCACCTTGGTCTTAAGTAACACGAAGTTTGCTTTTGAAAAGTTTTTCACAGTGTTTTTTTTTTTTTGACCGGGGTGGGGGCAGAATGTGGATATCCAGAGTGATTAGTTTATTGTCAGATTTAACCAGCAAGGGGTTGACCTCCAATGTGGCACACCGGTCACCCATGTTGGTGATGACCAGGTCCAATATGTTGTCACCTCTGGTGGGGGTGTTAACCAGTTGATCCAGGGTGTTTGAGTTTATAAATTCTAGGAAATGTTGGACAAGGGAGTTTGTACTTCAGTAGTTCTCCCAGTTAATGTTTGGGTAATTGAAATCACCCAATATCAGGGTGTTTGGTAAAACTTTTATGTTTTCCAGTTTTTCCAGAAATGTGGACTGGGGGTCCTGGGACATGGTGGGGGATCTGTAGAAAGCTACAATTTGGATTGCAATTTTGCTCGTTGTTAGTTGCACGTGGATGATCTCTGAAGCATCGTGCTGTGCCACTAACCTGGAGGTGTGGATATCCTTGATGAATATGGATATGCCCCCACCTTTTGTATTTTGGTCCGGGTTTTGTGTCCGAAATGTATGGTATGAGTTGTAGCCTGGTACTGCTGGGGTGCGCTCTGGAGCCTTAAACCAGGTTTCTGTTACTGCACATATATCAATTTTCTCCATACTGAGGAGTGCCTCGAGTCTGTGCATTTTGAGGTTTAGACTTCTGGCATTGAGTAGCATTACCCTCAGTTTTTTGTTACTTGTGCTATTTACGGCACCGGGTTTGTCTTTTGAGCCTTGCCTAAAAAAGGCACTATGGGGGTGGCAATAGCCTTGGCCAGTATTCAAAAGCCTAGGGGTGACAGGTGCAAGCCATCTCTAGCGAAGCAGCATGGCTTGTCAAGCATGTCATCCCAGGCTGACAGACACTGGATCCCCTTTGTATGACACCAGAAGCTTAGCCAATTGTTGAAATTGATATTTTTTCTTTATACCGTGGTATCATTCTTGGTGAGGGCAGTTTGCTACTCAGGGTCAGGGTCATACTGGCCTGGGCACCATGATCAGAGAGCTCCTCCATGTCTCTTTTCATGTAGTCTAGGGAGGTATGGCTCAGGTCATTCACACCAACATGGACAATGACAGCATCATATTTGTACTTGTTCTGGAGTGACCTGAGTGTTTGTGTTATGTGGCAGATCCAGGAGCCCGACAGGCAGCTAAGAGTAACCTTCTCCTTGTTCAGCGGCTTCAGCCTAGTGAGTGGGATGTCAGTGTGCCTGACTACAGAGTTACCTATTACTAGTGTGTTGGGTATATTATTTTGCCTTAAGGGCTGTGATTGCGTGGTGCACTGGTTTTGTTAAGTATGTGTTTCATGGTTTGTGTTTGGGGGGTGGAGGTTGCTTGAATGTCTGTTTTGGAGGTCTCTGTTTCTTTTGAAGATTTTTAGAGCCTCTGAGTATGTTTTCATGTATTTATATGTGTTTTTACTGGTTCTGGTTTCATAGGTTTATGTGAGACTGGTGGTGTGATGCTTAACACATAGTCTGGCTGCCAATGGGAAACTAAGGACAGGCAAGTTGAGATGGCTTAAAGGTCCACTTTTACCAATGTATATGCTAATTCACTGGAAAACAGCTTGAAGAGATATTGAAGAATTGTAGGCACATCTATTTATTTTGGGTGCAGATTCCTCCATTGGCACCAAAGGGACAATATCTTCTTCACAGCTAGGTATCATTTTCTGCTATTTGGTCTCCTAACATACTCCATGGTATCTAGCATGTCTCAGGAATACAGGTGCCCAAAGGAAAGTAAGGTCATATCATCCACGCTACTAGGATCAGGGTGGACAGGTTGAAGGGATAAGGGACTCCCTGAAATATAGCAGAGTGTTTACATGTTGTGGCAACAGAAAAGATCTCTACATTGTCATTTGGACTAGGTGGTAAAAACACTACTGCCTTGGTGAAAAGGGGCTGTCAGAATAATTTCGGACCTTTCCTCTCTTATTCTCCAAATTATCTGGGAAGAAAGGTAAAGGGAGGGAAAGCATGCATAAACTAACCTATCCATTTATTAGCGACAGCATCCACTGCCCAGATTTTCTTGTGAGGTACTCTGGGATGGAATTTGTTCAACTGTATGTTGCTTGGAGATACAAGCAAGATACATCTCTGCAACACCTCACCCAATGATCGGATCCAGAAGGATTTCACAGTGCAGCATCCATTCATGTGGATCTGCAGAGGTCCTGCTTAATTGGTCTACAGCTGAGTTCTTCTCTGAGGGAATATGATGCTGTCAAAGTAGGTTGAATTTCAAGGCCTGCTCTCAGGTCTACATGGATAATCTGCATAAGTGATAAGACTGTATTCTCCCTTGCTTACCATTGCCATCATGGTATTATCTGAGATTATTCTGAGTCCCTGATACTGAGATAATTTGAAGGTCTCCAGAGTATACTGGCCTGCTACCATTTCCTTTAGGTTTTTATGCATTCTGATTTCTACGTGCCTTCCACCTTAACAGTGTCATCTTCTCAGGCCTGATCATAGGCGTCTATGGTGAGGGGCTGGATGGAGGTGGTTTGCCCGAAGGCATATATCTCTGTGAATTTGGTTGACCCACCAGGCAAATTATTTTCTGCTGCATGATATCACTGGAATCACTATCTCTAGAGGCTGGGACTGCTGGTCCCAGATGTTCCTTAAGAACCATTGTAACTTTCTCATACAAAGTCAGGCTAATGGGACTATCAGGATGGTCAAGGCCATGTAACCTAAAATGCTGAAAATCGGTCTGGCAGTTCTATGAACCTTACTGTTATATTCTGAAAGAATATAGCCAGGGATTCCACCTTCTCAAGTGGCAGGAGGACTTTTCAGGCAATTTATGTGTAGGGAGCCTCTAAGAATACTACCTTTTGCCTGGGACACAGATTTGACTTTTATAGGTTGAGGGTGAATCATAGACTGTATAAATACAGTAGGGTATAGCTTAGGACCTTCTGCATTTCACCCAGGTTTTGGATCTGGAAGCAACAGTTGTCCTACTAAGGGTACATGTGGATGTCCTTAGTTCTGTAGTGTCCTATTATTGTGGCAATGCTGCAGTATCTTTTTATTGGACCCTTGAGCTTGCATTTGTTCTAAGACAAGTTTTATGAGTGTTCTTAATCTTTAGGACTCAAGAAACTCCCTTTCTGACTTTATAAGAGAAAACAGAGTTTGTGCCCCATGGATATAATACTTAGATCACAATTGCCTGTGGCTACGGTACATCATTACTGATAGTAAGTGGTTAACCTGCCTCCTCTCTTTGGTCATGACTCAGTAGGGGGAACAGGGGGTAAAGAGCCAGGGTGGGGGATTTACTGATGCAGGAAGGGTGGCTGTTATACTCACAGCTGCTCCCTCTTGGGGTAAAGACTCTGTTGATCTCCTACCTCCATCTTCCTGTGGCTAATTTCTATTTTGGTAGGACTGCCTACCTTTGGGACTTTTCCCTTTCCCTTGCTTATAGTAGAAGGAAGTCTATTTAGATGGGTAAATGCTGTTGTACATTGGTAGGGGAGGATAGAAACTCTGCTTCACAGATTCTATGGTTCTCTTATCCTCCAAATTCTTAAATATATAATACGTCTGGCGACCAAAGAGCACTTCCTTATCCAGGGGAGCATTGAGCAGCCTGTGCGTTCACATGTTTGGACAGAGAATGTCCTCATGCCAAGAATGTCTTCTAAGGACTGTCCCTGTAACATCAACCTTATTTGTTGACTCTACAACACCATACCCACATTTTATGCCATGCTTTTTCAACTGTAGTGAAATCTAAACCTGTTAAATCAAGGCATCTCTCCTTGCTTCATCCTATGCATCTACACAACAGTTGCTTGGGTCTATATTAGAACATCAAAGTTTCAAAACTTCAAATGTTCTAATATCAAACCCTATTCAGCGAAAGCTGAAAATATCGAAGCAACAGAAAACCGAATTTTTTCCTAGAGAAAGAATTTGGTTGTCCATTTCTGTTGCTTCGGTATTTTCAGCGCTGTGGTGGAAAGTTATGGATCAATTAAGTATGCGATTGAGTGCGGGTTAGGGTAGTTAGGGTTAGGGTGCGGGTTAGGTATGTGTGCAATTGTGTGGATGTGAGGGTTAGGGCAGGTTAGGTGAGTTAGGGTTAGGGCGCGGGTTAGGTATGTGTGTGATTATGTGGACGTTAGGGTTAGGGTGCGGGTCAGGTAAGTGTGCAATTGTGTGGACGTGAGGGTTAGGGCGGGGTAGGTGAATTAGGGTTAGGGCACGGGTGAGGTGAGTGTGCGATAGTGACGGATCTTAGGCTTAGGGTTTTGGTTAAGGTAATTGGATAGTTAGTGGTGTGTGTATAGTTTAGTGTAGGGTTAAGTGTAAGATTTTAGGTGTATGTGTGTGGATTGCTGTTTGTTTGGTGTGCTTGTGTTATGTGTATGTGTTTTGGAACAGCAAATTTTTTCCCTAGGAAAAAATTCGCTGTTCTGTATGTTTGATGTTTTCAGCTTTCACTGAATAGGGTTCGATATTAGAACATTCGAAGTTTTGAAACTTCGATGTTCTAATATAGACCCCAGTTGCTTGAGGACATGTACTTAGTATTTATGAATGTGGTTAACAAATGGTCTAAATGGAGAAGCAATATCAACAAACAACAAATTGAGATGGTTCAGTTGAAATGAGACATTGTTTTCAGCCAAATGATCCAAGAGGATGCCTTTTTAGAACAGCAATAGGGGAAGGGGTTCTTCCTTCTGGAGGGGCACAATGAGTTGAGGACATTATTAACTGATGTTATCTGCAGTGGAGAATAAACATCATTAATTTATCTGATTTTCCATTGGGGAAGATACATTATTAAGACACATTGTTAAAAACTAATTATATGCACAACGTGAACAGACAGCAGCCTGGCTAACAACAAGAAAAACAATAGTCCTATTTAATTGCAAACCTGCAAGCTATCCTAAAAACTATAGACCTTGCCTTCCAATGACATAAACTATACACTGGAATTGATGTTGACAGAGTTTATAGTCATTTAGAAGAAAACAATCATGGCAATAGAACAAAAGGGTAATAAAAGAAAGTTATATGGAACAAAGGATCATTTGATATTAAATAAAGTCATAATGGAGAACTGTAAAAGGAGGAAGAATTTATGTATGGCATCAGTAGACTATAAAAAGCATTTGATAGTATCCCACAGTCATGGATAAAAAGAGTGCTTAAAAATGTATATGATACATCCTACACTGATCGATTACATTACAGTGACCGTGAAACAGTGGCAAATTATTTTTCCAGGGATAAAAATTCAGAGAGGTATATTCCAGGGTGACTCTCTTTCACCAATGCTCTTTTGTCTTGCCCTTAACCCATTAAGCTGTCTACTTAAACAGATTAGGTCGTGGCTATAATTTAGCTCCCAAAAAACAACGAAGTATAAAGACTTCCCATCTTTTTGTAGATAATTTAAAACTGTATAGCTCATCAGATGAGGAACTGAAAGCACATCTGCAAGTGGTCAGAACTTTTTCAGATGATATAAGAATGTTATTTGGCCTTGATAAATACAAAAGCAACCTTTAAAGCAGGAAAGCTGCAGCACCAATAAAATATCAGTTTGGGACAGGAATGTGATATAAAAGAACCTGAGCAAGAAGGAGTGAACAAATATTTGGGAACTGATGAAGGATCAACAATAAAACATGAACAAATGTGAATAAAACTGAGTAAGAAATATTTTAGAAGGCTTAAATTAATACTAAAAACAGAACTGACATCTAGGAACAAAATCCAAGCTATAAACCAATTTGCTCTTCCTGTCCTAACTTACAGTTTTGGAGTGATTAATTGGCCCAAAAATGAGTTGATGTGTCATGCCCATCAAATGAATTATAAAAATCGGGTCTATATTATGTGATCAAAGAGACTTTTCTTCGAAAGCGTAATATTAAAACCCAAACTATCGAAAACACTAAACCGCGAATGGCTACATCCGCAAATTTTTTCCTAGGGAAAAAATTCACAAGGTTGCAAACAAACAACACAAACTTAATCCTAATCAAGTCCTCAACATGGGGGGGCTATGCCTCCCACACACACCCCAACTAAACATATCAACTCTGAGATCACTCAACATTGGGGAAAGGGCAAACCGCGAGAACGGACAACTGAATTTTTTCCCTAGGAAAAAATTTGCGGACATGGCCACTCACAGTTTAGTGTTTTCGATGTTTTGGGTTCGAATATTACGCGTTTTGAAGAAAAGTCTCTTCGATCACATAATAGAGAACCTAAAAATCAGTGCATACCAAGACTATATATTCCCCGTTCTGAAGGAGGTATGGGCCTCCTTGAAATTGATTACATGTATAGATCTGTGATAGTGGGACTGCATACATATCTGCTGACTTCACAAGATTCAAATGTAGTGAAAGTTTTAAAACATGAGGTGAACAAGTCTAAGATTACTTCCCTGCTTAGTTTAGCAGAAGCATATCGGTGTCAAGCAGGAATGGAAATCAAACCAGAACTAGATAAAAATCAGGTAGCAATTGAATGTGCCAAAAACAAAAGAAAGACTATAAGGTGAAGGATCAGATGTGAAGGCAAGAAATGTGAAAAATGCATAAATATAGCTGCAAGTATAGGAAACTCTTGGAACAACCTCATGTCAATCAAGATCAAATGCAAGAATGGTTAAGGAGAGGTGAATTTAAACCAAAAGATGAAATGTTAATATTAGCAGCTCAAGACAGTGGACTACATACACATCAGTTTTCGAAGTCCATTGAACATGTGGGAGAAACAGACAAATGTAGGTTTTGTAAAATAAAATTGGAAACAGTTACACATCTTGTTGCTGGTTGTGATATACTAATGGCAGAAGGACTGTGTACTGAAAGGCATAATAATGTAGCAAGATTGTTGCATTGGGGATTGTGCAAACATTATAAGTTTTTATCACATGGGATCATCCATTACCAATAGTTCAAAATACAGATGCAATAAAACCAGATATAGTAGTCCATAAAAAAAAGTAGCATTGATTATTGAAAACGCTATACCCAGTGACTACAGTGTCTTACATACAGAGAGATACGTCATAAAGTACCAGGATTTGCAGGCAGAAATGAGGGCAATGGGAAAGAAAGATATCCAGACAGTTCCAGTAGTAGTAGGAGAAACAGGTCTTATAAAAAAGAATTTATAATCGTACTTAGATATGTTACCGATACATGTAACTCCATACGAATTGCAGGAGTCATTACTGGGCACATTGTGAGTGCTGCAAAGAGCACTTCTGGCTAACATCAGATATTGAAACAATACTCATTTCATGAAGCTTAATTATATGTTGACTTAGGAATGGGGTTCATTCCTATCATACTATTAAAAACCCAAAAGATTAGGGGAAATTAAAAAAAACTAAGTAATGTCATGTGGTTTTCATGTTTTTCTTGCTAAATGTATCATCTGCAATCTCCTTGTATTGAGCTAAGGTTTATTCATAAACTAAATTTGGCCTTCCTTTATCCACACTTCTACTTGGCCTCACCCACTTTATTACCTTTCTTTCTCTAGTTATTTGCTCTCAATACCTTGGTTCCTTTGCTAAATTTCTCCTGTAAATCCCAGCCTCCTTTTCCATTTTCTATAACCCTGTTGCAGTCATCCCTGTTGTCAAAATCTCTTTTCTCCATTCCCATATTAGTTTATTTTTTAGAATACTTTCTGCAACTTTATGAATACAATATTTATATGGTTGTTTTTTTTTATGATCTGCATCCAAAATTGAAAGCTCTTCTTATTTCTTGAACTTCTTCCCTGTTTTATCATCATTTTCACTTCTGATTTATAACCATCTGCTTGTGTTTTATATGAGTCTTAACTGCAAAGCTTAAAAGTATCCATTCAAAATAGCCAACCATAAACAACCTTGTGCTATGGGGGGGATCAACTTATCCCACTTAACCCTTGCCCTCTTCCCCTCCCAAAAAAGTCCCTCAACTCTAATATTGTCAACAACTTCCTTACTAGTTGTTAAAAATATTCCTGACCTGTATATAACACCAAAGGGACTAAAAGCATTTTCACTGCTTGTATCTTACAATCTATACCATAATCAAGAGCTTCCAGTTTCTGTTTTTATATTATCTTTTGTTTAATATATTTTCACGTCCTTAGCTGCTATAAGAGAATCATTGTTAGTCCAAACACCCAAGTACTTCAATTATGTCCCCATAAATATAGGTATTGCTGAACAAATGTGTGGGTTCATTAGTTTACTGCTATAGCCTTTGTTTTATCTTCATTAATTTTATATAAAAAAGTAAATAAAAACTTGAAACTGTCTTAAAATATTCCACACACCAAAATGCCCTTTTCTGAATACAAAACAACATTAGGAAATAAAGCTAAATTTTTTGATTTCCATACCAGTTATATCCTTGAATTTGTGAATCTTTGTCTGGGATAACTACAACACCCTGTAAGACTTTAGACCTGGTTCAAGAGTTGGTGGCAATGTTGTAGTTCTAATCAATGAAAATGCCCCATTCACATCACTGACTACTCTAAAACTAAG
This sequence comes from Protopterus annectens, assembly GCF_019279795.1. Classification (NCBI taxonomy): domain Eukaryota; kingdom Metazoa; phylum Chordata; order Ceratodontiformes; family Protopteridae; genus Protopterus; species Protopterus annectens. Next base: position 833,996,027 of record NC_056751.1, read on the forward strand.
CAGGTTGATGATAAAGGGTATTTAGGCTTCTTAACATTAGGGAATCATACCCATCTTTATATTTCTTCATCTATATTTCTTCAACATCATCAACTGTAATTGCTAAGGACACAGTTTTACAAATGTTTCTTGAAGGCCCAAGAAGGAATACAATTATTATAGGTGACTTTAACCTTGATGCCAATAGCCATGAAGCTAAACAGCTTAATATGCTATAATAACATGGCATAAATTATACAATGACCTTCAAGGTCAGAGTTGATATCTGGAAACCACTCAACTCAGGCTCTTATTCTACTAAACTTCTTAAATTATTACAGTCCTGTGCTTTCCTACAGGTCTTTCAAATCAATTAAATGTATATCCCGAACAGTATCTGGAAGGCCTTTCCCTCAGCATTAACTTGCTATGTTTAACCTACAACTTAATTCTATAAATTGATCTCCCATCTGCGAACTCAATGACCCTTCGACCATTTTGGCACTATTCATTAGCTTACTATCTATAACCTAGGACTCTATTTTCCAATATGTATGTAGAAGGGTAAGAGGCCAAAAAGGACCATGGTTACATCAAAGCTCTTATGATACTAAAGGATAAAGGATGGTCATCTTGGAAGGAAAATCCTCCTAAACTTTCATTACATGACAAGTACCTCTCTTAAAAAAAACAGCAAATATAGCTACTAACTCAACCAAATCCCTTTACCTAAGAGCAATGTAAGCATCTGCTACAAGCAATCCTAAACAAACTCTGGAAAGAAAATAAGTTTCTAACTTAACAGTTTTACAATAATTCTCTGCAAGATATTAATGTCCATAATAATTTTTAACAAGAACCTCACAGAGAAGTACAGAAACACTGCAATTTACTCATTTCTAACCATAGGCAAGGCATTTTTTACTATTAGCACCAGCTACTAATCCCTGTAGGGTAACACTCAAGCTCAACTTTGCCCTCTTGCTGAGTATGCAGAAACATTCTGCTTCACTGCAATTTCAGCAAAGGAAAATAACTTATTACTGAACTGAATACCCTCCTCTTCAATTTCTACACTTGCACCTCTCCACTCTACTTTCCTTCCGAAAGCAGTATATAAAATAGCCAAACCCTTAACATATATTTATAGCTTGTCTCTTTCAACATCTGGTGTATCACCTGCCTAGAAAAGCATGCCATAATTGTTCTCCAACCTATAACACAAAAATACTTTTGATTAATCTCTACTCTGTGTCCTATTGCTAAAATATTTGAAAGAAATATTTATAAACAACTTTTGAAGCACATCACTATCAATAGACATCTCTCTCTGACAGTCAACATGGCATCAGAAATGGTTTTAACACACTTTCAGCCCTGCTTTCTTTTACCAACATTATCTACAGTAACATCAATGACAGCATCTTTACTGCAGGTATTTTTTGTGGACATGACTCATGCCTTTGAATCTGTCAGTCACAGACCGCTACTTGTTAGACTGCATAAATTCAACTTTGATGTAAATGTCATTGACTGGATCCAAAGCTACTTAGGCAGTAGGACATTTCAAGTTTTCTCAAAAAACATCTGCCCGGTAATGGTGCCTTTAATACTGCGAGTTCACCATGGCTCGGTTTTAAGTCCCCTACTATTTTCTTGGTGTATCAATAACATTACTGAAGGCTTGTTAGCCCTCAACCTCACTTTGTATGCATATGCAGCCCTTCTCTGAGCTCTGCCAATGATCTAAAGAAAATAAGCTTCTGATTAGTAACAAAAAAAGTTATGATTTCTTCCTCTTCTCAATAATGTCCACTGTGAATATCATTGACAATCGTAACAACACTATTCCATATATTGCAAAGTATTTAATCCTTAATTCATCCCTAATCGTTACAATCCACACAGACAATATCATTAACAAAGTCCTCTCACAACTAGAATTCTGTTATGGAATCCTCATCTACTATCTTCAGTGGCTCACAAAGACCTGGGAAAGAAGGTCCTGCGCTCTAAAACAGAATACAGTCTACCACTACTCTCTTTCCACTTTGCCTATAATACTAAAAGATTGCAAGTCACAGAAAGAAAATACAATATTTGCATGACTTGCAGACTACCATGCATGCCACTGCAACCAACTAAAAGACCTAAACTGGCTTCCTATAGCTGAAAAGGTCACTTACCTACTTACCACTTTAGTGTATAACATTCCATAAAGAGATTATTGCCCCCTTCTGAAAAGAAAATTCCAAATTAGGCCAACTTCATACACTCCAAAGACTGCCCAGCCAGATGCAATCTTACTCAGCCAGACCACCATCCCCCCAACCATTTAAAGCACTAATTAGAGAAAAAACTGCCTTCCCCAGGATTGAACCAGCTCTCTAGAATCAGCCAGCAACTAATATTAGATGCCATAAGAGCCTGTCCAGTTTCAACAAAACTATCTTGAATACCTCTTTAAGGAATTGGAGGGCAAATACTTCAGAGATAATGCATAATTAAAAAAAAACTCTATAATTATTTACTTACTGCTACACCTTAGTCATTTACCTTAACTTTTCACCTGTATGCCAGCATTTCTGAACTTCTCTTATTCGCTGCTCATGTTTATTACTTATGCTAGGTTGTAAAAAAAAAAAAAACATTGTTTCAACCTCTTACTAGCAGTAAAACACATTTTAATGTCATTTCCACTTATATAAGATTGCACTCAAGTGTACGTTTTTACCAATGTAAATTGTATACAGGCAGTCCCTGGGTTATGGACATCCAGCATGTGGACAACCCATAGATACAAACGGGCTGCTGCAATGTTGGAAATAACATGAAAATACATAAAAATCCTTAAAGTTGCCCAAATCTTACCTTGAAAATGAAGAATTATGTTGTACTTTCCTTTTCCCCATTCGTGAAGCTGCTCTGCTTGCACGTCTTGTTAAAGCAGTTATTTCCGCCTTCATGGAGATCAAGCGATCCAGTTGGTTAAGAGATTGCTGTTTTGGCGGTCTGATAGGTGAAGCTTTTACTGTACTTCACAGCAGAATGTGCAAATGACATTGCAGCTCACTAGGGTCTAGGTGACAGTAGGAGGTCTGTCTGAGTCCTGAAAGTTCAGGAAAGAGTGGAAAACATTCATGGGTGATGCCTGTAGTACAGAAATGTGAAGTGAAGCTTAAAAAAAGATAAGTTTTAACATTTTTTTTATAGAACATTCTACTGTACTTTACTGTATTGCATTTTTATGTACTATCATTTGTATAAAACAATGGAATGTCCGGAAAATACTACTCTGAATCAGCTGAACTGAAATGTTAATTAGGTGTAGACAATGGTAGTACTGACCAATCAGACCTGAGAAGTGTCTGGCTGCAGACTCCAGTACTGTATTGTACTGTATATGTGCATGTGTATCCTGTGGAGCTCCACTTTAGTACTGTACTGCAGCCAGACACTTTTGTGAACTTCTGCACTGGTGACGTTACAAACCATGCCTCCAAAATGTAAATCCGATGCACATGCTGGTGATGTGCCAAAGAAAAGGAAAGCAATCACCTTGGAAAATAAAGTGGACATAATAAAGAGATGTGAGAGAGCTGAAGCACCATCTGCCATTGGAAAGACATTAGGCTATAACCGGTCAACAATCGGAACAATTTTAAAAGACAAGGCAAGAATAATGAATCATGTGAAAGGCCATGCCCTGATGAAAGCTGCAATTATTACAATGCAATGGTTTAATTCTTGAGATGGAAAGGCTATTTTTAATTTGGATAGAAGACCAAAATTAGAGGAATATCCCCATTAGCCTTTCATTAGTGCAAGAAAAGGCTCTAAGCTTTTTCAATGATTTAAAAGCTGCAAGAGAGCAAGTGCAGGTGGGTGTGACGAAGAATTTTTTTCAAGTAGAGGCTGGTTCCATGACTTTAAAATGAGGGCTAATTTACATAACATTAAAACTCAAGGTGAAGCGGTGAGTGCCGAAAAAAGTGTTTCAAGGGATTTTCCTAAAATGTTGGGAAAATTATTGAAGGGGGAGGTTATTTGCCAAACCAGATATTTAATGTAGACAAGACTGGCTTATTTTGAAAGAAAATGCCTGAAAGGATTTCAAAAGAGGAAAAAAGTTCAGCACAGCATAAGGCAGCAAAAGATAGGCCAATGTTATTGTTTGAGGGTAACACTTCTGGTGATTTGAAGTTGAAGCCCTTCCTTTTGTACTGCTCCTGAAATCCGAGGGCACTACAGCATGTCATTAAGGCATCTCTTCCTGTTATTTGGAAGGCAAATGCAAAAGGTTATGACTGTTGTCTTTAAAGATTGGTTCTTGAACCATTTTGTTCCTGCTGTTCAAAGGTATTGCTTGGCCAAAAACATTCCTTTCAAAATTCTCCTTCTACTTGACAATGCACCTGGACATCCAACCAGTTTAGATGACTTGCACTCCAATGTAAAGGTCGTATTTTTACGCCCAGCACCACATCGCTACTTCAGCCAATAGATCAGGGAGTAATAGCCTCATTTAAGGCCTACTATCTATGGTGGACCTTCTCACAAGCAGTCAGGGCTACTCAAGATAATACAATAACCTTAAGGGAGTTCTGGAAGAATTATAACATCTATGATGCCATCAAAAATATTGCCAATTCTTGGAATGAAGTAAAGCAGTGAAATATGAAAGGGGTGTGGAATAAATTGTGCCCACAACGTGCACCTGCTTTACAGGCTTCTACAGATGATGACATTGCTGAAGCCAGGCAAGATGTGGCTGATATTGGTAATCAACTGCAGTTAGACATCACTGACATGGATGTTTAGAGTTACTTGAGTACTATGGCAAAGAACTGACCAATGATGACCTTATGGAACTGGAGCAGCAGACGATAGCTTTTGAGGAAGAAAACAGGGACCTAGAAACTCCAAAATCAAAAAGGTTTATGACAAAAGAGTTAGCTGAAGTCTTTCATCTCACTGAAGCAGGAATGGCAAAGTTAGAGGAGCAAGATCCTAATACAGAGAGGTTCACCCAAGTTTACCGTGCAGTTACTGAGGGCCTCAGCTGCTATAATGCCATTTATGATGAGAAAAAGGAAAGCTCTGTACAAACCTCCCTTGATGCTTACTTTAAGAAATTGATTCCAGTAGTAAACACCCTCTCTCCAGCAGCAGAATCAAACCCTGACTCTGCACCACCAGGCCCATTCTCTCCAACAACAAGTCCATCATTTTCTGCATCATCCAATTAATAAAGTTATCATAACTGACAAAGGAGTGTTAACCTTTACAGTAATTGTTATCCTTTCTTTTTTTCCATTTAAACTGTTTTAAGAACTGTTTCTTTAATGTTTTTACAGTACGTACAGTACTGTATGGTACTGTAGTGTACGAACATATTTACTGTACTTACAGTATCATTATTATTGTTATTACTACAGTATACAGTATTATGTTTAAGATTTCCTTTTATTTGGAAGTGTTTCTAAGGTGTTTATATGCAAAGAAAAGTAAAGTAAATACTAGACTGAGGCAAACATTTGACTTAGCGGCATTTAATAAGAACCATGTGTTTCGACTTAATACAAATTTGACTTAAGGTTGTATCTTTCGGCTTTTCCCAGTTAGGGGTCGCCACAGCAGAACTCCGGTCCGCTAATGATTGGCAGTAGATTTTTATGTATCGAGTTGCCAGCCCTGATGCACAACCTTCAACGAAGGTACGCCCATTCACGCATGTCTCCACACAGAAGACGCTTTAGCTGAGAATCGAACAGGACAATGTTTTACTGTGAGGTGACAATGCTACCGCAGCACCACCACCACAACAAATTTGACTTAAGGACATACTAAAAAAATGGATCTCGTCTTTAAACCGGGAACTGCATGTATCTCTAAAATATTGTATTACACTCGCTGTTTTTGCCTAGGTCATGGCTGAAAAGGTCCCTGTACCAGTCCACCTCCCCAATTATCAAATAGTAAACAACATAAAAAATACATAGTTGGAACAACAAGCGTTGACTCTTTTCAATCCCTCTTGGACAATATGAGTCTATAGGGCAGTTAGTGATGGATTCAACACTGCAGTCAGCTGCAAACTTGGTCAACTATGACAGTACCGCTGTAGATTCAAAAGAGAGGTCGATCCATTAAAGAGTCTAGAAGAACTCCAATAATGCATGCTCTATTAGCTGAAAAGGCACCACCACCTCTACTTATGCTCGATCCACGGTCAATTTTTCAATCCACTGAGTCATGCAGGGGTACGTTTTTATGTTAATATAAATATCAATAATGCCCTCATGGCGAACAGCAGTGGTCATCTTCGCAACGTCAAGATAAGCAGCATGGCTTGAATGACATCACTGACATGAGTCATACCCTCAGAAACGTAACCGAGTAAGGAATCACTTTAGTTTACAGACAATACTAGTGAGTGTAATGGCACAATAAATTCTAGGTTCTGTTGCAATGTCACCTTCATGCAGGGATACCACAATCACAGCTTCCGATAACTCAGACACATACCCTGTGGAGAGTCACAGATTAAACAGCTTAAAAAGGAATTCTTTATGATACCAAAATGGCAGCCTGGTATGGTGTTCAGCAGTACGGAGCTGCTTGTTATTCTTATTTTTGGTACTGGTGTCCAGTATCTGATTCATACTCTCAATAGGAAGAACACAATTAAAAAATTCAAGGAAAGGAACAGGGAGGAAAGAGGGGAAATATGTGAGCTAAATACGTCAGCCAAATCATCTGGCTTTAGTTTTAGAATAGTCAGTGCTACTCATTTCTAGCTTGGGGTAGTATTAGGTATTATATCTAAAGTTCTAATAGCTGAAAAAGTCCTTCTGGTTATCCTTTGACGCGTTAGCTATGTTCACTTCATATTCACTTTAAGGTTTCCTAATAGTGCATTTCAGAACCTCACAGACTTGATTCTAAACCTCTCTCGATTTGGGAGTTAAAAACGTTTTAAAAGACCCATACATTTTTCACCTATTATACACTTTGTTTATCTTAAAATTCCACTTAATGTATTTGCCCTTGAATTTCACACCACACGTCTTCCTATTAATCACTGATTCTAGACTATCTGAAAAGATTGATTTGCATTAGAACTAGGCTACTCCTCTTAATGCACTTGTCTCTCATCTCAGTCTGTTTACCTTTGGACCTTTCATTAGCTTTATTCATCATCATCTTTTGGCTTTTCCCATTAGGGGTCGCCACAGCGGATCATCTCTTTCCATTTCTTCCTATCCTCTGCATCTTGCTCTGTCACACCAACCGCCTGCATGTCCTCTCTCACCACGTCCATAAACCTTATCTTAGGCCTTCCTCTTTTCCTCTTACCTGGCAGCTCCATCCTTAGCATCTTTTTCCCAATATACCCATCATCCCTCCTCAGCACATGTCCAAACCAATGCAATCTCGTCTCTCTTGCTTTGTCTCCAAACTGTCCAACATGAGCTGACCCTCTAATATACTGATTCCTAATCCTATCCATCCTAGTCACACCGAGTGCAAATCTTAACATCTTTAACTCTGCCACATCCAGCTCTTCCCTTTCACTCTTACTGGTACCCGTCTGTCACAAATCACTCCTGATACTCTTCTCCACCCATTTCATTGATGAAAATAATGCTATATACAGGATTATTAAAAATAATCCCAATCACTCTTTCTTTTTTGGTATTCTGGAGGTTACTGGTAGTAATCCGCGAGGGGGTAATTGGCAAAACAACTTGGACAGGTCAGAAATGAGGTGGCAATTGAGACAATGCCACAGTAACCCCAGGCATCAATGACAATGTATCTATAAAACCTGAATTGAAACATAGGGCCACTATTTTGTAACAGAAAAGAACCTAGTTCAGTAAACAACACTGCTTTCATTCACAGAAACATTAACATTTACTACACACTTTTTAACAGATTCTATAGGGTTAACATGATTCAAATCTTAATTAGTTAATTGTCAGTATAAAAGAGGGAGTGGGTTTTAGCAAGCACAGTTCTGAAGATGTCCTAGAGCAGGACAAAAGCGCTTGACTGTGTTGGATACACTACAGTTGTGTTCTATTTATCCTGTATGGTTTTTAAGCTAATTTACTGCTTTGACTGGCTGGAGTAATAAACCTGTGTTTTTACCAATATTTTGGATCATTTCATGCCTGTGGATTTTTTTGAGGCAACAGCACAGAGTGGGTTGTTTGTTCCTTGTGGTGTTTTCTCCACTCTGGTCACTGGTGGTTTGGTTTCTACAGTTTTATTTTACCAGTGGTGCATGTTGCCAGACTCGACGGATTTTTCAAAAAGTTTAAACACCAGGAATTTTCCTTTTTGGCTGGGCAGGAAAATGAGTGATATTGGTATGCCTTCTGTGTTCGAAGAGAACAATGCTTTTGATGGATCAAATAACTTAACCAACGCTGAGAACGGAGTTCTTGGGGACAATAATATTTTTCAGCTTGTCCTCACATTGACAAACAAAGTAACTCAACTGCAGGAAGCTGTTGAGCAACTACAACACCCGAAGGCACAGGACTCTGAGGTCAAAGGGAGCTGACAAGGCAGTGTTGTGGGTGAATCGTCATCAGGAGCAACAAATTGAGGCTCTAGAGGAAACATGGCGATGTTAACAACGGCCACGACCGGCTCTATTCCTTGTGGACAGAAACCAACTTCAGAGACTGTGGGGCATAATGTAAATAGATTCCAGGACTGGTTCAATAGTGACTTTAGGTTGTTTGACGTTTGCAAAGAAGACGTGGAGGAGAACATGGACAAAAAACTCAATGATTTAGAACAATCGCTTTGTAAGGTACGTAACTTACAATGCAATAATGCATATTTAGCAGAATGCATTAAAAACCGCAAAGAACTTAAGGGATTAAGGGTTTATAAATTCCCTAATAGACTTAAAAGGGGACAGAAAGAATGTGATGAATTATGTGAAATGTTTGACCGTCATGGGTTCGAACTCATGGAATTTATTATTAAGTTAAACAATAATAAGGTCAAAGAAATGCTTGTTGATATTGAGAAATGTAATGAAGCTATTTTAAATGATGTTCATTTTAACAATGTTTCTGTGAAATATAATATGTTTTTTGACAAAGTTGAGGAACAAGTAGAAATTAATATTGAAAGGAAAAAAAGAAAGTTAGCTAGGGATGAGAATGAGTATAGAAATCAAACAGCTTACCCCTTCACAAAATCTTACTTTGGTGAAAGTTATGAAGGAGACAATGTTTCAAGGGCTGAAATGTTCGATAACAGGCAGGGCAATCCTCAGAGAGAAAGTGTAATGGAAAGTGTGTATGATCAAGAATACCCACCCTTAAGAAGATCCGAGAGGTTACAAAATAAAAGAAACAACTATAGGAACCATGAAGGCTTTTTACCTCAGGGTCGTATCAGGGGGAAAGGTTTCCTGCCGCAGAACAAGTGGAGGAAGAACAGCTACAAGTAACACTTAATGAAGTGACATTCTAAGCTCTTCTGATAGATTGCTGCTGTCTTACCAGGGTTTTAACATTTTTAATTCCACTGGTATTAATATTGATAAGAATATTTTCACCTTACTAATGAAAGGTATTAAATGTGTTCCCTCTAAAAAAGAAGATGTAAGCTCTGTATTAACTGAATTAAAACGTTTTACAAGGAAAATGAACCTAAAATACATGTTTAAGGACAACAACACGGCTAGGAAGAAGGAATGGCTCCAAAGAAAAAGTTGTTTTAACCCGCCACTCCACCCCTTAATAGGAACTTTTGATAAAGTTTGTTCACAGGAGATTTTTGAGTATTTCAATGAATTTAAGCCTAGTAAATTTAATTTACATAGGGAAGAGAGCTGTTTACTGAGAGAATTAAGAAGTAATGACCAACTGAGGTTCATGAAACCAGACAAGGGGGGAGGATTGGCTATAACCAATAAGGAAGATTATAACAACAAGATTTTTTCCATGTTACAGCAGGAAGAGAAATACCAAAGTGTTTCTAAAAATGAAATAAATATTTCCCATAGGAGAATCCAGATGATGTTAGAAGACACACTATTGCAAGGTGTTATAAACAAAGATGCATACGGTTTTCTGGTGAATCAAAACCCTACTATTCCAGTTGTGTTTGGGATACCGAAAGTCCACAAGGACATCAGGGATCCCCCATACAGGTTGATTATAACTTGTCAGAACAGTTCTACCTACTCTTTAGGGTTTTTTGTGGACAGAATAGTAAGGGAGTCCCTGGTCCCTATAGAACATGTGTTAAGGGACTCTTGGGACTTTTTGGGCAGAATCAAACAGGATACATTTTCAGTGAGTTTGAGTTTCTCTACTGTGGACGTGGTTGACTTGTTCACCTCGATACCTCACAAAACTGGTTTAGAGCTTTTTTATGAAGTATTAGTGGAAAAAACATCAAGTAATACTATAGTGAACTTTATTATGACACTAATGGAAATAATCTTAAAAAATAATTATTTCACTTTTGAAGGAGAATATTATCGTCAGGTCACTGGTATAGCCATGGGCATTAGTTGCGCACCCTTGTTTGCAAATCTTGTAATGTATGGGTGGGAGAGGTTATACATTTTTAACACCTCTTTTTCTATGTTTTGGATTCACTACTTGCGTTACCTGGACGATATTTTTATTTTATGGAAGGTGGGAGATAAACATGAAGAATTTATGGAATATATATAAATAATTTAAGCGAATATTTAAAATTTACTGGTACTTCTAATAATGACAGTATCAATTATCTTGATGTTTTACTTAAAAAGAATTATGAAAACAAGAAATTCGAATCTCAAATTTATAGAAAACCCACTTTTTCAAATGATTATTTAGAATTTAAAAGTAGTCACCCGCTATATACAAAAAGAAGCATAGTAAAGGGTCAAATGGTCCAAGTAGCAAGAATGTGTTCTAACAATGATATAGTAAAGAGAGAAATGGGCACACTAGTAACATTGTTTTCTGAAAGAGGTTACCCGTTAGAATTTGTACTACCCATTTGTGAGCAAGTTATTAGCGAGTGGGGTAGTAGGTATAAACCCCTGCTGGGATCCTATTTAGTGAAGGAGAATGAAACTAACACAAGGAAAGATTATACCCAATCCATGGTGGTGACTTATGGAGAAACAAGTAGCAAGATTAGGGATATTGCCAAGAAAAATTGGGTGTTGTTTAAAGGGAACGAGGAAATATTAGATACAGTAGGAAAAGAACCAACATTTGTTTTCAAAACTAATTACAATTTAAAATTTTTACTGGAACATCCCATTAATGCTAAGAACAATGTGAGAGGGACAACTAGATGTGGAACTTGTGAACATTGTAGGTACATCTTAGTGGGAACCTCAGTATGGTTGGAAGTAAGGGATAGGGAGATAAAATTAGCAACAGGGTCCTGTATTACAAAAGGACTGGTATATATAGCTATTTGTCAGGAATGTCAGCATTTCTACATAGGTAAAACCGAAAGAACTTTTAGGAGGAGGATCTATGAGCATTTGTATGCTGTGAGAAAACATGATGAAAATAATGCTATATACAGGCATATTAAAAATAATCCCAATCACTCTTTCTTATTTGGTATTCTGGAAGTTACTGGCAGTAATCCGAGAGGGGGTAATTGGAAAAACAACTTGGACAGGGCAGAAATGAGGTGGCAATTGAGACTTAATGCCACGGTAACCCCAGGCATCAACGACAATGTATCTAAAAAACCTGAATTAAAACATAGGGCCACTATTTTGTAACAGAAAAGAACCTAGTTCAGTAAACAACACTGCTTTCATTCACAGAAACACTAAAATTTACTACACACTTTTTAACAGATTCTATAGGGTTAACATGATTCAAATCTTAATTAGTTAATTGTCAGTATAAAAGAGGGAGTGAGCATATATCCACCTCTCCAGAGTCTCCTCAACCTGATTCCTACTCTCACTACAGATCACAATGTCATCTGCAAACATCATAGTCCACGGGGCCTCCTGTCTGATCTCATCTGTCAACCTGTCCATCACCACTGCAAATAAGAAAGGACTCAGAGTTGATCCTTGATGTAATCCCACCTCCACCTTAAACGGATCTGTCACTCCCACTGCAGTCCTCACCACTGTCACACTACCCTCGTACATATCCTGTACCACTCTTACATACTTCTCTGCCACTCCCGACTTCTTCATACAATACCACAACTCTTCTCTAGGCACCCTGTCATATGCTTTCTCCAAGTCTACAAAGACACAATGCAACTCCTTCTGACCTTCTCTGTATTTCTTCAATAACACTCTCAGAGCAAACATTGCATCTGTAGTGCTCTTTCCTAGCATGAAACCATACTGCTAATCACTAATCATCACCTCCCTTCTTAACCTAGCTTCTACTACTCTTTCCCATAACTTCAAGCTGTGACTGACCAATTTTATCCCTCTGTAGTTACTGCAGCTCTGCACATCACCCTTATTCTTAAAGATAGGTACCAAAACACATTTTTCTCCACTCCTCAGGCATCCTCTGACTTTCCAAAATGTCATTAAACAATCTAGTTAAAAATTCCACTGCTATTTCTCCTAAGCACCTCCATGCTTCCGTTGTTATGTCATCTAGGCCAACAGCCTTTCCATTCTTCATCCTCTTCATAGCTGTCCTTACTTCCTCCGTGCTAATCTGTTTCACTTCCTGATTCACTATCCCCACATCATCCAACCTTCTCTCTCTCTCATTCTCTTCATTCATCAGCCTCTCAAAATACTCTTTCCATCTACTCAACACACTCTCCTCTCTTGTGAGTACCTTTCCCTCACTATCCTTTATCACCTTTACCTGCTGCACATCTTTCCCAGCTCTGTCCCTCTGTCTAGCCAATCGGTACAGGTCCTTTTCTCCCTCTTTAGTGTCCAATCTCTCATACAACTCTCCATATGCCTTATCCTAATAGTAAAACAATTCAGCAATGGTATACTCCATCGAAGGTCCTCCAGATGTACAGTAATTTCAACATGGGACTTTTAACTTTGTTTTAGAAAAAAAATATCCAAAGTCCCTATGAATAAGCTACAACCATTCCTTTGAAATTCCACACCTATAAAATGTCTCTGCTAGTATCCATAACATAAGAGAGAAAGATCAATGAGCTACAGGACCTTACGTACAGAAAGCCCTTTTAAGTCTTCTATATGAATAGCTACAGCAAAAAACATCCATTTACGCCTGAAGTGGTTACAAAGTTGTCTTTTTTACCAAATCATTAATTTGGTCTATGTTTTTCCTAAGCCCCAAAATATGAGAACTGATTTTGTATTCCTTTGATGTTCACAAGATAATATATCTGCATCAAACCAAGGTCTTGAGAAAACAAAATAACTGTTTCTGCTGTCCCAACAAGGACGGTAAACCTTGCAACTAAATGATGTCTAAATGGATGATGCAATGTACCAAACTATCATTCTGCCATTAAAAAGACCCTGCAATGACACATAAGGTCACATTCTACTTATGGCTAGGGTGAGGGATACAGTTGCCACTACTGCCTTTATTAGGGACATAGACATGCAGACCATTCTAGTGGAAGATGCTTGGCCCTCTTTTCACTTTTTGTAAACATTATAGACTAGGCATTCTACCTAGTGGAAGGACAGGCTTTGCAATGGCTATCTTGTAGTGCCTTCTACAGCATGTCTCCCAGCAAAATAACCAATTTCCAAACAACTTATGTAAAGCTTTGAGAATATTCTCAAATGTCGCTCTCCAACGGTGATCCATAAGAAGAGCATAATACAGCTGTGTTAGGTACCTACCATATACAGCTGTGTTAGGTACCTACCACAATAAATGAGTAGGTGCACTGTTAGTTTCTCTCCGTCTTCCCTTTTCATTGCTATGAGCCTTCTGCTGCCGGCATGGGTACCGGTCCTTCTGTCTTCCATTCCCCCTTTCCCTTGCATTTCCTCACTCTCCTTGGCAACTTACTTCAGTGGAAACAAGGTTCTTTGGATTCCTTGTATAGCATCAGGGAGGCAGGTGCTACTGGGGTCAACTAACCAGTTCTGTTGTCTGATTGTACCCAAACCTTATTGGGTCCCTTGCAAGGAAAGCCTGACAAATGTCATTCCTGACCAAAAAAAGGAACTGAAGATAGTGTGGGCTGACACTGTCTTATATACAGAGAATTTACCAATGTCCTTGGTAAATAACCAGCTGAAATGGGGAAGCTCTGGAAGTCACCAGATGACAGAACTCAAAGTGTGGCACTTTCCAAATGTCATGACTGCAACACTGATTGTATTCAAACACCTACTATTATGTAAAAACCCTTATTCAACTGTACTATCTCCCTTGAGGCAATGAAATACTGAGATGCGCCCATCTTTCCATCAGGTTTTGTAACACAATAAGATATGACTATGCATCAGAAATGTAAAATTACTGAGAATCTAAACACTTCAAAAATGGAAGTGTAATCAGTGCAATTCTGACAAAAACAGCTAACTGCAAAACTGTTACCTCCTTACTGTTTTTATTTTCTTTTTTGTTATAGGAAGGTAGCTGCCATACGCTTGTTACTTACGCATTGTAACTCCTGAGATCACAGTATCTTGAAAAAGGAGCTATACTCAGAGATGTCACAGCTGTGGATGTAACATATGCCCCCCCCCCCCCCCCATTTGCACTTAAATTCTCAGAGCAGTTCTCAGACTTACAAGCATCCCTAGGGTCTAGGTTCCACCCATAGCTGCTGGAAATGAACCTGCTTAGTTTGCCTGCTGCTGCATTCAGAGCTTTTCAATGCCACATGGCTACAGATGAAGGCGTAGGTAACAGGCCATGTCCAAGGCTATCACTGCTAGCATGCATAACTGGCAAGAATGAGTACTGTCCATGATTACTTTCAGGGTCCCATGCTGACAGACTCTTCTGAAATGTTTACAGCTAGAAAAAGGTTCATCATTCTCATTTAACTTGAGTCACAAAGAGGTTGCACATTCCTGTACTTTGCGTTGACCAGTATGGGCACCCCACAAATATCTGTCCGTAGGTAAAAATGGCACTGACTGATTTCTCACCATTTGGTCAGACCATCAGCTGAATTTCTCCCCAATGAGGGTAATTAAGGGTAAAATGTTTTTAATTTGGTAAATTTGTTATTCCCAAAGGATTTCAAGTACCAGTGGATCTCCTTTTGTGTGTGACCTAAACAAGGCATTGTAAGAATGGAGGTTGACACAAGTGTCTTCTCTTCCAGGATTGAGAAGAACTGTCCCAAATGAAAGGTATTGTGTGGCAAAAAAACTTGCCCTGTTCTGTGACCAGCAAGGCTCCTACAAAAAAATTATCATCCTTGAAGTAAGGTCTGACTCGGAAAGATCTAGAGAAAAATCCAGGTAGATCAGCCCACAAGCATAATAATTCAGGACAGTCAGCATTTCCTCCTTTGACATAGCCTAAATCACATGTACAGATAAATATGAATCTCTTTGGTCCAACTGAGGTGAGCAAACATTGGCGTAAAGCATCCAGTAAACACTTTGAGTGCTGTGGACAGATGGACAGATTTAAGGGTAAGGAAGTGAAATGGAAATGACCATGACCAGCCCTAAAAGTACACTTCTGAATGTAAACTTGCCGTAACAGTGGATGTTTGAATGATCGCTATTACAGTAGCCTTAGCTATATAAGGCTTATATCCTGCATAGGATATAACAGCTGTCCACTTTCTACATGCCCAAACCATTAGTCAACTATAGCTGAGATGACTAAAAAGATAGGTTTGGGTGCCAAGCCCTTCAGAGCTTTCGTGCAAAATGAGAGAGTCTAAGCCCTATGAGGACATTACTAGAAAAAGAAATATATGTCCACACCCTGGCATAAAAATGCACACAACAACGGGAATGGAGGGAGGAAGTGGCTACTGCAGCAGTGATCATGTGAACATCAACTGTTATGTTTACTTATGCAGCTATACTGCATTCTTTACACTGACCACTGCTGTAGTAGCCTTAGCTATATGGGTAGATTACCACAGCTTAAAATAACTGGGAGGTTAAAGGGGAAGTAGAATGGTCCTAGCAAAGCCTGTGTTAGAGCTGCTGAAGCGACATATTTTATAGTGCTTTGTCAAAATATGCACAGAGGACCAACTTGCTCCTGCTACAATACTTCTAGAGTCCAACCTGAAGAATTATATGCTGCCTTCTGTTGGTTTCTTGCTGTTACTTGCATTTACATGCATGCATACCAAAGTATATTTAACTATTTATTATAACCAACTAGTCTTATTAATGTATTGTACTAAGTACAATAAATACACCAAGACAACTGCTTCAGTTAATACTCTTTACTATTACATTTTCCTTTTGGATCTACAAATATGCAGCACAGATGCTGTCAGCTCTCTATGGCAAATTCCCAAAGCTTGTTTATACACACTCAGATTTATACCAAAAGCCTGATATTTTTTCTCAGTCTGATGTATTACAATCTTCCTTTGTATAACACTTTTCTTTGTTCTTCTAATTTATGATTTGTCCTGGATTCTTTCAAGTTTGGTGATCCAAGGAAACTCAGTCTTGCATTATCTGAAACATGGTGTTCCAGCACTATCTGAAACTTGATGTTCCAACTTTATCTTGCTTGATGTTACATCTCTTTACTTCGTTGATGTCCTTCCAGTTGCCATCTGCGCAGTTATTTTTACAGACTTTGTTTCTCAATAACATACTCCTTTACATGGATGCCAATATCTAATTAAGCTATATATGCTTGCCAGCACACTTACTATTTTTCAGCATTTTATACTATTTTTAAATTAACCCTTTATATTTCATATCATTCTTGCAGCTTTTTATTCAACTAATAATCATGCTAGCAACAGTTTTGAAAAGACAGTGAACTATTATTCTTTCAGTTCCCCGTTATTTATTTATTTATTTATTTATTTATTTATTTATTTTGGAGGAACGGACTAAACGTCAGTTAAAGAAAAGACTGCAATTGTTTCATTAGCATTATTATTTACAGCATTTACCAATCTGCTCATATTTACACTCATAACTTGTTGAGTTATTGCAACTCTTTGTAACCTGCAGCATATAAAACAATTTTAAGCTGTTATTATTATGACCCCTAAAACTATCAACACAGGATGTATTAACCAGTTTAGTAATTTGCTCCCAGATGATGCCCATCTTGTGAATATGTCCCACCAATTATGGGCAGTGTCAGCTTCTGTATTTGTCTTTTACTATTAACACTGGGTTATTTGAAACCACACATACAAACTGTGGTGCCACTTTAACAAACATTTTGAAATTTGAAGGGAATATTGTACATTAGTACTATATTGTAATCTGTCTATTAAATATACTTGTAATGACTTACTAAATAGTAGGATTTCATTGTGCTTGTAAATGTACAATCTGTGAGATATCTTGTTTTACTAGTTTTTATACCAAGCTCTTTTAAATCTGCATTTGGTATCTTAAAAACTTGGAAATGTAAGCATTGTTGTCCTATCATAGTACAAGTGGATGGTATTTTTACCATTTAATCTG
Organism: Protopterus annectens; assembly: GCF_019279795.1. Lineage (NCBI taxonomy): Eukaryota > Metazoa > Chordata > Ceratodontiformes > Protopteridae > Protopterus > Protopterus annectens. The sequence continues at coordinate 834,013,584 of NC_056751.1, forward strand.
TATGAAGTACTAGTCTGTTACCCAAAATAGTAAATATTTTAACCCATGGTCCTTTTTTGTATTACTGTGTTGTTTATACAAATAAACAGAGTATTTGTAGAAATCATACACCTTTTTTCCCCTGTTGAGTTTATTCTTATTTTTGTGTTATTGTCTACACACTGTGACATTTTTGCATGATGTCTTCCCTTGTTAGAACTGTTGCATTTTTGAGGTAATGTACAACATCTAATAGAGATAGAGCTGTTTATTGAAATGTTTGTCAGTCTTTAATTTTTTCTCTACTTTTATGTATGCCTGACCTTGTTTAGCTAACCATGCTGTTATATTTGTGTTAAATGTTATCTTCCCCAACATACATGCTGCATACTCTTTACAACTGAAATTGTCTTGTGTTCTATTTTGTGTAGCATTTTTCTAAGTTTTATTTGTGAATAGTGTAATTCCCTCTGCTTTGATGTGCAAAATGATGCAAATGAAATGCAGATGTCTGTGCTGAATTCTGCGTGCCTTGTCTCGCAGCTGCATTTTTATCTATAGTCCTTGAAGCATGTTCCAGACACTTAACACTCAGCTTGTCTTAAGCTGTACCAGAATATATGTATGCTAGCAAATAGAAATACATGTATTTAACTAACTATATTATTTTTACATATATTATAGCAACAGATGTGTATGTGCATCTCACTAGCAAATAGATGTGCACATGCATTTATACATTTTTAAACATATTTATCACTCTATAAATTCCCTCTATTTTATTTTAAATCCAAAACTGTCTATATTAGTATGTAGTTTTTAGTCAAGTTATATTGCTATTAACTAGAAATACATTGGGAAATAAAACCTTTAGTTTTCTTTTAAAACAGCAAGTTAACTCAGTTTTATATTGTCAACACAATGATGACAACCATTACTATTAGAACTGGATGAATCTGAATATGACTCTATACAGTGATGTCCTACACAGTAATTTATTGACAATGCTTGAGGATTTTATTGCAAAGGCATTGCAGTCTTGTTTTTTGAAAAAAAAAAACATGTCACAAATGTCACGCTTTGACTTGTTACTCTGTTTACATAGATAAACCATATACTATACAGAATACACTTGCTTGTACAGATTTTTTGCATTCGTATATACATGGCTATAATGTACACTCAGTCCAATTTCCAAACCTAGCATTAAACTGAAGCCTGCTAATTACATTACTTGAAACATTAAAATGTATTTTTAGTATTACCACTTTGCACTTTTATTTGAGTTTCTTTTGCAGTACGTTTTACACAGTTAGTGTAAAAATGAAAGCATGCTCTTGCCCCTGTAGTATACATCATTTTATTGCAGTATTGTTTATTTGTTTTATGCTGTGAGAATTGAATGTATGCTTACTCTTTGGCTGTTACCTAGACTATGACACTTTTACACATTTGCTTATTTTTTGGCCATTTTCAAAAACAGAAAATATTTTATAAAGCTTTTGCTGTTGTCTATACTGTCAATGTTGTAGTAGGAATTGCTTTTACCCATTTTGAAAAGACGTTTACTGTTACTACTAGCTATTCGTACCATCCGTTTTTGTAAAGGGACCTGCATAATTTAACTGCATACTATAGTCTATGTACTGACTGTACTCCTAGTATTTACTTGCGAACAGATTAATGATTTGTATGTACAATTGTGATGTCTTATTGCAATTACCCAACAGGATTTTTGTAGACTTTTGTGCTTTTTGCTTAATGCTGTACGTGAATACTTAACAATAATGATTTAGAAAAATGTAAGCCATTTGGCCTGGTGACCAATCTTGTTTCCTTGACCTTATAAATTTCAGTACCAGTAACATTTTATGTTATGCAACATTCTTTGTAACTACCCATTCCAGCCTGGAAAGATCTGAGCTCACATTACTTACTTTTTTCTTTCTGCGCATTCCAGATGCTTAACCCATAACTCCTTTAGAACTTACTCGTACCTTCAGTCATTCGTTAATATACTTGCAACTTGATATTAGAATCCAGTTGTAAAACTCGTAGAATTATAATAAACATTCATAATTTGCCTAAGTATGCATAATCTTGCTTTTGAATACTGTTTTTGCTGGAGTCTTTGCTATTTTTTATGCTATTATACAGTGACAAAATATTGTAAGAAACAAAAGAGATATTGGCTTAACTAACACATGCTTAAAACATATATATTTACATGCTATACATTTCCTGTTGTGTGCCTTTTGCTGCACTTTAGCCAAAAAGAAAATACATGCATGTCAGTCTTGTGACGTCATGTCTTTACTGAGTTTAACTACTCTCATTTGATTTCTATGCCCTAGAACTGTTTTGTTATTTGAAATGGTTTGAAAATCACCATTTAAGTGCCTTGCTTTAACTGAGAGAAAGTTTGTGCTGTGTACGCTTAACCATTTTTGAAAGGTAGAATAGTACATTGTAAATTATCAGCTTTAACTCTTTACTAACCAGATTATATTTGCAGTACTCTGTTCTGCTGACTTTAAAGCTCTTATGCACTTCTGAAAAAGTGTTTGCATATGTTGTCTGAACTTTTTGTACTCCGACTGTCTTAGAAGTTTATTAAATGTTTTTGTCAGTTCACCACGAACCTTGTCTCTGTTATCTGTTTTGTAATGTGCAGTGGTTTTATACCACTTTTGTCTAGCAAGATGTACAGAAGATTTTGTAAATAACTGACTTGACTGATATTGTAACTCTGAAATTAACATTTTACATGTGGTGACAGGACATAATGCATCTGGTTGTTTACCATTACTTTTATGACATTGCACACAGAAAGCAATTTCATATGACTTGCACAATAAATGTTTACTATCATACAAATAATGTTGCTGTTTAAGATACCAGTCAAACGTATGAACTTTACCTAGTAAATTACTACATGTGCCACAGTTATGTTTATACCAATCTTTAAATCCTGACCATACATGTGCTGGACTATTATTGTTGTCTACCTGAAAGGTAGTGTTACACGTTATAGTTTTTTTCTTTATGGCATCCATGCTGTAGAATGAGAAACAAAAAGAGAATTACCAGTTTCTGTGTGGAAGGTGGCCACATCTACCATCGAGAAAATGTAGAAAGTCCCTCTTTGATTCTCCCAAAAGATGGTCAAACACAGCTGGCAGATTCAGCTGTGTGAATGTACAGGACCTGTCGAACTTGCAGAGATGCATTGCTCTGCTACTGGATACTGTGCATAAGTAGGAGGCAACCATTTGCACTTTAACTGGATGTACTAACTGAATAAAATGAAAATGAAGCTGTAGTTGTCACAAGAAGAAACCATTCGGTCTGTCAACTGTGCCTCGCCATTGAAAAATTATATGACATCTTCTGTTGGTTTGTTTTGCTGTTACTTGCATTTGCATGCAAGCATGACACATTATATTTAACTATTTATTGCGACCAACTTGTCTTATTACTGTATTGCATGAACTACAGTAAATACATTGAGACAAACTGCTTCAGTTAATACACTTTACTATTACAGTTTCCTTTTGGATCTACAAGCATGCAACACAGATACTGTCAGCTTTCTATGGCAAATTCCCAAAGCTTGTTTATACACACTCAGATTTATACCAAAAGCCTGATATTTTTTTCCCAGTCTGATGTATTACAATCTTCCTTTGTATAACAATTTTCTTTGTTCTTCTAATTTATGATTTGTCCTTGATTCTTTCAAGTTTGGTGGTCCAAGAAAACTCAGTCTTGCATTATCTGAAACATGGTGTTCCAGCACTATCTGAAACTTGATGTTCCAACTTTATCTTGCTTGATGTTACATCTCTTTACTTCATTGATGTTCTTCCAGTTGCCATCTGCACAGTTATTTTTTACAGACTTTGTTTCTCAATAACATACTCCTTTACATGGATGCCAATATCCAATTAAGCTATATATGCTTGCCAGCACACTTACTATTTTTCAGCATTTTTATACTATTTTTAAATTAACCCTTTATATTTCATATCATTCTTGCAGCTTTTTATTCAACTAATAATCATGCTAGCAACAGTTTTGAAAAGACAGTGAACTATTATTCTTTCATAACCCTTTCCAAAAAAGACACAGACTAAGTTAAGGACCTGGTAGAATGCACCTTGACCTTGTCTGGAGTAGTTTTTTTGTTGTGGTGGGAGCAAAAGGTAATAGCTTGGGACAAGCATTTGGAATTAGTTTGTTTTGACACAAGTTGCCCCTTTTTACCTTCACAAGAAATGAACAACTGCTCAGTAGTTCTAAAAGGTTTGTTCCATTAAGACAGTACCCAAGTTGCCTGTGAACATCCAAGGTATGAAGTATCTTTTCTCCCTCATTTTGGGGTTTAGAAAGAAAGCAGGGAGATCGATAGATTGACTTAAGTAAACTTAAATACCATTTTAGGCATATAAGAAGGATTCGTTCTCAAAGAAACCCTGTCTTTGTGGAAGATAAATAAGGTTGACTTACTATAAGAACTTGCAACTCAGATACTCTTCTTGCAGAAGTCAGAGCAATCAGCAAAACTGTTTTCCATGTTAAGAAACTCAAGTCAGCTGGATGAGCAGGTTCAAATGCAGCAAGTTAGATTATCTAACACAAAATTAAGATCCCAAGGAGATGTCATCAATTTTCTGGGAGGCTTCCTTAGCATTCATTTGAAAACCATTTTCACATGAGACTACAGTGAAAGAGGAGGATTAAAGAGAAGACCTGCTGAAATGGCAGACAACCATGATAGATGAATAAGACAGGCCATAGGACAGTACTGCATACAAATACCACAAAACCATAGAAACACTTGTACTAAATGATTGCTGGTTCTTTTCTTGGCACCAGCTAGAAAACATTTCCCTTTTTCAAATGTATGATTTTCTAGTAGCAGGTTTTCTTGACTCCATCAATACCTGTTGCACATCTTCAGAAAACAGGTGCTTAGAAGGACTCACCAAAAATCACTGTGATAACCACCTTCTGTCCCATGTAGCTTTTAAACACATGTTTTCTGAGGATGTGCAACAGGCATTAATGGAGACAAGAAAGCCTGCTACTAGAAAATCATATATTACCAAATTGAAAATGTTTTCTAGTCATCCAGGCAGACATTTGACAATGTTTGGGGCTGGGATGTATTAAACACACTTGATCTTGTGAGTAAATCCAGCCTGTGAAGAAGTTTGTCATAACTGCCCCTGGCCAGTTCCCATACAAGGGAGAACCGCTGCTACCTAGGCCAGAGGGAGTCATCACAATGATCTTTGGGGAGTCCTTTTGAATCTTCAGAAGCATCCTGGAGTTAGTGGAAATGCATACAGGAACATTCCTGGCCAAAGAAAAGAAAAAACATCTGTCTTCCAGACCTTCTTGCAAAGAGTTCTGGTACAGAATTTTGCCAGTTCATTGTTTAGAGTGGAGGCAAGAAGAGGAATTCCACATAGATGAATCCCATCTTGGAAGACCCCCTAATTTAATTTCCATTCATGAGGGTCTGCCTTGGTCCTACTCAGCTTGTCAACCATGAAATTTTGTTCTGACAGAATGAAAGAGGCCTGTAGAGTGAGATTGTGCTGCAAAGCTATATTCTATACTAACATGGCTAATTTGTATTGGGGGGACCAAGATCTGGTTCTCCTTGCTTGTTTATGTACCACATCACTGTAGTATTGCCTGTAAACACTTGAAGAGGTCTTGGGGACCACAGATGATTCAAAGAGTTGAGAGCATTTATAAGAGTTAGCATATTTTACATTTATCGGTTTTGGTCTGTCTTTCTTGTTCCAAAGACACTGCACTTTTATACCCATTGGCACTGTTCCCCATGCAAAGTCTGAGGTGTCTTTTGTCGCTGACTGCTTTGGAGCAGGCAGAAAGAATTGGAGACCTGGATTCTGAGAGATTTCATGTCACCATCAAAACTTTTCCCTTATTACAAATCCCAGAAATGGAATTTGAAAAGACAATGGTTGTTGATGCTGGAACCAAAGAGATTTGTGATACCAATGTATTTTACAAGAGGTATCATGAGAATCACAGAAGCCATGTGACCCAGAATCCTGAGGTACTCCCTCTCTGGGATGGAAGTCTGAGTGGAAAACCCATGGAATAGATCTAAATATAGACCTAATTTTTCCTGTGGAAGAAAATCTCTTTGTACTGAAGTATCTAGCAGGCTCTCCAGAAACAAAATCTTGTGAGAAGAAAACAACACTGAAATTAGTGAATAAATGTGAGATTATAAAGCATCAATCACATTTGTAAAATTTGGTTTTGCAAATAAAAGTGGTGGGAATCCCAAAAATGGACTTTTAGGTTCATAGGTTCATAGGTTCATACTAGGCTATCTGCCCGAGGGCATTTACAAGCCTAGCCCATAGTTTTGTGGCTTACGCCACCCCTTTAGTATGGGGAACTATACCCATTATTTTGCTGTGCCTCTGTCGAGCAGTGACACTGAGGTAATCCCTGGGGTATATCTGCGATCTCCCATCCATTGGTCAAGATTTCTCTTGAACAAGGCCAGCGAGGTGCTCTGCCTCACATATACCTAGATTTTATTCCACAGCATAGGGAGTCTTTGGGTGATGAATCTATCCCTCCAGCACGTCCTATTAATAGCCATGTCGAGGTTTAAGTCTCCCGCCCTTGTGGCTCTGATGGATCTAGATTTTTTGAGGTGAAGCATATTCATCAAATCTGGGTTTGACATGGCCTTGTATGTTAGGCAAAGGTCACCTCTGAGCAAGCGGTAAGCGACTGAATAGAGCTGGAGTTCTTTCAGTCGGGCAGTATAGGACAGATGTTTGAGACCCTTTATCCTTTTGGTGAGGAACTTTTGTGGCCTCTCCAGCTGCTGCAAGTGTCGGGTCAGATACATTCCGAATGGGGCATTGTACTCAATCATTGGTCTGATGAGTGATGAGTATAGGGAGACTATGACCTCCCTTGATCTAGATGAGAATCCCTTCATGATAAGGTGGGCAATGTAGAAGGTCTTCCTAACTACTTTAGCTACATGGGTGTTGAATGACAGACTACTATCAACCTGGGTCCCCAGGTCCCTGATAACTTCTTCTGTGCTCAGTGGATTGCCACCTATTTGGTAGCTAGGGGTAACCTTGTTTTTCCCGAAGGGTATGACTATGCATTTTTGGCATTTAACTTTAGGCCATGGCTCTGGCACCAGTTATCCGTTTCTGTGAGACCCTTCTGAAGGATATCTGTGTCAGATGTGTTTTCTACTATGGCCCAGTTTGCAGTCATCTGCAAACTTTGTCAGCCATAACCCTCCTGTGTTTGCTTGTACTTGGAAAAGTAGATGCCAAACAAGAGTGGGCCCAGGACTGAGCCCTGTGGTACACCACTTGTGACAGGCTTTGAGTCTGACATGGCGCCAGCAACTCTGACCCTGTGGGTTCTGTCACTCAGCCAGTTTGCAACCCATCTTGTGATGTATGGGTTAACATTTAAGCTGATGAGTTTTTCAATGATACCCGAGTGGGGTATTGTATCGAAGGCCTTCGCCAGATCGAGGTAGGCTGTATGGACTGCCTTTCCCTCATCAATGGCTTTGGTGACTGTTTCAAAAGTCAACCAAGTTTAGAAGGCATGATCTGCCTTTGACAAAGCCAAACTGGGATGGATCCAAAGTCTGCAAATTCCCTATGTCTTTATTTATGAGGTCCATTATGATCCTCTCCATGGCTTTGCAGATAAGGCTTGTCAAGCTAATGGGCCGGTAATTTCCAGGGTCGGTGGAGGCACCGCCTTTGTGAAGTGGGACCACAGTTGCAGTGCGCCACTCCTGGGTGCGTATCCAGAGGTAAGACTATGATTAAACAGCTGTCCTAGCTGTGGGTTTAATTCCTCGTTGAGTTCGTGGAGCACACAGCCGGGGACACCATCAGGTCCCATGGATGCTGTGTTTTTGCTTTGGAGAGAGCAGTTCTCACTTGGGCGTTGGAGATGTTTGGGGGCTGCAATCGCTTGGTATAGATATCTCTCCTTTTGGGGGAGGGGAGAAGTTTGCACTGAACCTGTCAGCCAGTATGTTGGCAATGTCTGTAGGATCAGTAATCTTCACATCATTTTGAACTAGTTCTGAGCATATCTGGGAGTTTCCTCCCAGGTTTCTAACATAGCTAAAGAAGGCCTTATGATTGTCTTTTGAGTCTTTAGCTATTTTTCTCTCAAAATTTGCTTTGGATGATTTTATGAGAGCTCTTAGTTTTTACTTATAGTGATCAAGGGTGTCTTACCTTTTAAGGATTTTGCTCTATCTTGTAGTAGCTTCCTCCTTTTGTTGTAGAGTTTGTTTATGGCTGGGGTCCACCAGACTGGACGCTTGCCTTTGGTACAAAGAGTCTTTGTTTTGCTTGGGATTGCCTTATCCATGCAGTCCTGCAGGTGCTGGTAGAAGGCATTTGTAAGTGATTCAGCGGCTTGAGTACTGTTTTCCGCCGCACGGGGCCTTAAAGGAGACCACACTAGTCTTTAGAAGTGTGAAGTCGGCTTTGAGAAGTTCTTTACTGTGGTCTTTTTATTTCAGGTGGGGTGGGATGAGGACCTCCAGCGAGATTAGTTTGTGATCTGATCTCACCAGTGAGGGGTATACTTCTGGTGTTGAACATTGTGCTCCCATGTTCGTGATGATGAGATCAAGTATGTTTTCTCCTCTTGTGGGGATGGTGACTAGTTGTTCCATGGCATTTGAGTTTATGAATTCCAGGAACTTTTGGGCTAGGGTGTTTGGGCTTGAGTAGTGTTCCCAGTCTATATTAGGGTAATTGAAGTCACCTAGTATGATGGTGTTTGGTGATACATTTATCCCCTATAGTGTTTTCAGGAAGGCCATGTGAGGTTCCTGAGTTTGTGAGGGTGGCCTGTAACATGCTACAATTTGCAGAGCAGTCTTGCCTATGGTTAATTGCACCTGGATGGTCTCCGATGCATCGTGCGTTGCCACCAGTCTTGAGGTGTGGGTGTCCTTGATGAATATGGATACCCCCCCCTCCTTACTTGGTATTGTCCGGATTTTGGGGCCGGAACGCATGATAAGAGGTAAAACCTGATAGTGCTGGGGTGCTCTCAGGAGCCTTGAACCAGGTTTCTGTCACTGCACAGACATCGATGTTCTCCATACTGAGAAGGGCCTCGAGTGCGTGCATTTTGAGATTTAGACTTCTGGCATTGAGCAGCATTACCCTTAGTTTTTTCCTTTTTGTGTTCTAGGGTGGTAGGTTTAGAATTTGAGCCATGCCTAAAAAGGCACTATGGGGTGGCAAAGCCTTTGCCAATATCCGAATCCCAGGGTGACAGGTGCAAGCCGTCCCTTGGCAGCGTGGCTTGTCCAGCATGTCATCCCAGGCAGACAGACATTGGATCCCCTTTGAATGACACCAGAGTTTAAGCCAATTGTTAAAGCTGATCATCTTATCTCTGTATTGTGGCATCATTCTTGGTGAAGGTAGGATACTGCTCAAGGTCAGGGTCATACCTGCCTGGGCTACATAATCAGAGAGCTCCTCAATGTCTCTTTTCATGTAGTCCAAGGAGGTACGTCTCAGGTCGTTTACACCAGCGTGGACAATGACTGAGTCGTATTTGTACCTGCTGTTGAGAGACCTGAGTGCTTGCGTTATGTGGCGGATTCTAGCCCGACAGGCAGCTTACTGTGACCTTCTCCTTACTCAGTCTGGTGAGCGGGACGTCAGTGTGTCTGACTATGGAGTCACCAATGACTAGTCTGTCTGGCATTGTGTTTGGCCTTAAGGGCTGTGACTGTTTGACACTCTGACTGTGAGGTCTATGTGTTGCAGGTGTTGTGTTCTGAGGTGGTGGTTGTTTGGGTGTCTGCTTTGGTGGCCTCTGCTGTTTTGGTAGATTTCTGATCAGAGCCGCCGAGTATGTCTTTGTGTGTTTATGTGTATGATTTGAGGTTGTGATGGTACTATGTGAGACTGGGTCTATAGTGTGTGTGGTAACCTTCTCCTCCTGACTGGTCTTGCCAGTCCTATGTTGAGAGAGCTCAGCCTCCAGTTTGGCTGTATAGTTGCATCTCTCGCATGTATTTGTGTTTTGTGGGAGGAGGAGAGAGTTGTTCAGGTACATGAGGCAATTGTAACATTGCCTCAATATTCCCAGGTTCAACAGCTGAGCAGGAGAGGACACTAGCAACTGATCCCTCGACATGCTAGAAGGACTAGACAAAAAAACTTTAAAAGAGATTCCGGGGGACGTGGGTGACCGAGAAATGGGGGTTTGCCTTTTTGGGGTGCTATCTATAAGAGTGCCGTATCAAGGTAATAAGTACTGTAGGAGCAAGTGCTAGGTTTAACAGATAGAGAAAAGTCTACTTGGAGTCAAGTAGAGATGAACTTTTTAGGTATTAGAGAAAGTGCTAGTAACAGGGATGCTTAAAGGTAAGATTGAAAAGAATGCACTCTGCAGTGTGCACTAGAGAAGTTAGATATGAAAGTAGGTAACTTGAGTTTTACCTGTTTAAAAAGTTAAGGTTTAGTGGAGAGTTACTATTTTTAAAACAGCAAGATGGACTGAAAGGGGTGGTTACTTTTGTATTTTGGTACTATGAAATACTGTAGGATGGCCAATAAATTTAAATAATTGAAGGGGTGGGATTTCAAAAGTGATGGTTTTGTGATTACTCACTTTGTTACTGACTTTGTTAAGCTTGTTGGTGGACTGTAAAGTATATACCCCATATTATGGCTTTAATGTTTAGAAGGACACTAAAGGGAAAATAAGTAACTATAAGTAAAACAGTTGTCATTCTTATTAGTATTTGTATAAAACATTTCATGATATAAACTGCATGTTACATTGTAAAAGAGTTTTGTGTAGTGTGCAGTCAGGAGTATTTTAAATGTGGGGGAGTCATTTCAGTGATTGTTGTGTGTGTTAAAGATTAGGTGCCTTTTTAGTTGCAAGAAATATAGGTTACACAGTATAACAAGAGAAGAAAATCTGAACAGAAGCAAGTTTAAGTTAATACAATGCTTTGATCTTGAGCTGTTGGGGTAGGGTTTAAAGGTGTACTGATTACATAACCAAGAAACAGGAACACAAAACCAACAGCCAAAACATTAGTCCAAGTAGCACACAAAAGGACACCAGGAACTAAAAAATTCCTTTAATTCACAGATTAAGTTCTTTTGTCAGCTCATAGCCAAGCTAAGCTTCTTGCATCAGCAGAGACATTAGCTTGTTTTTTTTTTCCATTACCAAATGTTCTCAGTGAAATACAAGAAGTCTGTAGCTGAAGGCAGTTAGCCAGATGGATTCTATACATTCTGTTCTGAGAGATTTACAAAGACTCCTTTATGCTTCTGCAAGCTCTTAGCTGTCCCTTCTCCTCATTGTTGACTATTTTTACATGGACACAATCTGTCTGCAGGTACAAACAATCTTGAGAGTTCTGAGCATTCTTTTCAGAGGGAAATGCAAAATTTAAAGATACAATCACAAGCAATCAGTTGAAAAATAAGTTTGAAATTATGGGAAGTGAATAAGAGATAGTAGCCTCCCAAGCAGCCTTAATACTTTATTCAATAGAACATTGCATAGTGTTTTCTGAAAGCATACAAGCTGTTTTTTTTTCACATTTGGAGGGGACACATAGATAAGAAAAGAACAAACAGCAAATGGTGCAAGTGGGAACACACACTGTTACAAGCACTTTAGCATGTTTAACCTTAATTCTAGATTACGTTATGCCTGTGGGTGCAGCTGTCAATTTAGGGTAATTGTTCCTATCTGGAGGGTTAAACTTAATTTGCTGAAAATGTACTTAGTTTTGTGTGTTTGTTCTAAGTTAATAGGGGATGGAGATGTTCTGAAAGTGTGTTTAGTTTTTTTGTTTGATGTTTTTTATTAAAGCAAAGTGTCTTGAGAAATGTGACATGGGTTCAGATGGAGATGAGAAGAAACAACTGTATAAAAGATCAGATACCAGTATCGGCATGCAAGACAAAAGTTGGAAATACACATTAAAACAGTTATGTATAATAGATAGAAACAATTTTTTATTTAACATAATGGTTTCACTATCCATAATATCCTGGAATGTAAATGGCCTTACAGGCATACTTCTCAACTGTCCCTCATTTGACTCATATTTTAGTTCAGTTCCTCTTAATCCCTCCTATAACTGGTGTTTTTTTGAGAAAAGTTGGTGAATTAAACTTAATAAATCATGAAAATAATTAGGGCTAAAGACTTATTTAAGTTCAGAAAATGTATATTAACCAACATTCTCTTTTTCTGTCAATGTCTCAAGTTAATGGTACTGATATTTTTAAAGTGTTCAGATTTTTCCCTAATGATTTGAGAGCTATGCTTACATGTATAGACAAAAATGAAACAGTATTGATTTATATTAAGAAATGCAGAGTGCAAATTAGCAGTGCTGCTGGATACCCATTTGGAAAGAAATGAGCATATGAATTTGACAAAGAAATTATTTCAGGAGTGATACCGAGCTGAATTATCAGGGACAAAAGAAAACAGGAGTAATACTGCTTGCTTGTGGGGATTCAATAGTGACAGAAGAGGAAAAAAGGCAATAATGTTATATTTGTGGTGGTAAAGGGCTACTGGCAAGGGAGGAGGATTATACTGGCATGAATTTACATTCCACCAAAAACTATTATTGAGCTTAAGAAATTTTTGGCAGAAATAATCAGCTTCCAGCATGGAATATTACTTATAGGCAGGGACTGGAACTTGATTTTTAACAATGAGGTGGTATCCAGGGGACATAGAAGGGAAACTATAGCAAAACAGTGTAGCTTTCTGAAAATATTTATTAAAATTATTTGGTATGGAAGATGTGAATTCATAGTAGGAATTCAGACAGAATTTACATGTTATTCTCCAATGTACACTAACTGGTCTAAACTGGGTAGAAATTATATTTCACATGAATGTGTGCATTTAACTGAAAGCTTCAACACATATCCAATAACTATTTCAGATCACAAACCAAAAATAAATAAAATAAAAATGCAGGATAATGAAGTTAAAATGAGAGACACTGGTACTTTTCCACCAACCTGTTAAAAAGGCAGGAATTTAAGGAATTGGCAGTGGAAATTATTCGAGAGTTATTAGGGAAGATAGAAATTTCTTCACAATGAATATTTACTGAGTAGGATAAAATGAAAATGGAATTTACAAATAGGCCAGAAATAAAAGTGATATGGTTAAGGAGTAAAATGAATTATTTAGAAGGGCTGACAAAGGTTCAAGTATTGCAGAATAAGGGGGAATGTCACAGAACAGGAGGAGGAGCAACTGCAGACTGCTAAAGAGAAAATAACGAAGTATCTTGATAATTTATTTATTTAACTGGACAGCTAGTGTCCATTTTCAGCGGAGTCCTGGGAGAAAACTCCAAGAAGTTACAGTGCAAGTACATAGTAGTTAAAAAATAATAATTAATAGGATGCTGACATTTTTTAGAAGACAAAGACAGTTAATGCAATAATAGTAGTAGGTTAACAAGTGGTACAATGCTAACATAAAAGGCACAAAGGGATACTGTGCATGATTTTAGAAAGATTACTGTTAAGCAACTATTGTTGCTAAATCAAAAGCACAAAAACTTTTAGCATAGTGACTTAGCCAACAGAAAGTAGAAAGGGTTGTTGCCAGACTTACGTAGCTTATGACATGAAAAATAACCAGAGATCTTACAGAGGTATTAGAGATAGTAACAATTTTATGAAAATTTGCATAAAGCAGAGGAATGTGGAAACCAAAAAAAAGCACAAATGGAAATATTTATGAAAGACTTAATTATGCTAAGATTAGAGGAAGATGATGCTCAACAACTAATAGTTAAGACAGGAGGAGATGAGATAAAAATGGCAATGTATCATCAATCTGCAGGGAAGTATACAGGAACAGATGATACCCCTTTGGAAATTTGGAAGGAAGAAAATGATAAAGATCTGGAAGATTTTGTTTAATAGTATTTTAAAAGGAGGGGAGGCACCATCATATTGGAAGAAAGTGGTGGTGGCTGTATTACCCAAAGAGGGCAAAGACCCATCAAAATCAGCCTCATATATACCCGTTTCAATTTTAAGCCATAACTATAAAGTGTTTTTGTCTATACTGACTAAAAGAATGACACAGGTGTTTCCAAAAGTGGTAGATATGGATCAATGTGGATTTGTGGAGGGGATGCAAACATTTAACAACATTAGTAGAGCAATATTCGTCCAGAGGGGAGTAGAACATACCGTTATTATTGTGGGGATCTTGATCAGGAAAAAGTATTCAACAGAGTAAACCATGAATGTATTAGTGTACTGGAAACATTTGCATTCCCTGATACAATAAAGTTAATTAGGAGGATACATAAAGGATCGGAGGAAAAAATTAAAGTGGGGGTGTTCCTCCCTGTTAAGTTTTGTTTGAACAGAGGAACCAGGCTGGGGTATCCTCTTTTCCCTTTATTTTCTTTATATTTGGAGCCACTAGCAAAGAAAATAAGTGACTCCTGGAAGACCTCTACATGAAAATTCCACTTGTGAGGGTCTGTCCTGGATATGTTTATTCTGCCTGCTAATATGTTTTGCTCTTATGGAATGTTTGAGGCCTAAAGTGTCAGAAAATGCTGTACAGCCAGCTCTCAGGTCACTACTGTCAACTAGCAGAAAGGGTATTACCTTGTATCCCCTCGCTTTTTCAGGTACCACATCATGCAGTGCTGCCTGTTTCCACTAGAAGAGAATCTGGACTCCATAAATGGCGAAAAAATTTTAAGGCATGAATCACTGCCAACATCACTTTTACATTTATGTGTTTTGGCATGTCTTGTAGAACCAACAAGACTTGTGCTTGAACTCCCATGGACACTGCCCCATGCAACATCTGAAGAATCTGGACAGATTGAACTGGGGTCTGAAGATAGAAAGGCAGTTCTGGAGTCAGAGACAGTTGATTCCTCCACTATTGCAGTTCCTATTTCATAAATTCTAGTACTGGTGCATGGAAATCCAAGGGATGAAGGCGCCGAGTCCTGTAATTCTTCAACTACCAATGAATTTTTCATGCATAGTCTGGCTAGGTGTATCATGAGGATCACTAATGCCATGAGGGCTAGAATTTGAGGAAATCTCTTGCTGAAGCCATGGCTAGTAGATAGAAAATGGGAGCAATAGGAATATGATAAGCATCCTTGAGATCTAGAGCCATCATGAAACGGTGGTCTGGAAGCAATGTTAGGGACAACTGTAAGGTGAGGATTTTGAACTTCAGAAGTTTTACAAAGGTATTTAGAAAGGACAAATCTAGGATGGGTCTCTAGGGGTGCTTTTTTTTCTTTTGGTACCAAAAAGATTCTGGAGCAAAATCCTTTGCATTGCAAGAATCTTTATGAACGAAGAATACTTCTTTGAACTGGAAATAACTGGAAGAAACCAGAATGAAACTGAAATGAATGTCTTTATCTGTTAATTACCCAAACTTGTCCTGAACAGGTGCCAGTCTCTCCTTTATGGGCCAAATCATCTTGTACCTTTCAGAATAAAGTCTGCAAACACAGTAGATTGGTTAAGCATGCTTTATTATGTACAGTTGAGGTAAATGTCAACAATATCCAAATACTATCTCCAATAACAGTACTGATAAACTGAAATAGTAAACTGTATGCAAACTGTGAAGGCCTGCTTTAGTATGGCTGCATTTCTAAACTTATGCAAAAAAAATACTGTATTTTTTGTCTATTTACATGAAACCTGACCTTACACCATTGTATATCACAGACACTGGTTCTACGACCCCTGACTCTACCATGCGATTCAGCACTGGAGGAAACAGTTCTATCAGGTTAGTTTGGTGTGGGGGAATCCCCCCTAAAAGGGAAAGGATTTTCTATGCACTGCCAAGTGTATCTACTTCAAATTATTCTCAGAATCCAATTGTCTGAGATTATTTGCAGTCAGGCTGCAGATTTGAGAGCATGTCTTGGGGAAGAATGAAGACAAGGTGGGGAAAGAGGGAGGGAGAGATGTTCTGTGACTCACCATAGTTATTCCTTTATTGGGGGTTGATCCTTTTCAGAAAGGAACCCCTCTTGTTTGGTTTCAAAGAATTATCCTCCTGCTATTTCCTTTTGAATCCTTGTCTTTTGTCTGTCGGGGACAGAAGAGTCTAGATGGGGGGGGGGGCAAAGGTGGGGGTGTTAGTCTGGATTAGAACAAGGACAAAGCCAGTGCAAATTTAAGTGAAATTTGAGGGCAGTCTTGAAAAGGCTGCTGGAAGGTAGAGTGGTTATAGAGGGTGAAAGATTGTTCCAAAGTTTAGATATGGTACATGAAAATATGGCTTCTCCTGCTGAGTTTTTGAGTTTGATAACAGTGAGTTGATTTTTGTTGCTTGATCTTAGGGGCCTAGTGGGGTGATAGGGTTGGAGAAGGGTTTGAAGGGAAGGGATGTTAAGGGGGTGGTTAATAAGTTTATGAGCAAGGGTGAGTTGATTAAAGTGAAGGAGTTGTGAGTGTTTTAGCCAGTTTAGTTCTTTAAGGGAGATACAATGATGGCTGCGGTAGGAGGTTCCAGTGGCAAATTTAGCAATTTTGTTGTAACAAGCATCCCAGCTTGTGTAGGTCTGACTGTTTAAGATTGGTAAGTATCAGGGATGCATAGAGTAGGGTGGAAATTAGCTGGGAATTGGCTGTGGGAGATTCTAGCTGCCTTGGTTAGGAATTGGCGGCTTCGATATAATGCACCAAGTTTCTTGGGAACTTTTTTTATTGTGAGAGATATGTGGGTGTCAAATCTAAGTTTGTTGTCTATTTCCACACCAAGTAATTTTGTGTGTTCTGATGGAGAGATAATGGTATTGTCTTTGGCGAGAATGTTGAAGTGGGGGGTGTTTTGGGTGGCTTTGGAAGGTTGGACCAGGAGAAGTTTTGTCTTACTTGGGTTGAGTAGGAGCTGAGCATTGGATAGCCAGCTTTCTACAGAAGAGAATGATTCTTGTGTGATTTGTTGTAGTTCTGGTAGAGTGGTGGCAGAGCAGATGAGAGTCATCTGCGTACTGTATAGGAGATGCTTGTGTGGTGGCAGTATGTAGGTTGTTAGTGAAAAGTGAAAATAGCAGAGGGCCAAGAATAGACCCTTGGGGAACTCAGAGAGTAACTGGGAGACAAGGTGATGTGTTTTGTCCCAGATTACTGATTGATGGCATCTGTGTAGATAGCTTTGAAACCAGTTGCAGGTTGGTTGTGAGAAGTAGAAGCTGGTGAGAGTAGAGAGTAGTAGGTCGTGAGATACCATGTCAAAGGCCTTTGAGAGATCTAGAAATACAGCAGTAGAGAAGAGGCCATTGTTTTGGTGATGAAGTATAGTGTTGGTGAAGGGTCTATATCAGTCCGTCAAAACAGCTGATGATCAAATATCAGATGTTCAAACTGTAAAGTTCGAACACTTATTATCGCGACGCCGTGGAACACCAAATTTTTTCCCAGGGAAAGAATTCAGTGGGCTGTTTCTGTGGCTTCGTGATTATCAGGACTGTGGTGGGAAGTTACGGGTCAGGTTCAGGTAAGTGTGTGATTGTGTGGACGTTAGGGCACGGGTTAGGTGAGTTAGGGTTAGGGTGCGAGTGAGGTGGGTGTGCGATAGTGACAGACTTTAGGGTTAGAGCGGGATAGGTGAGTTAGGGTTAGGGCGCGGGTCAGGTGAGTGTGCGATAGTGACAGACCTTAGGGTTAGGGTTTGGGTTAAGGTAAGTGGATAGCTAGTAGTGTATGTACAGTTTAGTGTAGGGTTAGATGTAGGATTTTAAGTGTGTGTGTGTGTGTGGATTGATTTTTTTTGGTGTGCTTGTGTTGTGTGTGTGTGTTTCTTGGAGCAGCGATTTCTTTCCCTGGGACAAAAATCGCTGTTCTAAGACTTCGATCTTTGTGCAATTCGTGGTTTGATGTTTGAACTACAGCCATTACAGTGAAGTGATATAGACCCTCGGTGAAGGATAGCAGAGCAGAGGTAGTGCTGTGATACAGCCTGAAGCCATGTTGGGTTTTGGAGAGGAGATTATTAGCTAGGAGGTAGTTGGAGACCTGGGCGTTGATACATTTTTCAAGTATCTTGGAGAGAGGGGAGAGGATAGCAATGGGGCAGTAATTGGAGAGGTCAGTGAAGGGGGTGCCTTTGTGGAGTGGAATGATGTGGGATATTTTCCATATTGAGGGAACATAGCCTTCCGTTATGGAACAGTTGATTAGAATTGAAATTAGGTAGGCTAGTGTATCAGATGCAATTATCAAGTATTCAGAGGGGAGGTTGTCAGCTGCGAGTTTGGTGGGTTTAAGTTTTGACAATAGTCTTTTTATGTTGAAGGTAGGTACTGAGGTGAAGAAGAAAAGAGGAGTGGGGGGTTTAGGGTTAGGAGTTGGGGGGGCTGTTGTAGGGAAGTGTTGTTTGTTTAGAGGTGTTATAGTTTCAGTGAAGTGTTTGTTGAAGGATTCAGCATTACTGCTGGAGGAGGGATGTATGGATGGCTGGGGGGTATCAACCTTCCTTGGGTGGAGGATATTGTTAATAGTGAACCAGAATTGCTTAGGGTTGTGGTTGGTAGAGATTAGGGTGGATTTATAGTAGAGGGATTTGTCTACTTTTATATGCTTTTTGGCTTTATTGCGCAGTTCAAGGAATGATTGCCTATCTGAGTTATTTTTTGTTAGTCGCCAGTGCTCCCAGGCCTTATCTCTGGATTTCATTAGGGTTTTGGTGGTCTTTTGTAACCATGGGGCATGCCTGGATCTGACTTTGGCATTTCTTACAGGAGCATGGGTGTTTAGGATGGAGAGGAAGGTACTGTTGAAGAAGTGGACCGCCTCATCTAGGTTGAGGTATTTTGGTGGTGACCAGTTAATTTTTTGCAGGGAGGAGATGAAGGAGTTGAGGTTGAAGTTGGACTTGTTCCGTATTTGTCTGTGAATAATGGGCTTCAGACTGTTTGTGTGGTGCCGAATTAGGAAAGTGGGGGAGTGGTCACTAAGACTGTCAGGTAAGCAGCCTGCTAGGTAAGAGTGAGGGGCTTTGTTGACTAGGATCCAGTCAAGTAAGTATGATTGTTAGGGTTTTTGTTGATTCAGGTAGGGGATTGAATGAGTTGAGTGAACCCATGGAGATTAAGGTGAATGGTCGGGAGACTGTTATTACAGGATAGCCAGTTGATGTTAAAGTCACCGAGAATGTTGGTTTCCTGGGGTAGAGATAGAGTAGTCCAGCTCAGGAGATTTTCTAGGGGTGTGATATTTTGCCGTGGTGGGAAATAGCATCCTATGATATTGATTGTTTTGTTTGGGTTTAGTTTGAGACTGGCATAAAGGATTTCTTCATTGTTGTAGTGAGGGGCAGATGAGTTCAGGAGTTGAATATTGAGGTGGTGTTTAAATATCAGTGCTACACCACCTCCTTTTTTGGACAATCTATGCGAAGGATGTTGTATTCAGGTGGAAGTATTTTCTCACTTTTGATGTGAGGTTTGAGCCAGGTTTCAGTTAGGAAGAGAAAATCTAGGGAATATATGCTTATGCTGGCATGTAGTTCTTGGATTTTATTGCATATGCTTCTGGTGTTTAGGGACATTATAAGTGGGTCTGTTGTTTTCTTGTTGGCTAGGAGTTGAGTTGTGGGGGGTTGCTTGGACTAGGGTTTGTGGTTGGGTTGGATTTGGGAGGACCAGGGTTTGGATGGATGTCTCCAGTGAGGGCTAGTTTATAGAGGGTATTTAGGATATGTTTTATATACATAGTAAAATGCTTATGGTATCTTAGGGATATTTTATTTTTGAGTGTGCTAGGTGTTTGGTAATGGAGTGTGTGTACTGGGAGGATGGTTTTGGTGGCAAAGGTTGTGTAGTTGTAGTGTAAGTGTTTGAGTGAGGGTGTTGAGAGAGTACAGTGGAAGTTGTTGGGGCATGTGACTGTGGAGCCTTGGTAGGATGTAATGTGAGCTAGAACTACGCAGGTAAGGATTGTTATTATATTAGGTAGTAGCATGATTGTTTTGGATGTAGGAGGAGGGGGTGAGTAGTGGTGTAGCCTAATTGCTGGCAATTAGGGGTGGGGTTAAGGCTAAGAATAAATGTAGAGGTACTGGGGGTGGGTGGGAATAGGGGACAGGGAGGGGAACAAAGTGAGTTTAGTGAACGGAGTGGGCTAGAACCTCCCCCCCCAGTCTAAATATTGCAGGGTAAGTGTCTAAATAGCCAAATTGTTAGGAGTTATTAGAATCTAGTAGGGAAAAACAATATATAGACCTAATTTCAGCTGTGTCCTTTCTGGGTAGACACCCAGTTTGAAGCAGACAAAAAGTGGCAGTTTAAGTAGCTTTTTGCCTCTATTTTACAAGTGGGCAATTCCAGTGTGTCTACTGGGTTACCTTTTTTTTCGCCTAGAGCTTTATCTTGGTTTACTGATAACTAAAAAGAAAAAGTTAACTGGGGAATGCATTTACAGCAGATGGGGGTGAGGGTGCAGCTGCCGTCCCTAGCTGTGTGGGTAGAGCCAGTTATTTCTGCTTTAGACCAGGTACTTTCTACAGTAGCAGGCTAAGAGGGAAACATAGCTAGACACCTACAGTAACCTATCTTCTGTCCAAAGCCCTAATCATTTCCTTCTTTATCAGAGAGTGTTGGATCTGATGAACCCAATGACTTTTTTTATGAGCAGGCAATCTGGGTCAATAGTGAAATGAAAAAAGAAACCTCTCAAATTTGGGGAGACCCTATGGTTTTTCTGAGCCTTTTTTGGGGACTGCTGGAATAGATACTGGTGTTCTGCAGGCAGTTTTATAAACATTTTTCCTATACTGGTAAGACCCAAAGAATTTTTTTGGCACTTAACTTTTCAGAGTTCTGCACTGTCTTAATTTTTGCTTGACTGAATTATATATATGTGCTGTCATTGTTTTCTGTTTTCTGATCTGTTCTGAAACTGCCCCCCCCCCCCCCACACACACACACACACACATACACACATTCCTGTGGTGTTCTTAAAGTTGGTAAAACTGGTCTAATTGCTTTTGTTTTATCTGATTGTTTCAAGGCTTGCTGATTTAAAAATAGTCCCTGTTTGTAAATTCCTGCATACCCATTTAGAATCTCCTTGTGTTCTGAGTGTGCTTCTCAGCTGATAAGTATATTTCTGGCACTTTTTAACTGTTCAGAGTTGAATAAAACAATTGGATTCAGTTCAGAATACATTTTGAATAACTTGCATTTATTTAAAATGTATTTGCTTTAACACTGCTACACACTCGTGTGCTAGCTTGCACTGCACTTTCAATTGTTTTTAGTGCTGTTTTAGCTGCTTTCTGAAAAAAAAATCTAAGCTTGTTTCCTCTCTTTCCTGTAACCAGATATAGATTTGCTGTATCCAGGAATGTAAGCTTCTGAGCCCCCCAAGCCTTTCTGTATTGGAGGGAAACCTTCTATCTTATCAGTGGGAGTAAGCACTAGGTAGCCTATCTACCACAAGAGGAGTGGTTTCTGGCCCAGAAATTGTTTCTTATTGGCTGTTTGGGCATTTTTTTCCATCATTTTCAACTTTCTGGTTTAAAAGCCCATATCTGCATTTGTTTCCCACCTTTTCTGTAACTAGTCTAGTCCAGCTACAGATCTGCTGTATCCAGGACTGTATGCAAGCTTCTGAGTCCCCCAAACCTTTCTGTGTTGGAGGGAAGCCTTCTAGCTTATCAGTGGGAGTGGTAAGCACTAGGTAGCCTATCTACCACAAGAGGAGTTTCTGCCCTAGAAATTGTAGTTTATTGTTGTTTGGGCAGTTTTTCCATCTCTTTCAACTTTCTGGTTTAAAAGCCTGAGTTTGCGCTTTTCTCGCCTTTCCTGTAACTAGTCTAGTCCAGATACAGATTTTCTGTATCCAGGACTGTTTGTAAGCTTCTGAGTGGTTCCAAAGTCTGCTCTTCAATTTTTCCCTTAGATCTGCTAATTCTCTCCTACACTTTTACTAGCTTATTAGTTTAGCACTTTACCAGACTTCTTGTAGCAATTATTGTAGCACACAAAAGTGCTACCAGCACTAAACATTCTACAAGAAAACAGCTCCAGTACTTATTATTAATGCCAACCCCTCCAGCCATGTCTAAAGGTCAGTTCCCTGTGCTTTCTCCTATTAACCTGGTGAAATTGGGCATCCTGAGGCAATGTAACAACTGCCTCATGTATAATGACAACCCTCTCCTCTTACCTCGCAACACTCAGACTTGTGAGAGATGCACTTATGTATCCAAACTGGAAGCCACATACTCTTTAGCCAAGACCAGAATAGCTGGTCAAGAGGAGAAGGTCAACACTTGTACCACCACATGGAACACATAGCCCTCCAGAACACACACCAGCACTGCCTTCACATAAAAACACAAACTACACACCCACTTTTGCAGAGGCTCTCAATAAAAATCTACCCAAACAGGAGAGACCTCCAAGGCAGAAATGCACTCGACCACCACAACGCAACACTAATCATGAGACATATAACTCTCCTAAACAGTGTACCACTCAAACAAAGCTCCTAAGGCAAAACAGCATGCCCAACACACTAGTCACAAGTGACTCAATAGTGAGGCACACTGATGTCCCACTCACTAGGTTGAATAAGGAGAAAGTAACAGTCAGCTGCCTGTCAGGCACCAGGATCCGCCATATAACTCATGCACTCAGGTCCCTCAACAACAAGTACAAATATAACTCTGTCATTGTACATGTGGGTGTGAATGACCTGAGACATACCTCCCTGGACTAAATGAAAAGAGATATGGAGGAGCTCTCGGATTATGTAGCCCAGGCGGGTATGACCCTAGCCCTAAGCAGCATCCTACCATCACCCAGAATTATACCACAGTACAAGCAGAAAATTATTGATTTCAATAATTGGCTAAGTTTCTGGTGTCATTCTAAGGGGATCC
Source organism: Protopterus annectens (assembly GCF_019279795.1). Taxonomy (NCBI): domain Eukaryota; kingdom Metazoa; phylum Chordata; order Ceratodontiformes; family Protopteridae; genus Protopterus; species Protopterus annectens. Next base: position 834,036,564 of record NC_056751.1, read on the forward strand.
AGTATCTGTCTGCCTGGGATGACATGATTGACAGACCTCGATGATTTGCCAGAGATGGCCTGCATCTGTCACCCCTGGGCTTTCAGATACTGGCCAAGGCTCTTGCCACCCCTATATGTCTTTTTTAGGTGGTGTTCCAAAGACCAACTTACCACCATAACAGCTACAAACAAATGCAATATGAGGGTCATGCTACTCAATGCTAGAAGTCTAAATATCAAAATGCACTCACTTGAAGCACTCCTTAAAATGGAGAACATCGACATTTGTGCTGTAACAGAGACCTGGTTCAAGCCAGCAGCAAGCACCCCTGCACTACCAGGCTATAACTCATTCCACACCTTTTGGCCCCAGAACTTGGACTGAAGCTCCAAAGGGGGTGGTGTTTCCATATTCATAATGGATGCACACATCTCTAGACTGGTAGCCCAACATAATGCATCTGAGATACTTCAGGTGCAGCTAACATTGGGTAAGACAGCGATTCAGGTTGTAGCCTGCTATAGGTCTCCAACCATGTCCCAAGACTAACAATCCATGTTCCTAAGCACCCTGAAGAATATTAGGATCCAAACTAACACTCTCATACTGGGTGACTTCAACTACCCCTCCATTAACTGGGAAAACTACTCATGTACCAATACACTTGCCCAATGCTTCCTGGAATTCATTAATTCCAATGCCCTGGACCAGCTCATTCTTACCCCCACTAGAGGTAGCAACATCTTTGACCTGGTCATTACTAATATGGGCGACCATTGCTCTACACCAATAGTCAACTCCTCCCTGGTTAGATCTCACCACAAACTAATCACCTTGGAAATCTACATCCCTCTCACCCCCCACAAAGGTAGCCACCATGAAAATCTTCTCTGAAGCTAATTTTGGGCTCCTAAAAACAGAGGTGGCTAACTTCACGGCACCCATGCAAATGGAGAATAGTTGCATGACCGCTGAATCATACACCAATATACTGTACGAACACATACACAAATGCATCGATCTCGCCATACCCAATAGAACCAAGATGCTCTCCTTCATAAAAAGGAATGCAATCTGGTGTTCCCCTGCCATAAACAAACTCTACAACAGAAGGAGGAAACATGCGGAATAAGCTAAAGTCCCAAGACTGGAAAAACTCCCTTAGTCAGCCACAACAAAAAGTTGAGATCCCTCATCAAATTCTCTAAAGCTAGCTATGAAAACAGAATTGCACCAGATAGTAAAGACAACCACAAGGCCTTCTATAGTTATGTAAAGAATCTCCACAGCAATACCAAGATTTGTTCTGAGCTACTGCACAATGGTACCTCCTATACCGAGCCAACAGATATTGCCAATATACTGGCTGACAAATTCAGTGCCAACTTTACCCCACTCCCCCCAAAGGACCAATTGCCAGGCACCCAGTATTACTGTTGCACAGGTTAAAACAGCACTGTCCAAGGCCAAGAATACAGCTTTTATGGGACCTGATAATATCCCTGGCTGTGTTCTACATGAACTAGAGTGAACTGGCACCTTACCTGTGTTCCCTGTTCAATCAAAGCCTCAGTTCAGGCTTTGTCCCTACCGAATGGAACACTGCTACAGTCATCCCTCTCCACAAAGGAGGAGTGACTACAGCCCCCGGGAACTATCGCCCCATTAGCCTGACAAGTCTGATATGCAAAGCTATGGAACACATCATCATGGACCTAATAAACAAAGATATAGGGAATCTCCAAACTCTCTACCCTACATAGTTTGGTTTTGTGATGGGTAGATCATGCCTGCTCAACTTGGTTGACTTCTTTGAGTCAGTCACCAGAGGTTTGGATGAAGGCAAGGTGGTTCATACAGCTTGCCTTGATCTGGCCAAGGCCTTTGATACCATTTCCCACTCAGGAATCATAGAAAAACTCACTAAGCTGGGCATCAACTCCTATATCACTAGATGGGTTGCAAACTGGCTCAGAGATAGAACCCACAGTGTGAAAGTAGCTGACTCCAAGTCAGACTGCAGACCAGTCATGTGTGGAGTCCCACAGAGTTTGGTCCTGGGTCCTCTCCTGTTTGGTATCTACTTCTCTGAAGTCCAGGCCAGTACAAAGGGACTCTTGCTGACAAAGTTCACAGATGATTGCAAGTTGGGAACTGTTATTAACTCCACAAGGGATGTTGGCATCCTACAGAAAGGCCTCACTGAGACCAACGACTAGTGTCAGAACCATGGCCTTAAGCTCAGTGCCAAAAAATGTGTCATCATCCCCCTTGGGGAAAAACCCAGTTCCCTTGAATTACCACATCAATGGTAGTCCAGTTAACACAGAAGCCGTTATAAGAGATCTGGGAACACAGGTTGACAGCAACCTCTCTTTTGACCACCGCATTGCTACTGTGGTCAGAAAGTCCTTCTATGTGGCACATCTCATTACTAAGGGTTTTGCATCCAGGAAGAAATAGGTCATTGTCTCCCTCTACTCTTCCCTCATTAGGCCAGTCATCGAATACAATGCCCCATTTGGCATGTACCTTAGCAGACACCTGCAACAACTGGAGAGGCTGCAAAAGTACCTCACAAACAGGATCTTAGTGCTTAAACACTTGCCCTATATGGACAGACTAAAACAACTCCAACTATTCTCTGTCTCATATTGCCTACTTAGAGGCAATCTCTGCTTGACTTACAAAGCCATGTCTGACCCAGCTCTATTAGAAATGCTACATCTAAAGAAATCCCAATCCCTCCGCACCACACCCTCCAGAGACCTCAACCTCATTACCGCAATCAACAGAACATGCTGGAGGGGCATGTTCATAACCCAGAGACTGCCCATTCTATGGAATAAACTTCCCATACATGTCAAGCAGATCACCTCAATGGCCCTCTTTAAGAGAAATCTTGATGAGTGGATGGGAAATAGAAAAGTCACCCCTGGGGTCACTCTAGTGGCTCTATTCGACAGAGGCACTGGGAACTAAGGTCGGGTGGCACGATGCCAGGGTAATCCTATGGGCTAGGCTTGTAGAGGCTCCAAGGCCATTAGCCTAGTACACACCTATGAACCTATGAACTAAGCACCTTGTCCTCTATAAGGTCATATACCCTCCTAGTTCTGGGGTACTTCCTAACTGCTCCACAGCAAAAGTTTGACCTGATGGCTCTGCATTACGTCTACCTGTTATTGAATCCAGATTGGGCAAATTCCATTGCTGCTAACATCAAGCTTTACCTGTGTCTAACTGACGACCCTTCCTCCCTCCACATATTGACCAGATGGCTCTGCATTAAGTCTACCTATTACTGTATGTAAAATTCCCCTGCTATATATTTGTTGGTTAGGCTGCTCGCACACCATAGTTCCAAACTCCTGCTCCACCCCTTTCCTGTCTGTTCTCACTTGTCTCTGCCCAACTACTTATACTCCATATCTTAGTCCTGTCCTGTAGTCCAGAATAACATTTAAATTACACTATTTAGCTACTGCTTCCTTGTAGAAGTAATGTCTACCTTACATCCCTCCCCTCGTCAAGAGTTTTGCTCTTTTCTTATCTGCTTAGTTTAACCCTGTTCTTATCTTTCCTTACATACTAGCATTTCCAGCTTCACTAATTGTTTTTTTTTTCTATTTTTCTTTACCCACATCACGATATTCTGTTCTGACCCACCTAACTAGCGTTTCTCCCTTACTTCTCCTTCCCATAATGCCTTGCCATGCTTCTTTCTCTGCTTCCCCTTTCATGCAGGAGACCTGCGGTGTGTAGAAGCCATACTTATTTCAAGTCGCACTAAATTTAGTGGACAATATTGTATGAAACATTCAGGGATTGAGACCGGGAGATTTTCTGAGTCCATGTATGCAATACCATTGACTGCATATTGTATATTTCACATACAGTTTTGCCTTGTTTTACAATACCAGTGACCACAAGTTATATACTTTATTTGTGCTTTTGCCTTGCGTTACATAGCCTATCCACATTTTTTTTTTTTTACATAGATTTTCAACTGCTGCGAAATTCCATTTCTGCATTGCCTACCCAGATGTTTTGCCAGATGTAGATTTATAACGACTGAGATAGTAATGGCCTAAATGCTTACTAGCAATACAAATAGTGAGGCTTTAGTAACTGAGCCAGTTTACTGAACTCTAATGCCAATTTCATTGTCTGGTGGTCATACTTGTTCACTTTTTTGGAAGATATAGACTGGATTAGCTGATGTGTTTTCCTACAAAGGAGCATTCATATTTCAAATGCACTTACATTTTCTATATAGAGTAGGCTACAACTGTTGTTAATGAGCCACTATTGCAAAGTTATCTTGTTGCTTAAATGGTATATTACAAGTTTTTCTCTGCCTTTGTACCTTCTTACTTGTTTTTTCTCTATATATACACAGTTTCATCTCACCTCCCTGGTGTTCACTCTCATCTAACCTGTAGTTCTTTCCCCCTGTTTCTAGGAATCCAGATTGGACAATTTCCATTGCTGCTAACACCAAGCATTACCTGCATCTAACTGACGACCCTTCCTCCCGTCACATATTGAGCTGATGGCTCTGCATTAAGTCTACCTGTTAACTATGGAGTTTCGCTCTTTTCCTATCTGCTTAGTTTAACCCTATGGTGGTAGGTAAGGGTATGTGGGAAGAGACTAAAAAGAAGTTAATACAAAAATTGAGAAACTGGAAGTTTTGTTATATGGATATGGATTCTAAGATCCAAGCCATTAAAATGTTTTTAGTCCCCTTTATTCTTATATAAAGGTCAGGCATACTTTTATCAACCAGAGGAGAAGTTGTGGATAGAAATTAAAAAAGAGTTGAAAGATGTTATCTGGGAAGGGAAGACAGCAAGGGTCAAGTTGGATAAACTGATTCTACCAATAGAACAAGGCAGACTAGGATTATCTAATCTGAGGGAGCATTTTAGAGCAACACAGTTAAGGCTCTTATACATAGCACAAACAGAAAACTATAATTCAAAGTGGAAAGGAATGATTCTGACACAGGAAAGAAGCTCACGAAATAAGGAGAGATTGGGATTTTGAATGCAGACTCTTAAGAACAACCAAAATCATACAGAGTATTATATTCATAAAATAGCAGGGAGTATTCTAAGAACCAAACCAGTACGAGAATGTAGAAAAGAGATTTTGCCAATATGGTTGACTGTGGTCAGGGATACAAATAATCGGCAAGAGGGGGCTGGACTTTATTGGAGAAAACTGGCAAAGGAACCAAGGTACTGGGAGCAAATAACTAGAAAGGGAAAGGTAATAGAATGGGAAGAGGCCAAGAATTTATTTGGAATGCAGGTTAGAGAGTGCCCTCCCTATCAAGGACTGATAGAGTATAGGCTCCCAAATGAAAGACCAGCACTGCTAGAGTTTTTAATAGAATCTAGAACAGAAGCTGCCATTAAAAAAGGAATAATTAGCAAGGCATATACAATATTGCATGATAATTATAAGAATCAATCAGAGGAGCTTAGAAAGGATTGGGAAGAGAGATTGGATAAGCAATTCACAAAGCAACAATGGAGGGATGTATGTATATCTTCCAAATATGCAACAAAGTCTAGAAGATTTAGGATCTTTGCCTGGAAGTGTTTACATAGGTATTTTTATACCTCAAGTAGACTCCAAAGAATTTTTCCTCAGGTGGATAGCAAATGTTGGAGGTGTGACGGGCAAGCAAGAGGTAGCTGGGCACATATTTTTTGGGGGTGTGGTGGGCTGGTGGACTTTATGGATTCCCTGCAGACTGCTCTGTCAGAGATGCTGAGTGAGCAGATTGGAATGACTGGGAAGATGATTTTTTTTTGAGTTATGCTACAGAAACAGAATTGCCTAGTCATAGTAAAGCCTTGCTGAGTCTAATTATGGTGGCTGCCAAAAAAGCAATTACTAGAAAAGAATTCCTTGTCCCTTGTCTCTGGAAAAAAGCAATCATCCTACCACTTCATAAGGGTGGCCCATTAACCGATATCTCTAATTTCTGACTCAGTGCTATACTTTCCCCATCTCTAAAATTCTTGAAAAATGTGTGCAAAAACAACTCTCAGACTACCTTCTAAACAACAAAATCCTCTCCCTAACACAGCATGGGTTCTGCCTAGGTCACAGTACATCCACTGCTCTAATATCCTTCTTAGACATGGCCAAAAAAACCCGAGACTCAGGACACATTGTTTCAGCCCTTTTCTTGGACCTATTGAAATCATTCAATACCATCTCTCAACTCTATCATCTTCTCCCAGCTCTCCAATATAGGACTATCTTCCCAGTCACTTAATTGGTTCAAAAGCTCTCTCTCCAACAGGCAGCATGCTGTTAAATGGCAGAAGTCCATTTGCCCCTACCTTCACAACCCAACAGATGTACCCCAAGGATCTATTTTGGGCCATCTTCTGTTCAACATTTTTATCACCAACCTCCACCAAGCCATTCTGCAGGGTTCACTAGTCCAGTATGCAGACAATTCGACTATACACAAATATACTACAACAAACCACGCAAGTAGCCTTTTCCACTTCACAAAAAACACCTTTCTTTAAACCCCCCCCAAAAACTAAACTTATGGTCTTCACTCCCAAGAGAAATACATTTATAAATAAAGCTGACCTCAGTATATTCTCTCTTAACTCTACCAAAACTGAACTAGTAAACCCACACTAAATTGCTAGGAGTAATAATCGATGAAAACTGTAGATCAATGTGTGCGCATATACCTTTAAGAAGCTTTTCAAGGGCTTGCGCAAGTGTATAAATGCTGAGCACGTGCAAGCCTGACTGCCATTTTGTAGTTAGCTGTTGAGATGTAAGCTTGTATGTATGTAAACTCTGTTTGTTAACTAGTTCATTCATGTTTAAAGAGGCTGCTATCCATCCTGATGTGTTTGTATGCATTAAAGCATCTGAACAAAACCCCAATCCTTCTTGTTTTATATATTTGAGACAAATAAGGGACACGGTGTCTGAATAGGCATATCTAAAAGGACATGAAGTCAGCAGAAGCATACCGAAGGGGCATGAGGTCAGAAACGACTTGGCTAAAATGACTTAAGGAACTTGTTTAGATGCTGGTAGAATATACAAGAGTGTATCATTCCCAAAGGTGCAAAACAGGTCAGAAACAAATTTTAGGTATTAAAACTTGCTCACTATTTCTTTTCATATAATATGAAACGGGGGATACAGAACATTCTAAATGATATTTCGATAAATCAATATGTACGATATTGATAAAGGTATTCAAACTACTATGGAAAATGTTTGAAATAAAGTTCAAATTGCATAAAACAAATAAAATAAAGGAAAACAACCGCATTTTTGCAAAACATATGTATGTTTATATTGAGCAAAGATATCCGAGTTATTAGAAGTGTATAAAGTGTTCGCATGCTTGCACAGTGTTACAGTAAAGCTATTTTGCAAAGTATGGCCATTACAGGCCATATTTCACAGAGTACAGCCATTACAGAGCATATCTCGCAAAGTATTTCAAAGAGTTTATTGTGCATTTAAATGTTGTTACAAGCTCACAGCACTGTTTGTACATAATTACAGGGGCCACTTTTCAGTGTGTTTGTGTATACTTTGTGGACATGGCAGATGGATTTTGAAAACCCAGTGCACTTATGATTGACAGTAATATTGCTGAGAACTGGAGAGTGTTTGAGCAAGAGTACAGCATTTTCATACAGGCTGCATTTTCTGATAAAGATGACCATTCAAAGGCATTCAATCTATTTAATTTAGCTGGGTCAGAAGCCATTGAAAGGGAAGTTTTGTTTGTGTATACACCTGCTATCTATACAGGAGAGGAGGAAAACCATCATATTGTTGTACTGGCTGTGTCAAGAGAGGAGCTAGAGTGCTTAAAACGTAAATTTAGAGGAAATATTGTATCCCCCAGACAAATGTTACAATGGAAAGGCACTTATTTTACACAAGGGAACAAAGGGCTGGTGAAACTTTTGCAGCATATATAACTGACCTGAGAAATAAGGCTAAAACATGCAGATTTGGTGACTTAACGGATGGGTTGATAAAAGACAGACTTGTGGGTGGTATAAAAGATAATGCTGACAGAAATATTTTGCTTTGTGGCAGTGATTTAACCTTGAATAAGGCCATTGAGATTTGTCAGATATACGAGCTCACAGAAAAGCACACAAATATTCTTACGAATGAGAATAGCTCTAGAAGGCACAGTGATAAAGCTTATGTTGATAGTATGTAGCACATTATTAAAAGAAACAGGCCCTAGCATGTGGCAGCATCTGTAACCCCTGCAGCACTCACTGGTAAACCACAAAACTTTCTAGCACAGTCTCAGTGAAGCATAAGACCGAGTCAGCAAACTCAAAGCATGGGCCCCAACCTAGTTTCATTGCCAACTGTCGTAATTGTGGTAGAAGCCACGAATTTAAAAGGAAAAGTGTTTAGCTTTTGGTCAACAATTCCACAACTGTAATAAATGGAATAATTTCAAATGATTTTGTAAATCAGAAGGCCCGCATTCTTTTATTAAAAGGGAACATTTTGAGAAACGAGTTGATCAGTTAGACAGTGACAAGCCTACTCTTTATGTTGATGGTGTGTCAGTGCTTCATGAAATGGTCAGTGCAGCAGATTTAAGGGCAAAGAATGAAGCATTTTGTTCTGTTCGGATAAATGGCAAACCCATAAACACTCAAAGTTGATACAGTTTCTAAGTGCAATGGTATGTCTACAGAAACATTTGCGGGAGCATGTCATGATGAAAGTCTTGATTTGGCAAGGTGTGTGAAACTTGTTGCTTATGGAGGTGAAGAAATTCAAATTGAAGGCTCAGTAGTGTTTTCATGTTACTCTGCTTTCATTTAATACGGAAGTCCACCAATTTATCTTAAAAGATAACTACTTTAATTTTGCCCAGCACATTTTTTTCTACCTATGCTAATCTTTTCCAAGACAAACTAGGCAAATTTCTAGTTGTATACTCCATGAAGTTAGACCCAGAGGTCAGTCCAGTTATCAGGCCAGCATGTAAAGTTACAATAGCCATGCAGGACAGAGTCAAACCTGAGTTAGACAAGGTGATGCGACAAGGTGTGGTTTGTCCGTTGAAACTCCAACTGAATGGGTATCTTCCATGGTGGTAGCTCATACGAAAAGCTCAGATGACATTAGAATATGTATTGACCCACAAGATGTGAACAAAGCACTAAAAAGACCTCATCATCCAATGTGCCCAGTCAAAGAAGTCACAGCCTTGATGCCAAAAGCCACAATTTTTTCTGTCTTAGATACAAAGAGTTAATTTTGGCAAATTGAGCATGACAAAATCTGCATTGCTCACTACATTTAGTACTCCATTTGGTCCATAAAGATTTTTGAGAATGCCATTTGGAATAAATTATGCAAGTGAAGTCTTTCGGCATGCAATGGAGCAAATTTTTTTCTGGGTATACTTGTGCTATTACACTAGACGACATACTAGTAGGAGGTCGAGATGAAGCAGAACATGACAGAAACATCAGAAAAGTTTTAGAAAGGGCATTTCAAGTGAATCTCAAGCTTAACCCACACAAATGCAAGTTCAGGCTACAAGAAGCTACTTATGTTGGTCATTTGTTTATAAGTACAGGCTTATGACCAGACCCTCCAAAGTAGTCTTTTTCAAGATGCCAGCTCCAAACAATGCTCAAGCCCTGCAACGTTTTCTTGGCATCGTCAACTACCTAGGCAAGTTAATTCCAAACTTGAGCCAACTATCAGCACAACTCAGAGATCTGACATGTAAAGATGTATCCTGGTCCTGGTTAGAGCAACACCAGAGAGTATTTAATGCCCTAAAACAGAGAATTGCTAGTCCACCAATGCGCAGATACTATGATGTTCACAAACCAGTTACACTTTCCTGTGATGCTTCGAAATTTGGTCTTGGTGCAGTTATTGTACAAGAGGATCAATCTGTTGCCTATGAATTGATAACTCAAACTGAGATACAGTATGCACAGATTGAGAAAGAGCTTTTGGCAATTGTGTTTGCATGTAAAAAGTTCCATGATTATGTTTATTTTAGACCTATCCTGACTGAAACAGATCACCAACCTCTAGTCACTATCTTGAGAAAGCCTATGCATTCAGCTCCAGCCAGACTGCAATGTATGATGCTGAGATTGCAAAAGTACAATTTCAGTCTTGTCTACAAGAAAGGCAAACTTCTTTATCTTGCTGATACATTATCCAGATCACCCCGAAATGCCACAGAACAGCACGAGAATGAAAACCTTGATTTTGAAGTCATGGAAGTGAGAAATTTTTCTTCCACACATCTTGATGACCTGGGAGATAACGTGGCTAAAAATCCAGTTTTACAAAAGCTCAATCACTTTATCAATCAAGGATGGCCGTCAAAACAATCTTGTTTACCTCAAGAAGTGCAACCTTATTTTCCAAACAGAGATGAGATGTTGTCTGACAAAGGAATTATAATGAAAGGTCTGAAAGTAATTGTTCCAAAGTCCTTGCAATCAGACTACATTATTGTCACTCTCCTATTTTTGACACAATAGAAAAGTCTTCCTGGTTTCTGTTCAAACAGCTTTATTATATACAAACACATCACAATAGAAGTTTACTGACTTTAACTAACTACTGCAATCATACATGCTCACTCTCTGGCTGCACTCTCAAAATGGCATTGGGAATAGCACATGCCCAGTATTTATATGTGCACATTCAGTCCTTGATATGCTTCTTAAAGATACAGCACATACACTCTGATCTACATTCTCCCACTTTGAGAAATAGATCATGCAACGTTATGAATCTATTTTGCATGCAAATAATACAAGTAGTTCTTCGTCATGCAATTATACAAGACTAGGTATATATATATATATATATATATATATATATATATATACAGTTATGTCCATGTTGCTGTGTATTTCACAACGGGCTTGGAAATTCGACCATATCGTGTGACATAAAACTGGGAATTAGGTTTAGCAACTGGAGATATCTCTACAGAATGTTCAACCTTGGGAGTATTTGGAACATCCTCAGGAATGGAAGTAGAGGTTGAAACACACTCTGGGATGGAAACAACATTTGGTTCGTTCTGAGATCTAGAATCTGTATCACAGGAACAATGCTGCGATGATGATTCTGGTACAGGAAGAAGACGTCTGTGATTTCTCCTGTACTCCACACCCTCAGATTCTAGAAGGCAGGATCCTGGCTCGGTACACACGCCTGATCACTATTTGGCTTTAGAAGAAATAAAAATCTAAAAGACTTATGTCACGAAGGGAAGACAGAAAAAAGTAGGAACAGGAATATCTCGACACAACGTACAGGTACACGAAAATGTAGAAGCTGCTAAGCATGTGAGTACATTGAGGAAGCAGGAACATATAGACGTCCTATATCAGGAAACCATTATTGTTTTGATCTGTATGCAGATTGTAAAAGAAAGAATATTGTTTATCTGGCTGTCTGTCAGGACTACAACTCATTCTATGTAGGAAAAACTAACTGCATGTTAAAAAATAGAATTCTGAACCATTTGTCATCAATTAGGTTAAGACATGAACATAATGCACTTTTCCAGCATATTTCTAATTATGACAAACATAAGTTTAAATTTATGGTTATACAATGCATGAACAAGAACAAAAGGGGAGGTGATTTGGTTAATGAAACAGAGTTAAATGAGACAAACTGGATCGTTGAGTTAGCAGCATATAAAACCCCAGGTTTAAATGGGGTTATACCTTTAAAACTCGTACTGAAAAAGAGGGTCTATATTATATATTTGAACTTTCAAAACTTCAAATCCCATATGTTCGACATGTGATTGAAGTTTAAAAGTTCGAATATATAATAAAACAAACAAAAAAAACTTACCTTAACAGTGCAGGCATGGGGGCAAGCCCCACCGCATTGCCCATAACCCCCTTTACCAACTCCGAGATCGCACTTCAGTGCAGAAAAGGGAATTTCTCCCATTCTGCACTGAACAGCGCCGTTATGTTTAACCTTCGAACTCTTGAAATTTCGATCATATGGTGTCGACCATATGACATTCGACATTTCAAGCATTCGGAGTTCTAATAGGAACCCTGAAAAAGAGGAGGGTGCAGTACAGATTAGTAGTCAGAGCTATAAAAACTGAGCTTATGTGAATAAGGGCTTGGTCCCGAAAGCGCTAATTCCTTGTGTTTTAAATAAAAGTTTTGCTGTTCAGCGTGGTGGCTACTGCCTGTTTTCTTCCTTTTTTGGCTTAATTATCGTGGGCAGATAACCTTTGGTGGCATATCTACAGTTGTTTGGTTTGGCTAATAACTGAGTCTTGATGGTTCTGTTGTTCTTAGCTTTAGGCCTCAATAAACTGGAACTGATATGTAGCATCATTTTGGTTTGCATGGCTAGAATTCTTTGAGCAGGTGAGTCAAATATATCATCATGGGGTATGTTTCTGAGATTAAATAAATTCAAAAAGACATCTGTATTGTCATGCGTTGACCTTTCAAGTACTTGCTTTGTGCTCTGCACTGCATGTTCAGCTAGCCCATTTCACTGTGGATATTCAGGACTGCTAGTAACATGTATAAAGTCCCAGTCTCTTGCAAATTTCTGAAATAACTGACTAGTAAATTGAGTACCATTGTCAGAAACAACTTTGTGTGCACTACCATAGACTGGGAAATGACGTTTCAACTTAGTAATAACAGTAGTGGATGTTAGACTAGGTAGTAAGTCAATCTCAAACCAATTTGAATGAAAGTCTACCAAGTAGTGTTGATTGTCCCACTTGAAAATATCAGTGGCTACTATTGACCAAGTTAGTTCAGGAACATGACTTAGCTGAAGTGGTTTTCTTTGCAAATGTGGTCTAGTACTATTGCATACTGAACAAGAAGAAAGTACTTTATCAATGTAGCAAACAAAAAGGCACTAAGGTAACATAACAGGTAACCTCACAAAACCTTTATTAATCCACAATTTGATGAATGAAGAAATAAAAAAACAGCAACTTTATTTCTTCATTCATCAAATTGTGGATTAATAAAGGTTTTGTGAGGTTACCTGTTATGTTACCTTAGTGCCTTTTTGTTTACTAGTTGTTTTACACTCTGAGTTCCTTCACTTTATCAATGTACTTTATCAAAGTACTTTATCAGTTTCAAAGACATGCGCCTGTAGCGTTTCTCCCTGGGCCTCTCCTGAAAATTGGCTTTGTTCCAAGTTGGACTTTCCCAGTAAATAAATGTTAAATAAAATAAATAAAATAAAATAAAATAAAATAAATGGTGTACATGCATATGGTCGACTGGGTACGGCCAAAAGAAGTGCGGCAACATCACAAAAATGCGATTGCAAGTGTTGCGAATCGCAAAATCCAGTCCCCTTTTTGACCCATGTTAGCACTCGTTTTAGGCTGTAGAGCGGTTGAAAATGTCAAATTCGGTATTTTTACAACATTACGACCATTCGGCATTACGAGATTCGCTTAGAAATGTCGGTTAAATATATGGTCGAGCAATGTGCGCTCGACCATATGAATGTAAACCAAAATAAATAAATGTCTTTCGGTAATGAAGGCCAAAATACTAGTTCTCTTGCTCTTCTCTTTGTGGATGTGGAACCTGGGTGACAACGATGCAAAATCTGGATATATCCTTGTTGTAAAGAAGCAGGAACAACAATAAATAATGCCATCTTCCATCCACATTTCATCTCTGTAAGGAAAATAGGTTTGCACTTAGGATGGTACACTAGATTGCTTTGAAGGCCATCCAGCATTAATGTAGTAATTGAGTTTTTGCAAAATTGGATCAGTCTGTGTATAATCTCTCATCTTATCAAGTCTAGTGGTAGAGAAATTACGCACTGTCATTACGTCAAAGTCAAAATTCTCTGCGTCAAGCTGTTCTGTTATATTTCTGGGTGATCTGGATAAGGTATCAGCCAGACAGCATAGTTTGCCTTCTATGTACAGACCATTTTGAAGTTGTACTTTTGCAATTTGAGCATCGTTTTTTGTAATCTTGCTGGACATGAATGCATAAGGCTTCTTTAGAATAGTAACTAGAGGATGGTGGTCAGTTTCAATCTGAATAGCTCGACTTTAGATATAATCATGAAACTTGGAATATGCAAATACTATTGCCAAAAAGTTCTTTCTCAATTTGAGCATATTGCATTTCAGTTTGGGTAAGTGTTCTAGATCCATAGGCTACTGGTCTGCCCTCTTAAAGAATAACTGCACCAAACCAAATTTTGAAGCATCACAAGAAAGCGTGACTAGTTTATTTACATCATAGTATCTTAATGTAGGTGGGGTGACAATTTTCTGCTTACGGTCTTCAAATGTCTTCTGGTGCTGTTCTAACCATGAACATATAACATTTTTGCACATCAGCTCCCTTAAAGGTGCTGTCAGCTCACTGAAGTCTGGTATGAACTTGCCTAAATAGTTGACCATGCCTAGAAAATGCTGTAGAGCTTGAATATTGTCTGGTGCTGACATCTCAAGAATAGCTGCTTGCTTGGTCGGGTCTGGTCTCAAGCCAGTACTGGTAAATAAGTGACCTACATATGTAACTTCTGTTAGTCGGAAACTGCACTTTAGAGGATTTAGCTTAAAGTTTACTTCACATGTTCTGTCTAGAACTCTCTTTAGGTTTCTCTCATGCTCTGCTTCACCACTGCCTCCAACCAATAAATCATCTACTATTATGGCACAAGGATAACCCCAAAAAATTTGCTCCATTGCATGCTGGAAGACTTCACTTGCAGAATTTATTCCAAATGGAATCCTTAGGAATCTGCATCTGCCAAACAGGGTATCAAAAGTGGTTAGTAATAATTTAATTTAATTTGCAATTAAACATCACTTGCTAAAATGAACTTTTTTCATCCAAGACAGAAAAACAGTGGCATTTGGTATTAGAGCTGCGACCTCTTCAACTGTATGCATTGGATGATGCAGTCTCTTCAATGCTTTGTTCAAATCTCTTTCGGTCAATACATATTCTGATTTGATCTGAGCGTTTTTGTGAGCTGTTACCATGGACAACACCCATTCAGTTGAGCCTTGACTTTATCCTGCATAGCTATCTGAACTCCTCTTGCTGCTCTAACAACTGGAGTGAACTCTGGGTCTAACTTCATGGAATACACAACTACAAGTTATGCCCAACTTGTCAACGAAAACATCAGCACACTATGAGAAAATGGCTTCAGAAAAATTGGAACTAGGATATGCACTTATGTGATGAACTTCTTTGGTAAAAGAAAGATTCATTCTCAAACCATCTCAACAACTCAATAAAGACTGCACTGGTCTTCAGACTACATAGAATAACAAGCTGTAACAGTTCTTAACCAAATAACATGAAAGTATTACTGAGCCTTTGGTTTGAATATCTTCACCTCCATAAGCAACAAGTTTCACATTACTGGCCACATTGAGTTGTTCATTAGTTCTCACTTTAGCAAATGTGTCCGCTGATAAAACATTACACTTTGAACCACTGTCTACTTTAAGCTCTATGGATTTACCATTGATTCAGATTGTACAGAACACTTCGCTCTTTGCTAATAAATTCACTGCATCAGCTCTTTCACCAATTACTGATACACCATCTACATAAAAAGTGGACTGTTGCAACTCTACTTGATCAATTTGCTTTTTTTGTGCAACCCTTCTTTACAACTGCATGGGGTTTGCTTGATTTGCAAAACCTTTGAAAATGGTTCCATTTTTTACACTTGTGACATTGCTGACCAAATGCTAAGCATTTCTCTTTTCTAGACTCATGATTGGGCACCACAATTGCGACAGTTAACAATAAAGCTGGATTTGGGTTTTGCTAATTCACATTTGTACTGCACTGAGCATGCTCCTTTAACTGAACTGGTCTTAGAACTTGCTGGAAAACTACATGCTTTCCCTGGTGAAACAGCAGGGGTTGTGGCTGTCATGTGCTTAGGCCTACTTCTGTTTGCCATGTGTTGCATGCTATCTACATTTGCTGTGGAGCTTACTGAAACCATGCTCTTGTCACTTGCAAGCATACTTGTGTGTTTTTCTGTAACTTTGTGGATTTGACAAATCTCAATGGCTTTACTCAACGTTAAATCACTATCACAAAGCAAAATCTTTCTCACAGCAGCACTATTAATACCACACACAAGCCAGTCTTTTATTATCTCATGTTTTAAGTCACCAAACCAATGCATTTTAGCTTTATTTTTCAAGTCATTTATATAAACTGCAAAAGTTCCCCCTGGTTTCTGCTCTCTTGTGTAAAACAAATGCCTCTCTAATGTAATATTGTCTGGGGCTTACACATTTCTCTGAATACGATCTTCAAACACTCTTCCCTTCATTCAGCCTGTACAACAATATGACGATTTTCACCTTCTCCCTCATACACTGCCGGCACATACACAAATGAACGCTCTCTTTTTATGGCCTCTGACCCAGCTAGGTTTAGCAAAATGAATGCCCTAGTCCATGCATCTTTGTCTGAAAAAGCTGCTTGTATAAAAATATTGTACTCTTGCTTAAATATTCTACAATTCTCTGCAATATTCTGACCAAATACAAGTTTGTGTCTATAAAGAGTACCCATTTTTTTATGAACCTTCTGTATAGTCTGAGCTATATGAATATTGAAGAACAGATTTTTATCTATTTCTACTCCTAAGAGTTTTATATGTTTAGTAGGAGAGATGACTGTACCATGTTTTAGATGTGATTGAGAAGGTTAGGGAAGTGGATTTGGATTTATTGGTGTGAACAAGAGAAGTTTTGTTTTATTAGGGTTGAGAATCAGTTGGATGTCAGTGATCCAACCTTCTATGGAAGAGAAGGACTCTTGGGCGAGCTTCTGTAGGGTGGTAAGAGATGGTGCTGCACAGATAAGTGTTGAGTCATCTGTGTACTGTATTAATGTGGCCTGTTTGGAGGAGGTGTGTAGGTTGCGAAAATAGAGAACAATAGTGGGCCAAGTACTGACCCTTGAGGTACACCTACAGAGGTAGGGAGGAGGGGTGATAGTTCAGCTTGCTGTCTATCTGATAGCTTTTGAACCAGGAGATAGTAGGAGAGTCAAAGGATAGGGAAGAAAGAGCATCAAGTAGTAAGGGATGTGAAACCATGTCAAAAGCTTCAGAAAGGTCCAGGGAGATAGCAGACACGAAGTTATTATTGTTTATGTGCAGGTTAACCTGATTGGTAAAAGAGAGAAGAGCAATAGGTTGTGCTATGGTGTGGGCAAAAACCATGTTGAGTGGAGGAGAGAAGATTATGTGAGGTTAGGAACTGCATAACCTGAGGATGAATACATTTCTCTAAGAGCTTGGATAAGGGCAAGCGTATGGCTATTGGCCGGTAGCTGGAGAAGTCATAAGAGTTACCACCTTTATGTAATGGTATGATGTAGGAGGTTTTCCATATATGGGGGACATAAGATTCTTTGATTGACCAGTTGATAAGGATTGAAATGCGGTAAGCTAAGGAGTCAGCTGCTATTTTTAAGAAGTTTGCAGGTATGCCATCTGCTGCAAGAGTTGCAGGTTTTAGTTTACAGAGGAGTTTTTAATCTTGCTAATAGGAACATGTGAGAGGGTAAAGGCAGGTGTGTTGTCTGGGAGTTTAGTTGAGTTGCTTGAATAGCTACTTTTAGTAGTAGTGGGTAGTTCATTAGTTTTGGCAAATTGGGTGGACAGTTTGTGGATAGAATTTATGAAATGATGGTTAAGTTGGGAAGCGATATTGGTGTTATCATTAATGGGGGAGGTAGGGGTGGGGGTGGTCATTTTGCCAGGTTTTACATTTTGGAGGGTTTCTAGAGTGTTTATTATGTAGACCTAGGAAGTAGTTTTGTTTGTCTAGTCTGGTATGTTTTTTGGCTAAGTTTCTAAGTTGATTATAGTTTTGTTTGTTTAGGTATGAGTTGTCTCATTTCCATTGCTTCCAGGCCCTGTGTCTAGAGTTTAATAAGGCTCTTGTGTCCCTACTCAGCCATGGGGCATAATTTGCTTTGACTTTAATTTTTTTCTGATAGGGCGATAGAATTTAGAATGCTGGTGAATGTTTCATTGAAATAACCAACTGCTTGGTCAAGGTCTAAGGTTCTAAGTGGTTCCCAGTTGCAATGTTTTAAAGTGTTATTTAGTTCCTGTGGGTTTAGGTTTCAGTCATCCCTAACCTGTCTGTAGATTATAGGATTAGGGATTTTGGTACTTTTCCTAAGGAGAAAAGTAGGGAGATGGTCACTTAGTCCATCTGGTAGAAGTCCTGTGTGGTAATTATGTTTGGGGCAGGTCACTAATATCCAGTCAATAATAGACTGTCTTTAGGATTATTTTGTCAATTCTGGTAGGTTCTTGGATTAATTGGGCAAATCCATAGTGGTTTATTTGAATGGAGGGGTTACTGGAGTTACAGGCTAGCCAGTCAGTGTTTAGGTCTCCTAGTAAAACAGTTTCATGAGGAAGGTTTTGGCTGAGCCACTGAAGAATTTCTTCTATAGTATGGGAGTTATTTCCAGGAGGGATATAGCTACATAGAATGTTAATTTGTTTTTCATTGTTCAAAGGCAGAGTAGCACCTAAGATTTCAGCATTCTGAAATATGGGTATGGGGGTTTGAAGTGGCTGGAGGTGGAGTGAATCTTTGAATAAAATAGCGGCTCCACCTCCTTTCCTACCTGTTCTGTCTAACCTTAGAATATTGTATCCTGATGGGAGAACTTCATTGTTTGGAATAGAGGGTTTAAGCCAGGTTTCTGAGATAGTGAGTATATCTGGGGAATGGTGGGAAATGAGTGCATGTAAGTCTGGGAGTTTGTTTGAGATACTTCTGGAATTGATATTAATGATCAGTAGGTTTGATTGATTTCTATTTGCTAGGGTAGAGGGGCAAGGTCCAGGGTTTGAGTGTATATCTCCTGCTATAAGAAGTATTGTGGTGCGAATTATTATGTGTTTAATAGTATGTGCTATACTTTTGTAGAGTATATAATGTGTTTTTCCATAGTAAGGATTTGGAAGATGGGTCTTATTAGTATATAGAAGTATGTTATCCTTAAATAATGTTGCACAGATAGTGAAGTTAGTGTGTGAATTAGTAGGTGTTAAAGTATGTGTTGTGTGGTAGGAGTTCCTGTCTAAGGGGTTGAATGTATTTAAGGCTGTAATGTAGGTTAAGGAAGTGAGTGATAGTAAGAGTAAAAATAGTGAGAGAAACATATTAGAGTATAGCAGGAAGTAGATGGTATAGAGATGTAGACATAAGCAGAGGTTTAGGCTGTGGTTTGAATGAAAGGATTAACAATGTATGGGTAATTACCTAGGGGTGAGGTCAGTAGTCAGTAGAAGGTAATTGGTGGAGGGATGTAGTCAGGTGACAAGGAACATGAATAAATGTAGATGATGTGGGGGTGGGTGGGAATTGGGGGTAGGGTAGGGTAGGGGAGCAGAGTGAGCCGAGCTGTGCGAGGCGAACGGAGCGGAGCCCAACTCAACCGAGCTATTACAGAGCCAATCAGTATGTGTTGTTCTTGTAAGAACAGGCACACTGCTTGCCAGGGTAAGGTTGTAAGCTTTTTACTGTGAGTTTACAACTATATTTAACTTCAAAGTTTGTAGACCTCACTCTATGTTCTGGCAAACTTATAAATGATACAAATGTCTAAAATATACCAACTTGTAAGGTAGTTATGGGGATCTAAGCATTTCTAGCTAGTGCTTCTGGTTCCCAGGGAAGGTATAGCAGGTTAAAGTCTTTGAAATATAAACACATAGACTAAGGTATTAACCTTGTTGCCCTGTAAAAAAAGCCTTGATTGCCGAGTTACATTTTAATGCTGCTGCCAAGTAATTTATTGGTAATGCAGCAATCTTCTGGTGTAGCGAGCCTTTCAATTGGGGTGGATTGGGGTTGGCCAAAAGCTGTCGAGTAAAGAACCTGACAACATTTGAATGCTCAAACTGTTCTAACCGCTTCAGCAGGGCAACTTCTCTTAGAGTTGACAGGGGTAGCCCATCTTCATTGATTTGTACCTGGACATTTTTAAAGGCCACAAACTTTCCACTCTGCAGGTCTCTGGCTTTGTATACAGTGCCATAAGCCCCTCCACCAATTTCTGCCACTGGTTCGTACTGAATTTTAACTTCCTGTGCCATTATCACTGAAAGCTGCCAGCTGATAGGCCGAGAACACAGTTATCCTGTGCTCCGTGGCTGTGTCTTTTATTACTGCAGCAGTACGACTAGATTCCACTTTGCTGGCCTACTCCGAGGCTTCTCACTCTCAACATCATGTCGGTATTTTGTGTGTAGCACTCCTAGCTCACAGTGTGCTCACTATCTCTGCCCCCCACTCCCTTGGTCTACAAAAGCCTTTGAAACCTTAAATCTTAAACATTTTACTTAGTTATTAAACCTTTTGTGCCTCCCACTTGTTTATTAATGTGGTTTGCGGCCTTTGAAATGCTCCATTTTATCTTTTTTATAAAATAAGCAGTTTGTGCAAATTCTCATTACCTTTGATTCTTTTTCTGGCTCTTTTTCATGCTCGTTTCTCCTAGCTTGCCACAAGTAGTCCAGGGTACTTGCAGTCAAATGTTTTGGCAGAACAAGCAGTTCAAAGTGCAAAACAGTTACTAGACAAGTCTAAAGGAGAGAATAGTGATGTTTTCCTGAATCTTTTGAATCTCAGAAATATTCCTCAAGATAAACATCTTGGTTCACCTGCTCAGAGACTTCTGTTGAGACAAACCAGAACCACATTACCAATCAGTAGTCAGTTGTTGGTTCCATGTGTCAAGAATAACAGATCAATAAAAGCCAATCTGTTGAAAAAAATGCCTATCCCAGAAATCCTACTACGATAAGACCAGTAAACCGTTCAATCCATTACAAGAGGGAGAAGTGGTAAGGGTGCCAACGTCCAGAGGTTATGATTGGATTGGTGTTGTGAAGAATATTGGTCCAGAGCCGAGATCATACATTTTTGAATCAGAAGGAACAACTTTTAGGCGGAATCAGAAACATTTGAAACCAGTGTCTGAGTCTATACCACAGCAGATAACCTGCGAGAAAGACTCTATCGCAGAGTGAGTTGTCCTGTGTTCCAATTCCATAGGAAGTTCTAGAGGACATTCCCATTCCATTGACAAATCCAGAAGTTCCCAATACCAGTTGTGTACTGCAGACTATCCCTGTTGCTAAATTTGGTCCTGTTATGTTATGAGATATGGTCAAATCTCTAAACCTTTCAGTAGATATGGAGCAAACTGGACATGAACATTGTGATTTGTTTCTGATGTATATAGTAATGCATGTCTACCGCTAATATTGTTTTGCATAAGGGGCAATCTTTTTAAGAGGGAGGATGTAGATTAATATGTGTGTATATGCCTTTAAGAAGCTATCCAAGGGCTTGCACGCCTGTATAAATACTGAGCATGTGCGAGCCTGCCTGCCATTTTGTAGTTAGCTGTTGAGATGTAAGTGCTGTCTGTTAACTAGTGCATTTATGTTTAAAGATGCTGCAATCCATCCTGTGTTTGCATGTATTCAAGCATCTGAACAAAACACCAAGCCTTCTTGTTTTACGTATTAGAGACGGACAAGTGACAAAAACCTTAAATTCAATTTGCATATCCAAAATAATATAATTAAGACCCACAAAAACTTGGATTACTCTATAGACATAAAACTTTCCTCTCCCTCCCAACTAAACAAGTATTAGCACTATCTTACCTGTTACCCTCACTAACCTATGGTGCACTTTTACTAATCAACCTGTAGTCTTCCTTAAAAACAAAATTAGAAATATGTTATAACAAGATTGCTAAATTTGCTACAAACAGTCACCATTCTACTCATCACTGTATTGCCCTAAAAAAATGACAATGGCTTGAATCCCCCCCCCCCATTACCTATTACTCCTTCAGCTCACAACTACACTCATTCATTCATAAACTACAAGACTGCCCTGTCCTTAGATCCCTACTCACCGTTTACAACACTCATTAGGCCTCTGCGATCTGAAGACCAACATCTCCTCCTAGTTCATAAACCTAAGTCACCTGTAGGCCAGTTATTATACTCCTGGAACACTGCCAGAATATGGAATAACCTACCTACATCTATTTGCTTACAACAAAGTCCTTCTAATTTCAAAACTGCACTGCACAATCTCCTCCTCTCCAACTGGGCATATAACTGTTCAGTTTCTTCCTCTGCCATTACTTAATCTACCATCTGATCTAAAACTGTTTTTTTATCTACTCCCTGGTCAAACTTGTTGTTTTCTTGATAATTCCTAATGAGCTTTTAACTACTTAATTCCTCCTGCTGCTTTCTCTTAACTCCCTAACTAGTTTCTCCCTCTTCTGTCCCTTCATCCACTTCCCTTCTTCTTCCTTCTCTCCTATCTTTTCCATGCTCCATCCTACATACTTTTCCCGCTCCCATCTTCCTCATTTCCCTTTTCTTTCCTCTTTCCTTCTTCCCTGTATTTTACAAAGTGCTCCTCTTATCTCTTTACATACGCCTTATTATTCGATGCAACACCTGGATTTATATGCATTCCATGCTGCTAATAATTATATAATATTGAACTACTTTGTGCTGTCTAGTATTGTGTCATGTTGTTATTGTCTGTATAATGAACATGTTTAACTTTGCTGTTAGTATGTTATATCAGCTTTATCTACTTCCTATCATTTTTATGTAAATTTTCTACCAATTTCATTTTTGTAATTCTCTTGCTCTTTTTTAGAAATTTTTATTGAAACTTTATGTAAGTCATATTCTTACCTTGGAGCTTTTCTCCCCAGGCCTCAACTGAAAATAGGCTTTTTTTGGCCCAGTGGACTTTCACGGTAAACAAATGCCAATAAATAAATAAAATAAATAAATAAAAAGTATCACTAAATCTAGCAATCATCTGAGGAAATGTGAAGACTTGTTTGGACTGGAGCTTAGGTCCACCTTCCAAAGAATCAGAATGACTGGACTCTGTGTCAACTAGGAAATCACTATTGTCCTCATAGATTCCTCATTATTCTCTGAAACAACAGAAAGGTCTCTAGCCAAACTAGCACTAGAGCCATGGATGGGAACATAACCTCCAGAATTAGCTGCCTGCAAGAATACTCTTAACCAAGAAAACTACATCAGCCTGATAAACCACTATAGTTTGATTATCAGCTGTATAATAAATGTTTCCTTTTGTTGTGAACTTGACTACTAGATAAAATGTCTAGGGATACAGTATTATGTCTAGTAGGGAGTCTCTAACCCCAGACTACTCCTGCACCTAACGGGTTTGATTTTCCACTACAAAAAACAGATACTGGAACAGGGTGTGTCTGACCCCTGTATCACATAAGGCTGTGGGCTCCCACCAGAAGTTGACAGGGAAAAGGTAAGTGGTCTGTACGCTCATTTAAGTCAACAACAGATTCATGAACTATAAGCTGAGGTATCCAAATACAGCATCCAGGAACTGAAAAAAAAAAAATTTAATATATTTCCAGCGCTTTGGCAAAGCCTTCAAGGAGTCTTTGAAGGTTTTGTTGAAGTGCTGGAGATATAGTAAATGTTTTTTAGTTCCTGGCTGTTGTATTTGGATTATTCATCTCTTTTTACTGTGTGGTTATTTTAATATAAGCTGAGGCATGTTTTTGTATTTTCTTTTTAGATGCAACTGGATCAGGGGGCATCTGTATCAGGATCCATAAAGTCAGGGGAAAAAGACCAGTCAAAATAATACACTAACACTATCATGGGTCAGGGACAGTGATAACAGAATAACTATTTTCCCACACAGAAAATGGGGCTAATCTGTATAAAATATATCAGAAACGATTTAAATTATCCTAAGCCTTTTTCTACAATCTACATACTGTAGTAAACAACACACACACAGTCCCAAATACCAAGTAAAATTCACGTGTCCCAGGAGTGACAAAAATCAAATATATGTCCTTAAATCAAATAGAAACCTTCTAAAACAGCATAAATATGCATTCACTTAGATGTTCTCCTAGTCAGAAATGAAAATAAAATCTCCATAGAAAATGCAAATAAAGTAATTTGTGGTAAAATCACAATTTAACAATAAAAACAGATATAGCAGTGCTAAATCAGGGATAAATATAATAAAAATGAAAGAAAATAAAAAGAAATTGCAATATTTTCCTGTCAGAACGTCAAGATGAAAACAAAAACCGGTATACGAAACACAAACAGACCTTTAATATGTAGCAAATCTTTCAGGTAAATCCCTTCTTCAGTGCAGTATAAAAACTTCAATCAAAATACATTTTTTAAAGAAATTCAAATAAAATCACATGACACAGCTCCAATCACAATGTAATAAAAATTATTCAATTAATACACTTAAAAAAGCACATTACATAAACATTCTGTATAAAATGAGACAAACATAACGCATAAAAATAAACAATATAAAATAAAGTACAGTTTTGTACCTACCATAAATGTAGATGTCCGAACTGGATAGCATCTGCAGTCATAACAAATGGGTTGTCCTGTCGTCAGGCAGCCCTTCGGTCGGCCGGATTCCAAAGTCTGGGTCCGGCTTCGGCTGATGTCGCATTTCACCCGACGTCATCTCTGCTGGTCTTCGGGTATAAAGGCATCAGCCAACGCCATTTTCCTCAGTGTTTCTTGCCCCAGATGCCAGTTGCCCTCTTGGAAGGCTAAATTTTGGATAAATGCCAATGTTTCCAAAAAAGTAGAAGGCAAACACAAAAAAAAAGCATGTATGTACAAATATACAAACAAATACACCATAAGAGACTCCCCCCCAGCTAGCTATTAGGAGGGTAAATACCCTAGGAGTACCACAGAGGGGAAGGAGGGTAATCCTGACTGCAGATGCTATCCAGTTCGGACATCTACATTTATGGTAGGTACAAAACTGTACTATGTCCTTCATGGATGCATCTGCAGTCATAACAAATGGGTAGAATACCATAGCCAAACTAGGGGTGGAGGAAGAAAAATTATGGTGTAGTTAGGATCCTTTGCAGTACAGCAGTGGCAAACCCTGCTCGGGATCTAGAGTATAGAGGTAAATTATAATGCTTGGCAAATGTATGCACGGAGGTCCAAGTAGCCACCTCAATAATGTCCTTGGTTGCCACTCCTCGTAAGAAAGCTGTGGTAGTGGCTGTAGCCCTTGTAGAATGAGGTCTTATGTTCTGTGGAATTGGTTTTCCATGGTAGGAGTAACAGAATCTTATGCAATTTCCTATCCATTTGGAGACTGTCTGTTTGGAAATTGCTTTTCCTTCCCTTCCTGTTGCATAGGCTACTAAAAGCTGGTCAGTTTTTCTGTTACTTTTGGTTCTGTCCAGGTAGTAGCGTAACTGTCTATGTACATCCAAGGTATGCAGCATTCTTTCCCCTGTTTTGTGGATTGGGAAAGAAGGTAGGTAGGTGGATTGCCTGGTTTAAAGACACTCTGGATACCACCTTAGGCATAAATGTAGGATTAGTTCTCATGGACACCCTATCTTGATGGAAGATTAGGAAGGGTTGCACTGCCATTAAGGCCTGTAGTTCCGAAACCCTCCTTGCTGAGGTAATTGCCAGTAGGAAAGCAGTTTTCCATGGCAGGTGTTGCAGATCTGCTGTTGCTGCTGGTTCAAACGGTGGGAGTGTCAACTTTTCTAGCACAAAGTTCAAGTCCCATGCTGGTAATGGTGGTTTCCTAGGAGGTTTTACATTCTTGATCCCTCTGAGGAACTGCCTGAGTAGAGGATGCGAAAAGACAGGTGGAGCGAAGCTGTATTCTGCTGAAATAGCTGATGCATGTATCTTGATGGAGGAATAGGACAGGCCTGCATGTAGAAGCTCTGCCAAGTACTCCAGAATGTTAGCAATATCTATGTTTGACACATCTTTTCCTCTTTCAGTACTCCAAATGACAAACCTTTTCCATTTTCCTGCATAGTTCCTTCTTGTTGAAGGTCTGCGGGCCTCAAGGATAATGTCTTTAACCCTTTGGGAAAGGTCTGGGTTAGTTGCTGCTATGTGATGTTCCAGGCAGTCAGTTGCAAGGTTTTTAGGTTTGGATGCATGATGTTGTAGTTGTTCTGAGTTAACATCAAAGGCATCAGGGGTATTGACCACAATCTCTCCCGAGACATGCTCCTCAGCAATGGGTACCAGTGTTGTCTTGGCCAGTTCGGAGCTATCAGGATTATCCTTGGACGTTCCTCTTTGATTTTTAGTAGTACCTTGTGCATCAAGGGAAGAGGTGGAAATGCATATGCTGTCAGGCCTTTCCAGCTGAAGGATAGAGAGTCCACCTTCCATGCAAGTGGGTGGAATGTCCTTGTGCAGAATTTTTTGAGCTGGTGATTGAGTGGGGAAGCGAATAGATCTATTTGTGGCATTCCCCATTTCTTTGTGATGGCCTTGAAGATGTCCGGGTGTAGCATCCATTCGTGAGCATCCGAGGTGGTTCTGCTTAACATGTCTGCTAGGGTGTTCTCTTTTCCCGGCACAAATATTGCCTGTAACTGGATGTTGTAGCTGAGAGCCAGATTCCAAAGGTCCAAAGTCATTCTGCATAGGGGTATGAATGAGTGCCTCCCTGTTTGTTGATGTACCACATGACTGTGGTGTTGTCTGTCCTTATCATCAAATGGCCTTCTTTGAGGAATGGTCTGAATTTTGGATTGCCAGTTTTACTGCCAGCATTTCTTTTTGGTTTATGTGCAGGTGCAGCTGGTCTTGAGTCCACAATCCTTGTATGCATTTGTCCAGCATGTGCGCCCCCCCATCCTAGGTCTGAGGCGTCCGTTGTGATGGTTTGGCTTGCTCGAAAGTTGTGGAAGGGTAAGCCTGGGTTTGACTGGCATGCTTGAGCCCACCATAGGAACTCCTGTTTTAGGCATGGGATTAGTGGGATTTCTGTTTCTAAGCTGTGCCTGTGCTGAGACCATAAATTCTTTAGGTACCACTGTAGCTTTCTCATATGCAGTCTGGCATGTGGGACCAAGATTATGCATGATGCCATGAAGCCCAAGGCCTGCAGAACTTTTCTTGCTGTTAGTTTGTTCTGCTTTGTTAATGCCAAGAAGTAAAGAGGGAGCTCTTTTTGTTTTTCTGCTGTTAGGAATGCCATTTGTTTTACTGTGTCCAATTCCACGCCCAAGAATGTTCTTGTTTGGGATGGTATCAGCCTTGACTTTTGTAAATTGACTGTGTATCCCAGGGCTTGTAGCAAGTAAATGACCCTTTGTAAATCTGTTGTCAGCTTGCTTTTGTTGTCCGCTTGTAACAGGCAGTCGTCCAGGTATGGATAAATTTGGATTCCCTGTAGTCTGCAGTGAGCGATTACTGATGCCAGGCATTTTGTGAATACTCTGGGCAGTAGATAAGCCAAAGGGCAATGCTGAGAATTGATAATGCTCTGATCCTGCAAGAAATCTGAGGTATCTTCTGCAATTTGGTCGAATGGGGACGTGCAGGTATGCCTCCTTGAGATCTAGAGTTACCAGCCAACACTCCTTGCCCAGCATGGGAAGAAGTTGCTGTAGGGTCAGCATTTTGAATTTTGGGACAATGATGTATGTGTTTAAGACGGACAGGTCGAGAATAGGTCTCCAACTTTTCTCTTTTCTTGGTACTAGGAAGAGTCTGGAGTAGAATCCTTTGCCCTGTTCTGTTATTGGAACTCTTTCCACAGCTCTCATCTTTGTTAATTCCGCTATCTGCTGTAGAGCTTCTATTTTTTGATTTGGAGGTAGGTTTGGCATTCCTCTTTTTACTGGTAAGGTGTGGAAGTGGAACCGGTAGCCTTGGTCTATGGTTTGCAAAATCCACTTGTCTTTTGTGATATAGTGCCAATTTTTCGAAAATAAGGCTAACTTTCCGCCTAATGGTGCTGCTATTTGCTCCCTGGTAGGCGGTGTCAGAGCCAAGTCACTGTGATTGTCCTGTTGCAGTGGCAGTGGTTGTGTCTGTGCCTCGGTTATTGCCTTGCCACTGTCGTCCTCTGTAGGCACCTCCTCTGGATTGATTTCTGCCTCTAGAGCGTCTATTCCTGCCCCTTTGGGATCTTTTGGAGTCAGGAAAGGACCAATTTTTGGCAGGCCAGTTCCTGCTAAACCTTGGGGGCTGAACCTGTAAGAAATCTTTAACTGTTTGTACAGATTTTGCCTTTTCTTCCATTTTCTTCATTACTTGCTGGGCAGGTGTACCAAATAGACTGGCCTTATCCATAGGAGCATCTAATAGCTTTGCTTTAACATGATCCGGTAAGACCTGTTCTTTCAACCATGCATGCCTTCTAAGGATTCATCAGAGGACAGTTTTTTAGTTAACTGATCAAGCATAAACTCTTGGTATTGGATCATATGAAACTGACAGTTTAAAGCTCTAGCTGAGAGAGTAGCAGAGGTGTAAACTTTTTCCCCCATCTCTCTAAGGACCTGGATTCCCTTTCAGAAGGAATAGGGTTTTTTGCTGTGGTCGAGGCTACTGCCTTAGGCCCCTGGGATATAGTTTCGGGGTCTGCAAGTGGGGCCTTGTATAGGTGGTGATGAGTGTCTGGCACCCTGTAAAATCTATCTGGTTTGGCAGGGGCTGGATGTAAAGAATCAGGAGCAGTGCAAACATCATTAAATGCATCATCCACAACAGGCAGTACAGGAGGTATAGCTAAGGGCCTATGTTGTGGTAAGTGCAGAAAAGTCCTAAGCCTTTTTCTTGAATCTGAGAAATCTTGTCCCTGCCATTGGAATTGTTCTCTCATGGCATGTAAGGTTTCCCCAAAGGAAAATTCCTCTGGTGGAGAGGCAGCTGGAATGGATTCTTCAGCATCGGAATCTTCATAGGTAGAAAAGGGAGCCTCTGGCTGGTCTGTAATGTCTGAGTCATCCGCAGAATCATCAGAGGACACTGGCTCGGGGGGCTCTGCTCTGGGTTTCTTTTCAGGGGGCTGAGAGGCCCTGTCTGGGTGAGATTGGGATCCCCTAATTAAGGATATTAAATCTTCTGCCAGAGTAAGCATTTGTGAACTTGAAGTGGGCCTGTGAGAGGGGGGCTTAACAGGCACTGATTTAGCAGATTTGGCTGCTTTAGCCCTGGCAAAGGCCTTAATAGACATGGCTGCAGGAGGCCTAGCAGCACCACGTGCTGGGGTAGAGACATCCAAAGGGATGGTGTCTGATAAATCACTAGGAACCACAGTTGTAGGCAAAATTTCTGAGGCTGATTCAACTAAGGTAGCAGGAGCCTCAGTAGTAGTCATGGATTCGGCTGAAGATTGACCAGTTTTCTCGGTTTCGGCCGAAACCGAGACACTCGCGGCTTGCTTAACCGTGGTTTCGGCCGAAACCGCGGACCGCGAGTGTCGGTGTTTTTCTTTGCGTTTTTTAACAATTTGGGTAGTCGGAGGATCCGACGGCATAATGTACGCAAAATCTGAGCCGAAAAACTGTTCAGCAAACTCCGACCGACGCCTAAGCGTTCGTCAGTTGAAGGAAGCACAGGCCGAACAGGCTGCTACGTCGTGGTCTGGGCCTAAGCAAGGCAGACAGTAAGAGTGGAAATCTTTATGAGGTATTTGTTTCCCACAAGTTAAACAGTTATTGACTTTTTCTGACATCGGCTGAGGCAAGAAAGAGTCCCCAACGGGGTACTTAGCTTTTTAGAAGTCTTCGAAGTAGTATTCGGTAGTAGTAATCTCTGGATCTGACCGACCGGCACTTGCGAACAGCTTCTGCTTCGGGCGCCACGCGGCAAGAAAGACTGAGGAAAATGGCGTCAGCTGATGCCTTTATACCCGAAGACCAGCAGAGATGACGTCGGGTGAAGTGCGACATCAGCCGAAGCCGGACCCAGACTTTGGAATCCGGCCGACCGAAGGGCTGCCTGACGACAGGACAACCCATTTGTTATGACTGCAGATGCATCCATGAAGGACATTTGTCATTTCTATCTATATTGCATCTGTTTTTTTAACCAAAGCTAGTTTAATGCTTACTGCAGCATTAATACCTGGTGCATGGTCAACCTGCAAACGGATTATCTATCTAAATTCTCTAGACTCTAAAATGTTATTCAAATCACCACCTCTAATATTTCTATATACTACATCTATCACCCTGAATAAAAAATCATGGCCCTGATCCTGTGTATGTATATGTTTAAGTAAAGCATTAGTTGGAACATTTCTTCTAATCACTGATCTGTGCTTAGTTATACATTCTTTAAGTTTACGAGTGGACTTGCATAGAACACAGAGCATTTTGTACAGGTGGCCAGATAGACAATATTAGCAGTATTACATGCAGCAAAACATTTAACAATAAACTCTTTGTTTGTAATTGGGTGTATAAATCTATTTTTATTACAAATATATCTACATCCCATACAATTATAACAAGGAAAGGTACCTTGTTTATTAGTTGATATGCCATCCCTTTTATTCAATAAGTGCATTTCTTTGTAGCAAAGCCTTCTTTTCAAATGACTACAAGTTCTATAAGAAAAGCTTGGTTTTTCACCAGTACATTGTCTTAATTTAGGCATAGGCTGTAAAATAGCCCAATTCCTTGAGCTAACCTTTCTAACCTCACTCATTTTCCTATTAAATGTAGTCACATACCTAAGGCAAGAATCTTTCTGCCCTTCATTATGTCTAGATGAAGGCAAATCACAGTTAAAATATGGCTTTGCTGAAGTATCTCTTTCTGTTATAATTCAGACATAACTGATTTTAACATACGATCTTCATACCCTCTCTCTTTAAACTCATCTAACATATCATTCATTTGTGCAATACAGGTGGTCTCATTCGTATTAAGTCTACTTACTCGTATAAGTAGATATTTCAGTGTTACAAAGAGGGCTGCAGTTTATTCCATCTGACAGTATTGATGATGCTTTAACTGATTTAAGACTTTTCACTCTTAACTTGAATTTAAAACTGATATTTAGGAATTCAGTAAATACAACTAATTGGTCACTTAAAACAATCAAGTATATTTATTCCTAACAGTTTCCCAGGTATTTCAGCATTCAAGGAAGTGTGTGAACAGCTACTACTTTCCTTATATAAAACTAAAACTAATGATAGATTTTATAATTTCACACATGAAGAGCATGTTGCATTAAAGAACTTACAAGAAAATTCTGACATTGTGTTTAAGCAAGCCGACAAAGACGGGGCAAGTTGTCATAATGAATGAATTAGCCTATGAATGAGCTTTTATCTGATGAATGTACATCCTCTTTGTAATCTCTCCTTTGACCACTACATTGCCACTGTGATCAGAAAGTCCTTCTATGTGGCACATCTCATTACTAAGGGTTTTGCATCCAGGAAGAAAGAGGTCATTGTCTTCCTCTACTCTTCCCTCATTAGGCTAATCATTGAGTACAATACCCCATTTGGCATGTACCTCATTAAACACCTGCAACAACTGGAGAGGCCACAAAAGTACCTCACAAAGCGGATCCTAGGCCTTAAACATTTGTCCTATATGGACAGACTCAAAAAAACTCCAACTATTCTCTGTCTCATATTGCCTACTTAGAGGCGATCTCTGCTTGACTTACAAAGCCATGTCTGACCCAGCTAAGTTAGAAATGCTACATCTAAAGAAATCCAAATCCCTCTGCACCACACGCTCCAGAGACTTCAACCTCATTATCACAATCAACAGAACATGCTGGAGGGACAGGTTCATAACCCAGAGACTGCCCATGTTATGGAATAGACTTCCCATACATGTCAAGCAGAGCACCTCACTGGCCCTCTTCAAGAGAAATCTTGATGAGTGGATGGGAAATAGAAAATTCACCACAGGGATCACTCCAGTGGCTTTACTCAACAGAGGTACTGGGAACTAGCGTCAGGTGGCATGATGCCAGGGTAATCCTATGGGCTAGGCTCGTAAAGGCTTCAGGGCCATTAGCCTATGAAATGCTGGATGTTGAACAAATTATTTCTAGAGTGAATATGGCTATATATGAGTTGCAATTGTCTGAAGATGTTTCTGTTGAGTTGTTTATTTTATTGTCCCATGCCCTGTGATACCATTTTTGTATGGCTTGCCAAAAGTTCGCAAAAGTTTAATCCACCAACTTATCAGACCCATCATCTCTGGAAGGGGGTGTATCATGGAAACTATCTCAATGTATATACAATCTATCTTAAATAAATACCTTTGTAAAATAAGAAGTTATATTTGTGATACAGGAGATTATTTGAAGAAATGGTTTAAATGGGAGCAGTCTACTAGTATTACTGAATTTTTATTTGTAACATTGGATATTAATTCTCTGTTCATTGTAATTCACAATGTCTATGGTTTAGATGAGTTATGGGTTTTTTTACATGATAGAACAGATTTATATTCTAGGGATATAGACAATATATGCCAGTTGTTAGATTTGGTTCTTACAAGTAATGTGTTTATTTTTGAAAGTCAAGTATATCTACAGTGCACTGGTGTAGCTATGGGTACAGCCATGGTTAATAGCTATGCTAATATTGTTCTTAGCCAATGGGAAGATGAGTTTGTTTTTCAAGGCCATTCAATACTTACAAATAAGATATTATTTTTAAACATTTTATAGATGATATCTTTATGGTTTGGCATACAGACCAATAAAAATTGTGTCAGTTTGTAGAATACCTAGGGGAATACTACTAGTTTTCTTAATTTTAAACTTAGTAGTTCAGATAAAGAAGTACATTTCTTAGATGTAAAAAAAAGAACTAACATATTACAAGGCCTGGAAACATGCACACATAGAAAGCAAGTCCAATTAATAGATATACCCATAGGCGGAGCATGCATACACCCCACATTTTTAAGGGCATAGTTAAGAGCTAGTTGACACAAGTAAGTAGACTTAATCTGAATGAGACCACCTGTATTGCACAAATGAATAATATGTTAGATGAGTTTAAAGAGAGGGGGTATGAAGATCATATGTTAAAATCAGTTATGTCTGAAGTTATAACAGAAAGAGATACTTCAGCAAAGCCATATTTTAATTGTGATTTGCCTTCATCTAGACATAATGAAGGACAGAAAGATTCTTGCCTTAGGTATGTGACTACATTTAATAGAAAAAATGAATGAGGTTAGAAAGGTTAGCTCAAGGAATTGGGCTATTTTACAGGCTATGCCTGAATTAAGACATCTTACTGGTGAGAAACCAAGCTTTTCTTATAGAACTTGTAGTAATTTGAAAAGAAGGCTTTGCTACAAAGAAATGCACTTATTGAATAAAAGGGATGGCATATCAGTCAGTAAACAGGGTACCTTTCCTTGTTATAATTGTATGTGATGTAGATGTATTTGTAATAAAAATAGATTTATACATCCAATTACTAACAAAGGGTTTATTCTAAAATATTTTGCTACACGTCATACCACTAATACTGTCTGTTTAGCCACCTGTACAAAATACTCTGTGTTCTGTGCAAGTCCACTCATAAACTTAAAGAACGTTTAACTAACCATAGATCAGAGATTAGAAAAAAATGTTCCAACTAATGCTTTACTTAAACATATACATACATAGGATCAGGGCCATGATGTTTTTATTCAGGGTGATAGATGTAGTATATAGAAATATTTGAGGTGGTGACTTGAGTAACATTTTAGAGTCTAGAGAATTTAGATAGATAATCCGTTTGCAGGTTGACCATGCACCAGGTATTAATGCTGCAGTAAGCATTAAACCAGTTTTGGTTAAAAAAATACCAGATTTGTGGTTTACTACAATTTTAGTCCTTTTTTCTTACTTACAGAACTTCAAAATGAAGTAGATAAACAACAGACCTAATAAGTCTCTAGGCATCCTGCTCTACATGAACGAGGCAATCCCTAGTGTTCACCTGGCACCACAGAAAGTACAGTTGTGTAAAATCTTACCATAACAGTATATGTCCTCCTCTTCACTGTTGCAGTATTCTTTATATAAGGGATTTCCTGCCATGGATAGCCCAACGGCCAAGCCAGCATACCAAAACCTTTAGTACTTATAGGTGTTGTAAGACACACGTATGCTCCCTATTCAAGATATAGAGCATAAAGGTGATGTACAGATGTGCACACACTCAGAACAGGAAGAGTACCAGCAGCAGGAGAAACAGAATGTCCATAGGGACAAATAAAATGTGAATTTAAAAGGAGATGAGCCCCTCAACCAGGGGGGCAAGAAAAGAATAAGAGCAGAATGGGTAGGAGGGAGGAAGTGAATACTACAACAGTGAAGAGAAGGACATCTACTGTTATGATAACACTTTACATAACTGTACTATGTCATTCCATATCACTGCTGCAGTATTCTTTATGTAAGGGAGAGTATAAAACCTCAATAGGAACACTGGGAGGAGGAGGACCCCTCCAGAAACTTGTGTAAGATAGCCCTGGCAAAAACAGCTCTAGCACAGGAAATAACATCCAACTTGTAATGTTTAGTGAAAGTATGAACAGAGGACCAAGTAGTCACCTCAAGAATGGAATTGGTAACCAGCCCCTTGAAAAAAGCACCAGAGGAGGCAATAGCCTTGGTAGAATGAGCCTTTACAGATGAAGAAAATCATTTTCCATGAAAAGAATAACAAAAGAAAATGGCCTCAGAAATCTAGAAAGATATGGTTTGCTTAGAAAGAGCCAATCACAAAGTCCTGGGATAAAATGAAACAAAAAGCTGCTCAGATTTGCAAATAACTTTAGTTTTATCCAAATAATATCTGAGCTGTCTATGCAAATCCAAGGTGTGAAGAACCTTCTCACTGGTAGACTGCAGAGAAGGGAAAAAAAGAGGGAAGATAACTAGACTGATTAAGAGACAACTCATTGATCACCTTGGACCTAAAAAAGGAATAGTAAGAAAAGACACCCTGCCTCTGCGGAAAACTAAGAAAGAAAGAAAGGCCATGAGAAACTGAAGTTTAGAGACTCTCTTGACTAAAGTGACGGTCAAAAAGAGAACAGTCTTCCAAGTACAATGTTGTAAAGAAGCTGAAGAAACAGGCTCAAAAGGAGCTTGAGTCAATTTTTCAAGAACAAAATTGAGGTCCAAAAAAGGAAGAATAGGCTTCCTGGGAGGCCTGATATGAAGGACACCTTTAAGAAACTGCTTGAGGTCAAATCTAGAGGCCAAAGGAGGATGTAAGGGCAGACAAGCAGAAATTTCTGACAGATGAGCATTAACTGAAGAATACACTAAATCCACTAAACCAGCATGGATCAGATTACACAAATAAGACAGAATCAGAGGAACCAGATAAAGGATCCCGATGGTAAGAGAGGCACCAGACTGAAAATCTGTTCCATTTGAACATGTACAATTTCCTAGCAATGGGTTTCCTGGCCTCCTGCAAAACCTGAAGCACTCCATCAGAAAAGAGGTGACTGAAAGGGATCAAAACCCCATCACCAACAGTGTCAGTTGAAGTGTGGACAAGTAATGATGTTTAACAGACCCCTCGACTTGTGTGAGAAGATCCATCCAGTGAGGTAATTTGTGGTGACTGCCCCTAGCCAAGTGAGAAAGATGGGGGAATCAGTGCTGTCTGGGCCAACATGGTCACTAGCAAGATTTTGGGAGTGTCCTGTCGGTTCTTGTGCAAGATTTGTGGTAAATGAGGAAGGGGAAGGAAGATGTACAGAGACATCCCCTTCCAAGGAAAAGACAGAGTGTCCACCTTCCAAGTCAGAAGACCTGAAGCTCTGGAACAGAAGATAGAAGGTTTCTGTTCAGTGGGGAGGCAGGAAGGTCTACCTGAGGAATGTCCCACCGATGGACTATGTCCAGGAACACAAGTCTGTGAAGCATCCACTCATGAGCTTGTGTGCTGGACCTGCTCAGATAGTCTACCACTAGATTGTGCTCCACGGGAATGTAAACTGCCTAGAGAGTCACATGATACTGCAAAGTTAGATCCCAGACCTGAGAAGCCAGTCTGCAGAGAAGATAGGACCCCCCCCCCTTGCTTGTTGACATACCACATTACTGTGGTATTGTCTCTGAAAATTCTGAGGGGCCTGGGATGAAAGATGGAATGAAAAGCCTGAAGAGCCAGAAACAGACCACCTCTTCTCCTTTATATTGATATGGTCTGACCTCTGATAAAGAGGCCAGAGACCCTGAACCTTTGTGGAGCCAAAGGAGGCACCCTATCTCTTGTCTGAGGCAACTTGTGAAGAGCTCCTGAGTGGGGACTGGAGCTTGGAAAGCAAGGCCCAGATTGAGAGAAAGGTGATGAATCCACCACTAACGCTCAAGCTTAAGACAGGGAAGGAAGGGGGCTAGGAAGACCCTGTGCTGGCAATGTTGGTGCCACACTGACTTGAGATACCAATGAAGATTTCTCACTTGGAACCTGGTCAGAGGGAGCATAGGAATGGTGGAAGCCATAAACCTGAGAACCCAGAGAAATTCCCTGGCTGTGACTGATGTCAGAGGAAGAGGAGACTGGAAAAAAGCAGTGAGAGACAGGTCACTGAGGGCAAGCAGAGAGGTAAATAGTAAACTGAAGATCCTGAAACAGAGCATCAAGAGAGGAAGCTTAAATGAGTATTGTCAAGATAATGAAAGATCTGAACTTCTCTCATCCTACAAGACACAATAACAAGAACAAAATATTTCGTGAATTCCCTTGGGGCAGTAGAGAACTGAAAATGCAGGGAAGAAACAGAGAAATATAAACCTTCCTGAAAAGGGGATGGATGAGGATATGAGGGTAGGCAACCTTGAGATCTAGAGAGACTAGAAAGACCTGTGGTAGAGGAAGAAGGGGAAAATAGTGTCAGAGAGAGAATATCCAAAAGGAAGTTATTTTGAGAAAGGTGTTGAAAGGACCAGGAAAGATCCAGAATCGGTCTCCAAGTACCCTCCTTTCGGGGACCAAAAACATTCTTATTTATTTTTATTTTTTATGTTTGCCAGGAAAGTCCAACTTGGAACAAAGCCAATTGTCAGCAGAGGCCTGGGAAGAAATGCTCCAGATGCATGTCTTTGTAATGTCGGAGGAAACCGGAGTACCCAGAGGAAACCCACATGAATGCAGGGAAGACACGCAGACTCCACACAGAAGGCACGCCAGCCGAGAATTGAACTGGAGAACCTCTTGCTGTGAGGTGACAATGCTACTGCTGTACCACTGCACCATCCAACCAATTCTGGAATAAAAGCCTTTCCCTACCTGGGCAGCAGGCACAGCTTGAATAGTGCCCTGAACCAAAAGAGAATGGAGCATCTTAAGGAAAAGAGGAAATTGTTACCAAAGAGATTGAGGAATGCCCAAAAAGGGATGGAGGGATTTCCAAACCATAAAATATCCATGGAAATAATGGACAGAACCCAAGAGTTTGTTGTGATGCTTAACCAATCTTAAAGAGACAGAGAGAAAGACTGAGGGATAAGGGGAATCTGTCTGAGGGAAAGGGGAAACTGCCAAATGGAACCCAGTTTGTCTTGAAAAGCAGGTGTCTGGGAGACAGACATCAGAGTAGACTTAGCAGGAGGCACACATCTGGAACCCTTCTTGCCCTTAGGTGGAGGGAGAGACTGCCTTCAAACAAAAGCAGATTTGGAGGGATAATTCCTCAGAAACTTGGGAATAGAAGAAACAAAAATATGTTTCAACTTCTGCAAGGTTTTCCCCTTATCCTGCAGCGTTAATAAGTTCAGTAGCAGCAGCACCACCAAAAAGATTTTTATTATCCAAAGGGGCATCCAGTATCTTGACCTTAATGTCGTCAGGCAAAGCCTGAAGACAAAGCCAAGAGTTAATGTCTCATAACTGAGACAAAGGCAGCAGCCCCAGCGGAGGCATCAACAGCATCATTGCTGCATTTGATAGAGTGAAGGGCAACTTGGAAACTGCAGTCCAACAGGGAAAGGGCAGAAGCCTTTCCCTCAGAATCAGTAGGTCTGAAACTACTTTGGAAACCTGAGACAGGATGGCCAAAACATACCTGGTCATATGAATCAGATAATTGATGGCACAAAAGGATAAAGTGGCAGGAGTGCAAAACTTTTTGCCCAGCTTATGGCCCTGCTATTATCCGACGGTAACAATTTGGTAGAGGGCAATAACTTGGAGTGCTTGCCAGAAGACATAGAATCTACAGAAGGGCATTTATAAAGAAAGTTTCACTCCTCAGGCACTTTGTAAAATCTATCAGGTTTCTTGTGTGCAGGTGGCTGAGAACCAGGAGCCACAGAGGCTGCAGACAAAGTATTTAGAAGGGCAGTCAGAACAGGAGGAACAGCCGACAGGCTTAGGAGACTCCATCTGGAAGTTCATAATACCTTTTCTGAATGTCAGAAACTTAAAAACAATCCCATTTAAAAATTCAATCATGTGAGCAACAGTATCCCCAAAGGAGAGTTACTCCAAGGAGGAAATATGACTATTAGAGTCCTCTTCCTCTGAACTATAGTCCAAGGGAAAGGAATTTGAGAAGAATAAGCCAGAGATTCTTCCAGAGAGCCCAGATCCTCATCTGAAGAATCTAGTTCCCAGAGTCTTTTAAGGGGAGTGTACGACCAGGGAGGGCCAGGCACAGATACCCCTTGAGGAGGCTTTAAAGAAATCAAAGCACTGAATAACCCCCGAGTAAAATCCTGCCATTCATACTGGAAATCCTTAACTACAGAGGAAATATGCTTGGTTTTCTGTTTCTTCTTTTGGGGTCATCCACAAGAAACGAACTCAAAGGGTCAGATCCCTGGTGGCATTCAATAAGTGTAGTGGGAATTTCCTTCCTGACTAACATCTGCAGAATCTTCTTGGTCCCTCAGATATAAGCTGAGGTTCCCTCTCATCAAGAGTGGACATTTGTAAGACCTCCAAAGACATGCGAGAAGTCAGATCCATGCCAGCCTCCAATGGGGTTGCAGTGGAGGAATTTGATACACTCGCCAGACAATCCACTTGGCTTTCACTAGCCTAGAGAGAGAGACATCTTGGGGAGGTTAGACAGCAGCTGTATCAGACCTACATTTTTTTTGTCCTTCTTCTTGACAGACATCTGACCCTTGAGGCAGGAGTATTCTAGCACAGCACCTTGAGCCAACAGCTTAAGATGATGGTTTTCGAGGTAAATACACAGGGAGGAGAGCCAATTACATAAGGTCTTAGGGACAAAAGCCTGGTAGATAGAACACTGCATATGGTTGTGGGAAGCACCCAGACATAAAAGATATTGCTTATAACAGTCTTTATGGGCAATATGCTTCCCCCACACTGACTTTTTCCCTTTCTGGATGACATGAAATCAATAGCACTAAATAACTGGAAACTTATCTGAGATATGGCTTGGTAACCAGCACAGCAGAAGGGCATTCAGATGTTCAAAGATGACATTTAGACTGGCGGCAAAGAAGTTCTGAGTGTATGCATCCATATGTCACCTTAATACTGTGAATGTGATAATTCTTACAATATAGTTTGGCCTGGATAAGTCTAAAACAGGTCTCCAAGTGCCATCTCTTTATTTGGAGTAGGGGGACTATCTCCATGTAGAAGATGAATGAGGAGGCTGACTTGCCCTGATCTGGGGGATAAGGCATTGCTAAGAATGAAGGAAAGACTTTGGACTTTATGACCTGAAGAAATGCTCTCCTTGACCTAGCTGTCTTTTGCTAGTCTGAATCAAGTGACTCTGAAGTAGGAAAGCCTTCTGCCTATAAGATGGCATGAGAGGGGAAAAGGAAGGAGTTTTCAAAACAGTGTGTACTTGTGCTACTATTCTACGATGGGGAGACTTATCTCCTCTCCTTAACCTTGCTGTCTTGAATCTGCTACCATTCCAGGCCTAGCTCCTAAAGCTCTTTTTACCTTGAATTGGGCAGCTTTAGGCTGCCTCTGATTAATCTGATAGTTCGTACTGTACACCTCAGTACAGATAGGGAAACAATTGTTCAATATACTCGAGTCTTATCCTTCCCTTTCAATTTCTTAAATATCTCTTTGAAATGCAAACCATGCAACAGGGTCATATCCATCGGTGTCTCCAAAAGCTGCCCTTAAACATTATTCAAGGACTAAATTCTTTAGCCTGGTGTGCCTTCATATCACTCTATTTATTTGTGGCACATGGCATTTTCCTGCCTTGAAGGCAATCTGGGTAAATTCAATTAATTCTGACTTTCCTGGCTTCACTGGGGATCTCTGATACTATATCATCCATTTGAAGATGGCCTCCTGGCATTTCTTAATGTAGAGCTGCCAGTTAACAGCACTCATGGCTAAGGCTGAAGTATAAATGTATTTGCCAAATTACAGCCCTCATCTCTCATTGTCAAGAGTGTATGGAGTGATAGAGTCCATTTGCATCCTTAGGCAGCATCTGAGGAAACAATAGTCAGATCAGCTAGATAGTTCTTATATAGATAGTCACTGGTGCCTTTGGCTCTGCAGAATGCATATGGCTTTTCTTGGTGGGGCTGAAGTTACAAAGTCTGGTTCCATGGATGCTGCCAATCTTCAAATCTTCAAATGCCTGGAACACAGGAGGTAGAAATGTTGTGTGTTTGTCAGTACCCAAGAGGCCAACATGGCTTGTGAGAATTCAACGCTACTGAATCCCACTTAAATGCTCCCTCATAAGATTCAGCATCTTTCCAGATGAGGCATCTCCTAATCTCACTA
The DNA here is from genome assembly GCF_019279795.1 of Protopterus annectens. Lineage (NCBI taxonomy): Eukaryota > Metazoa > Chordata > Ceratodontiformes > Protopteridae > Protopterus > Protopterus annectens. The sequence continues at coordinate 834,077,251 of NC_056751.1, forward strand.
GTGTCGTATCCTGCCCATTTCCAAATCTGAGGAATTGGAAGGCAGAACTCCCCCCTTCCTCTTTACTAAGTGAGCTGTTCCAAACAACAAAGGTTGCATTTCTTGAGGATAATTATATATCACTCACACATTCCTTGGGGGGCAGAGGTCAGGGCAGATGCATGGAAGTGAAGTTATTAGCCTCAAAGGAAAGTAGAAAGAAGGGCTTCCTCTCGAGAGGCCAGAATGCAGGAACATGTGATTGCATCAAAGGTAGTTTTGGTGAATACAAAGAACATGAAGACAGTTTGCTGAAGTCACTTTTGTTCACAGTAGAGACTTCCCTTGCTTCTTAGGGGAGAAAAAGGCAAAGAGGGGTGTGTTGGACAGAAATATTACTGTACTTGTGGAATATTTGAACATTTACAGTTGTGGCAAGTTTCTAACATAACTTACTATGTTTATCATATTGCCCACTGTTGCAGGAATGATAATTTCTTTGAAAGATTCCCAAAGCTTATAATGCAAGGGTCAAGCCATGCAAGATGGCTGTGGCCCTGTCCTTTCCCTAGAAGACATATTCAGGTTGTAATGTTTGAAATAATGTGTGATGATGACAAGACAGCTGCTTCCAAAATGGAATGACTGATGACCTCCTCTTAGGTAGTGGTGGCTACACTAGCAGGTCTAGTAGAAAGTTATCTCATTTGCCTTGGGATAGCCTTGTCATGGAATGAACAGCACAGGGAGATGAAATGAGCTACTCCAGAAATTACATAGAAATGTGTCTGTCCTCACTATCGGGTGCAAAAGACAATTAACTGATCTCTTCCTTCTTTTTTGTGGGTAAAACTCAAATTTCAGATACCTGTGCCAACTAGGGTAGGCAAGACTCTCTTGTCTCTCACCTTTGTTCTGGCCTGTAAGGCAAAATCATGGAGGCAAGCAACGTGATTCAAAGATATCTGCAGCTGCCTGGGCATTAAAAGGGTTATTGCAAAGTGAGACTGAGGAGGATAAAAAAAGGCTCTTTGCATGAAGACCTATAGTTCTGAGATTTTCTGTTAGAGATAATGGGCAGTAAAACATGATTTTCCAGGACAGGTACTTGACAGGGATGCAACTGCAGTTTTTCAAAGGGAAGGAATTTTTGCTTTTTTAGGATATATTAGAAATGTCATGGTGAACAGCAATCTTTCTTATGTTTCAGATACAGAATCACATGAGGAATTACTTTACAAGTAGTCCAGAATAGATTCAAAAAGACCTGAAAGGTAACTGACATTGAGGACTGGGTCAGGTCCAGGTCCTTCCTTTCACAGCAAAAAATAGAGCTTTTCTACTCTGCTAGATATGAATTATTTGTATTAGATTTCCTAGCCAGCATTAAGATAGAGACCACATACTCAGAAAACATAATCCAGAAGGGAATGAGAGGTAAATCATCCATACAGCTAGCCTTAAGATTGTTAGGTGTGAGTGTGTGATAGACTGCTTGTTTTGTGTGAAAAGGTTCACACACTGAAATAGAAGTACAGGCTGTGCCCTTAACATAGTCATTAGGAGGGAGAACCATTGCTGCCTTGGCCAAAAGAGTAAAGATTGTATCCTGTCTTCCATTATAATTTGTATAACCCTGATGAGAAGAGGGAATTGAAGAAAGGCGTAGGACTGCCCAGCTGACAGAAAGCATCCTCTGCCCCAGGCTTCTCAAAAATTCCTTGTGCAAATGTTTTGGAGACGTCTGCGTGCTGGAATAGTAAAAAAGCCTTATTTCTGTCACAACCATTTGGAGACAATCTCTGCATTAACAGTGAGGGTCAGTTTCTTGTCATATGATTTGACAGCAAACTGCCCTAGGAAAGGGCTATAGAATACTCTAGGGGGATCATGTCTGGCTCCTAGTCCATAACTTGTGTTTCTATGGCTAGTATACATAGAGAATAATAAAAGCTCTTCACTTGCTTGTTAATATACCACATTGAAGTGGTACATACCTCTCAGCCTCTTAGTGCAAAAAGTCTGGTCAAAGCCTAAAATAAAGGGGGGGTTGTAAAGGCTTCATAAGGCGGCAAATTTTAAGCATTGCTTATATAAACTTTGAAAGCTGCTAGAATAATAGGATTTGTGTTAGCATGCACTTTCTGAAGAATATGAGGTCTGAAACTCAAATGTATATCATTTAGTGACTTTGATCCCCAGTGATTTGCTAGCAAACCACAAATTTTATGAGGAACAGGCCAAACATATTTGACAAATGTGTGGACATTCTGCAAATATCAGGACAGTTAAGAGATATATAGTGTAGTCAACAGAAAATGTGCAAAATCCCAGATTTCCAAATCTGTTTCAGGGCCTTGTTAGCAATAATCACTGCCATCATTTCCTTCACATTAATAGAGCTGCTGCCTCCGTAGTGATTCCACAGTCTCCTCTAGAATTTTGCCTGTATTAGGCAATCTTATAGGTACAGGCATACATAAATGCCTTTGGTTCTGCAAAATGAAACTACTGCCTGTGCTGACGGGATAAAGCTCTGCCTATGTATCAAGCAGCTCAAGTGATTGACGGTACATACAGGGATGATGGACTTGCCTATCCAGGGGGTTAACAAATGTATGAGTGCATACCTTACATGCAAGCACTCGCTCCATGGTGGAGATCATGCAGACTGTGTGCATGTGCCCTGGTATGGTGGCTGGGTAGTCAAGCTGGCTTATGTCCCTTGCCAAAATGAGGAGTCCAGTGAGTGAAATGCCCACAACAGAACTATGGAACCAGGCATTTTATAAACACCTTGGGTGCAGCAGACAAGCCAAAGAGCAAGGTAGTAAAGTACAAGTGGGATCCACTTGCTTCAAACCTGAGATACTACCAGTCCACCTTGGCTACAGGTATGCAGAGGTAGGCATCCTTCAGACCCACTGTTACCATGAAGTCTTGGGGAGGGAGAAATTCAAAGCTTAGCATTTTGAACATTTTCTTAGGTTCATAGGTTCATCTAGGCTATCTGCCCTAGGGCATTTATAAGCCTAGCCAGAGTGTGTTTGGCTTTCGCCACCCATTTTAAATTAATTTTGCTATACCCTTTTTCGAGGTTAGTATACTGTGCCTCTGTCTAACAGTGACACAGAAGTGATACCCGAGGTAAACCTATGATCTCCCATCCGCTCATCAAGATTCCTCTTGAAGAGAGTCAATGAGGGACTCTGCCTAACCTGGACTGGGATTTTATTCCAGAGTGAAGGGAGCCTCTGGGTTATCAATCTGTCCCTCCAGCATGTCCTATTTATTTCAGTGCTGAGGTTCAAGTCTCTTGAGCACGTAGCTCAATGGGATTTGGATTTTCTGAGGTGCAGCATGTCCATTAATTCCGGGTTGGACATGGCTTTATACGTCAGGCACAGATCGCCTCTGAGCAGGCGGTATGCCACTGAGTAGAGCTGGAGTTTCTTTAACCGGGTAGCATATGGCATCTGTTTGAGCCCTTTGATCCTCTTGGTGAGGTACTTTTGGGGTCTTTCCAGTTGCTGCAGGTGTCTGGCAAGGTACATCCCAAAAGGGGCATTGTACTCAATTATGGGCCTGATGAGGGATGAGTAAAGAGGCACAATGATCTCCCCTGATCTAGATGTGAATCCCTTCATGATTAGGTGGGCTATATAAAATGTTTTTCTAACCACTTCGGCCACGTGGTTGTCAAATGAGAGATTGCTATCAACTTGGGTCTCCAGGTCCCTAATTACTTCTTCTGTACTTAATGGATTACCACCTATGTGGTAATTTGTGGGCACTTTGTTTTGCCAAAGGGATGACTATACACTTTTTGGCATTTAGCTTGAGGCCATGGCTCTGGCACCAGTTGTCTGTTTCTATGAGGCCCTTTTGGAGGATGCTTGTGTCAGCTGGAGAGTCGATTATGGCACCTAGTTTGCAGGCATCTGCGAACTTGGTCAGCCACAGTCCTTCCGTGTTGGCCTGTACCTCCGAGAAATATATACCGAACAAGAGAGGTCCCAGGACTGAGCCTTGTGGGACGCCACTTGTAACTGGTTTGGAGTCTGACATGGCTCCAGCAATTCTAACCATGTGTGTTCTGTCCTTGAGCCAGTTTGCAACCCATCTAGTGACATAGGGGTTTATATTTAAGTTGGTGAGCTTATCTATAATGCCCGAGTGGGGTATTGTATCGAAGGCTTTTGCGAGGTCCAGGTAGGCTGTGTGGACCACCTTCATCTCGTCAATGGCCTTGGTGACTGTTTCAAAGAAATCGACCAGGTTTAAGAGGCAGGATCTGCCCTTAACAAAGCCGAACTGGGTAGGATCCAGTGTCTGTAGGTCCCCAATATCTTTATTTATGAGATCCATGATGATCCTTTCCATAGCTTTGCAGACCAAGCTAGTCAGGCTTATGGGACGATAGTTTCCAGGATCCGTTGAGGCAACAGCTTTGTGGAGAGGGACCACTGTTGCTGTATGCCACTCTTTGGGTACATATCCTGTAGTAAGGCTGAGATTGAACAGTAGTTTTATGTTTGGGTTTAGCTCTTCTTGGAGTTCATGTAGGACGCAGCCCGGGACACCGTCTGGTCCCATTGATGCTGTATTTTTTGCTTTGGAGAGGGCGGCTCTTACCTGAGCATCTGAGATGTCAGGGCGGCAGCACTCTGCTGGGATAGATATTTGCCCTTTTGGTGGGGGGGGAGTTTGCGATGAACCTGTCAGCTAGGATGTTGGCAATGTCTGTGGGTTCAATGTATTTTTTGTCATTTTGGAGTAATTCTGAGCATATCTGGGAATTCCCACCCAGGTTCCTAACATAACTAAAGAAAGCCTTGTGATTATCCTTAGTGTCCTGTGCAATTTTTCTCTCAAAGCTGGCCTTAGACGATTTTATGAGTGCCCGTAGTTTTTTGCTAATACTGATCAGAGATGCCTTCCCTTTTTGGGATCTTGCTCTATCATATAGTAGCTTCCTCCTTCTATTGTATAGTTTGTTTATGGCTGGGGTCCACCAGACAGGACGTCTGCCTTTGGAGGATTGGGTCTTGGTTTTATTTGGGATTGCATGATCGATGCATTCCTGAAGGTGTTCATAGAATGCGTTTATAAAGGATTCTGCAGTCTGGGCCATATTTTCCACAGGCTCGGGGGCTTTGAAGGATTCCACCTCGGTTTTGAGGAGTGTGAAATTTGCTTTAGAGAAGTTTTTCACTGTGGATTTCTGGGCAGGGGGTGGGGTCGGGATGTGAATATCCAGTGAGATTAGTTTATGGTCTGATCTTACCAGTGAGGGATACACTTCTGGTCTGGAGCATAGAGTCCCCATGTTGATGATAATCAGGTCCAGTATGTTTTCCCCTCTTGTGGGAGTGGTAACAAGTTGTTCCATAGCATTTGAATTTATAAATTCTAGGAACCTTTGGGCTAGGGTGCTGGAGCTAGAGTAATGCTCCCAGTCTATGTTTGGGTAGTTGAAGTCACCCAATATAATGGTGTTTGGAGAGACCTTCATATTTTCCAGTGTTCTCAGGAAGGCCGAGTGGGGTTCCTGGGTTTGGGAGGGTGGTCTGTAGCAGGCTATAAACTGGAAGGCAGTTTTACCCACTGTTAGTTGCACATGGATAGTCTCTGATGCTTCGTGCTGTGCCACCAACCTGGAGGTGTGGGTATCTTTGACGAATATTGATACTTCCCCTCCTTTTGTGGTTCGGTCCAAGTTTTGGGGCCAAAAAGCATGGTATGAGGTATAACCTGGTAGTACTGGGGTGCACTTGGGATCCTTGAACCAGGTTTCTGTTACTGCACAGATATCGATGTTCTCCATGCTAAGGAGAGTTTCAAGTGCGTGCATCTTGAGGTTTAGACTTCTAGCATTGAGTAGCATTACTCTTAGTTTCTTATCCCTTGTGATACCTATGGAGGTGGGTTTGTCTTTTGAGCCTTGCCTAAAAAAGGCACTATGGGGGAAGCAAGAGCCTTTGCCAATATCCAAAATCCTAGGGGTGACAGGTGCAAGCCGTCCCTAGCGAAGCATCGTGGCTTGTCGAGCATGTCATCCCAGGCTGACAGGCATTGGATCCCCTTTGAATGACACCAATACTTAAGCCAATAGTTGAAATTGATCATCTTGTCTTCATATTGTGGCATCATTCTTGGTGAGGGTAAGATGCTACTCAAGGTCAGGGTCATACCGGCCTGGGTTACATGCTCAGAGAGCTCCTGTATGTCTCTTTTCATGTAGTCCAGGGAGGTACGTCTCAGGTCATTCACACCAGCATGGACAATGACCGAGTCATATTTGTACTTGCCTTGGAGTGACCTGAGTGCTTGTGTTATGTGGCGGATCCTAGCACCCGACAGGCAGCTCACCATGACCTTCTCCTTGTTCAGCCTGGTGAGCGGGACGTCAGTGTGCCTGACGATAGAGTCACCCATTACAAGTGTATCAGGTGTGTTGTTTAGCCTTAAGGGCTGTGACTGTTCGGCACACTGGCTTTGTGAGCTATGTGTTGCACGTGTTTTGTTTTGGGGTAGCGGTTGCTTGGGTATCTGCTTTGGAGGTCTCTGCTGCTTAGGCAGATTTTTATTTAGAGCCTCTGAGTATGTTTTTGTGTGTTTATGTGTTTGGTTTGCTGTCCTGGTAGGTCTATGTGAGACTGGAATTGTAGTGAGTGTGGTTTCCTTCTCCTCCTGACTGGTTATGCCAGTACTGAGTTGAAAGAGCTTAGCCTCCAGTTTGGCTATATGGTTGCATCTCTCACATGTGTTGGAATTTGTTGGGAGGAGGAGAGGGTTGTCTGTGTACATGAGGCAGTTGTAACATTGCCTCAAGATTCCCAGATTCACCAGCTGGACCGGAGAGGAGATTGACAACTGACCTTTGGACATGCTAGAATAGTATTGGCAATTCCTTTATAATTGAAAAAAAGGGCCAATGGGGAACAAGGTGCTCAAGGGGAGTTTGTGAGGGTGTAGTGCTTTTAATTTTTTAGTGCTGACTTATATAATTGCTTTAGTGAGCAAGTGCCAGTAACTTAAATGCAATGTGTTACAGGTAACTTAAAACGACAAACAGTAACTTTCTTTCAAGTGAAACAAGGAAATAAGTACAGTAAGCAATGCAGATAACACTAGGGATCCACAGAAGCACTGAAAAGCCACGTTTTAGGTGGAATTAGCGTTTCAGAGGAAATAACAAGCATACAAACAAAGCTAGATTCAGCAGGCCTGGATCTAGTCTATGCTACAGCAAACAAGGTGTACCAATTTTCAGTAAGAAACAGTTCAAATATGCAGGCACTATAAGCCTTTAACCAGAAATTCCCAGCTCAGAAGGGCAGAGTCCAGCCTCTCCTCCCACAAGAGTGCAGACCACGAACCTTCTTAATGTAAAATAACTGGCCTGAAGCCCAAGTGCTTAAACCAGAACTAATACACTTTTAGAATAACAGACACTAAGCCCTCAATCAGCAGTTCCCAACTTAGAAGGATGTAAACTACCTGTCCTGCCACCACAGTGCAGGCCACAAACCTTCCTAATGTAAAACAACTGGTCTGAAGCCCAAGTGCTTAATCCAAAAGACTTAGAATGATAGCTACACTTTAATCAAGTTGCTACCAAGCAGTAATAAATACAATTGAATACTTTAAAGAATGCCTGGATTAGTGCTCAAGTTATACAAACAAAGCTAGATTCAGCAGGCCTGGATCTAGTCTATGCTACAGCAAACAAGGTGCACCAATTTCAGTAAGAAGCAGTTCAAATATGCAGGCACTATAAGCCTTTAACCAGAAATTCCCAGCTCAGAAGGGCAGAGTCCAGCCTCTCCTCCCACAAGAGTGCAGACCACAAACCCTTTTAATGTAAAATAACTGGCCTGAAGCCCAAGTGCTTAAACCAGAATTAATACACTTTTAGAATAACAGACACTGAGCCCTCAATCAGCAGTTCCCAACTTAGAAGGATGTAAGCTACCTGTTCTGCCACTACAGTGCAGACCACAAACCTTCTTAATGTAAAACAACTGGTTTGAAGCCCAAGTGCTTAAACTAAAAAATGTAGAAATTGGTTTAGCTTTGACAAACCTAGAAATGGCCTTCAAGGACAGCAATTTCTTGGAAACAGGAATAGTATTGAGTAAATGTATTTGCTTACACTAATTTGCATTACTCTATGACCCCTCTCCACAATAGATCATATAACTATGGTGGCATCAAGTGTCTGTTCTTTTGGCACTAGCAAAAGTTTTAAGAAATGTAGTCACTTGTGATTTTCCCCACTCTTTCACAAAAAGATCCAGGTGGCCTCCAACTCTGTGGGAGTTTAGAAGGGGCAGGGTGGTTAAAGAGATAGTGGGTTGGGGATGGATGAACTCTGAGCCACTGGTGTGTCTTCTGGAAGTCTCAGCCTGAGGGCCTCCAGGCTTTCCTTTGTTGATCTTACTAGCTCTTCTTGTACTGTCCTCTCTTTCCTTTTGGTTTCCTTTTTTCTGCCTCTAGAAAAGGACCATTTTTGTGGAATTTCTGCTAAATGTGGGGCATGGGAGTGAAAAGAAAAACTGAGTAGGAACTTACCACAAATGTAGATGTGTATGAGTATGTTCACTCGTGCAAAAGTGCTAACCTTTTCAGCAGAAGGCCCAACTTCCAGAGCTTTTTCAGCTTCCCTCTCCAGGTCAGGCAGATGCCCTCCCACCTGAATGTCAACATCCAGGCGGTATAAGATGGATGTCACACAATGACACCTTTAATTCTTTTTTTTGCTTTTGTAATCAACAGCTGTTTAGCAGAAGCCACAGGAACTACAACTGTGTAACAACTTATGAAAATAGTAAATGGTGAATAGAACACTGTTGCAGTACCCCCTCACTTCTGGGATTTCTGCTACCCAGTCCACAACATCCAGCTCTACTTCCAGATGTCAAAAACCTTTCCATAGGGCATCAGGATGCTTTCACTTTAAAGAGGGCATTCACCCTCACCAGATTAGAGCTTCCTTGTCCTGTCATACACACTATGATGCATGAAAGGTATGTGCAAATCAAGACAGACAAAGTAGGAAATACAGAAGGATACCCTCATCCACTAAACAAAAGGGAGGTAAGAAATGGTAAACAAATGGAAGGTAAGAAATGGTACTCCCCAACCTCATACTTGAGCAGCTCCAAGGCCCTGAAAATGGAGGACTAAGAATAGGGTAGAAAATCCCTAGTGAGTGATGTAGCCAGAAGGCATCCCAGAAATATTATCCTGTAAGAAGGAATGTGGGAGAATTTAACTGAAATCTTAGGTGGAGAATGAGATGGCTTACCTAGGCCAGAGATTCCTGACATTTCCTGAAATACATTCATCTAAATATCAAAAAAATGTGAATTCCCTGCAACTTGTAGTGGGGCTAGAACTGAAGCCAGACTCTTTGTAAACACCCTTGGAGCTGTGGATAGCCTAAATGGCAAAACAGAGAACTATAAATGCTACACATAAAATCATTAAAACATCTTAAATCTTTGAGAACTGGAATGTGATGATAGGCATCTTTTAAGTCTACAGTTGCCAATAAACTGGCTGTTGGAGTGAGAGGTAACTGAGACTTAGTATAAGCATCATGAACTTTGATGTAAGGAAAAGAAAACTGGAGAACTTGTCTCCAAATACAAGTTTCTTTGACACTAGAAAGCTTCCTCAATAAAAGTCCTTTTTCTGAGGCGACTGGTTCTATAACTCCTAGAGACAGAATATGATTCAGGACTAGAGGAAATAGGGAAGTTTGACTTGGTGAATGAGAAGGAATCCATTGAAAAGGAGGAAGGGATTTCCCACTGCCAATTGTAACCTGAATGATTCTAATGACCCACACTTCTGAGGTTATCAAAGGACACTGAGGTAAAAAAAGACAGACTTAGACAAAAGATTTGCAAGGTTGTCAGGGTGGAAGGGGGAAATATCTAATATAATCAGTCTGCCCTTTTGGATGGTCTTTGGTTATAAACGACTCATTCTTTCTTTTTTGAACCTCCCTGTCCTACTATTTTGAAATTCTGCTTGCCTGAACTTTGCAGAGATTATTTATTTGGTTTCCTATAAAAGGATCCTGAATACAAAAGAAAAATTAAAGTTATGTACTCACTATAACTATGCATCTGTGTTGTCCATTTTCATTTTTTCTCAACATATGGGTTAGGGATCCCACCCAGCCGCATTCCACAGACTTACAGATCCAACTCTTGAGCTCCTCCCTCTACCCATAATTCCCTAGTCAGCCTACAACACATCAGATTGAGTTTACTGCCTAAAGATCCTAAGATATAGTAGGAAAAAGGAAATAAAAGAAAGGCTAGGGCTCAAATCTGGAATGAAAGGTTCCAAAATATCCATCAGATCACCCTAGAAAATAAGAAGTGTTTAGGAGGGAGGGGAGTTGAGGAAGACTGAAAATGGACAACACAGATCCATGATGTTGTCCTTTTCTTTCTTCTTCAACATCATACCGCTCAACCTGGAGATATCAAAAACCTGGACAAAGGCCCATGAAAAATAGGTATAACTGGCCAAAAATCATGACACTAATTAACATAAAATTTACATGTATAATAATGTAACTCCACCAACTCTGATGGAATTGTGGGATATGAACGGCTGCTCCCGTTAGGCGACACCACAGCGGATCAACTGTTTCCATTTCTTTCTGTCCTCTGCATCTTGCTCTGTCACACCAACCACCTGCATGTCCTCTCACCACGTCCATAAACCTTATCTTAGGCTTTCCTCTTTTCCTGTTACCTGGCAGCTTCATATTTAGCATCTTTCTCCCAATATACTCTGCATCCCTCCTCAGCACATGTCCAAACCAATGTAATCTTGGCTCTCTGGCTTTGTCTCCAAACCTTCCAACCTAGGCTGACCTTCTAATATACTTATTCCTAATCCTGTCCATCCTCATCACGCTCAGTACAAATCTTAACATCTTCACCTCTGTCACGTCAAGCTCTGACTCCTGCCTTTTTGTCAATTCCACGGTCTCCAACCCATATAACATAGCTGGTCTCACTACCCTCTTGTAGACCTTCCCTTTCACTCTTACTGGTACTCGTCTGTCACAAATCACTCCTGATACTCTTCTCCACCCACTCCATCCTGCCTGTACTCTCTTCTTCACCTCTCTTCCACACTCACCATTACTCTGAACTGTTGATCCCAAGTATTTAAACTCATCCACCTTCGCTACCTCTACTCCCTGCATCCTCACCATTCCTCTATCCTCCCCTCTCATTCACACACATATATTCTATCTTAGTCCTGCTGACCTTGATTCCTCTTCTCTCTAGAACATATCTCCACATCTCCAGGGTCGCCTCCACCTGTTCCCTACTCTCACTACAGATCACAATGGCATCTTCAAACATCATAGTCCACGGGGACTCCTGTCTGATCTCATCTGTCAACCTGTCCATCACCATTGAAAATATGAAAGGGCTCAGAACTGATCCTTGCTGTAATCCCACCTCCACCTTAAACGCATCCATCACTCCCACCGCAGGCCTCACCACTGTCACACTACCCTTGTATATATTCTGTACCACTCTTACATACTTCTCTGACACTCCCGACTTCCTCATACAATACCACAACACCTCTCTAGGCACCCTGTCATATGCTCTCTCTAAGTCCACAAAGAGACAATGCAACTCTTTCTGACCTTCTCTGTACTTCTTCATCATCACTCTCAGAGCAAACATTGCATCTGTAGTGCTCTTTCCTGGCATGAAACCATACTGCTGATCACTAATCATCACCTCCCTTCTTAAATTAGCTCCCACTACTCTTTCCCATAACTTCATGCTGTGACTGATCAATTGAATCCCTCTGTAGTTACTATGAACATTAAAATAATTGTAAAATATTCCCCATTTGTAACACTAGACATTACACAGGTTCTTTAACAATTGTTGACATTTGTGCAAAATGCACACTTACAAAGTACTTCTGCTCATAAAATTAACACGGTGACAGACACCGCATCCACGATGTACTGAGCTGACACAACAATAGCAGGTTTTCCTCAGTTCACATTGAATTTAACCATACCAATAAAACACATACACTAAAATTTTCAGAGGAGGCTCCATCATATGCACTCAAGTTGACAAAATAAAGGAGAAAAGATGATGTAAATGTAATGTCACAGTAAATCGCTTTTGCTGAAAAATGCAGCCAGGGACCATTTCTGACAGCAAATAATGGGGATATAGAAGTAGGGGGATTATACTGTGTGTGCGCATGTCGGGGAGTGCAGCCTTTGGGAAAAGTTTTATTGACACATTGAAAAGGCATACATCATGAATGACTACTGAAGACAAACTTCTTCTTAACAGGCCCAAGTTACATCACTACGTGGTCTGTAAAGGAGCATGCACACGATCTGTCTTTACTACTCAACTGGATATGTATTTTATACTGATTTAGTCTTAATATGTGAAGCAGCTTGCAGTCTTGATGTACATCTTCTCCAGCTGGGAGCTTTTAAGAGATGCTGTCAAAAAAAAAAAAAAATTGTACTTTCTTGCTGCGATAATGCTAAAGGCTCACTTTTCTGATCATTTTTACCTGCCTGGTGTCACCTAGTTTTCCAACCATGCCATTTTACAAATGCAAATGTGACAATTTCCCATGGCATCTACACTTCAGAAAAAAAGAAGGCAATGAATATTTAAAAATGACTGAAGTTGACACATAAATGGTTGGAAAACAAAAACAGTGGCTGAATTAAGTGCTCTACAACATCAAATTGCATTCGTACAAAGATAACACTTCAAAAGTCACTTGTAACAAGATACATTTTTTTTGGCTCTGTCCAGAACTCCAGATTTTTTGTGCTAAGAGGTTGAGAGATATGAACAAGATATCTAGTTAAGTTAAACAATCACCCAAAAACAATAATTGTATAGCTCATATTTCAGGTATTGGCTGTGCATTACACATTTAATGTCATTATATGTGAGTATTTATTTGTTTTAAATACATACCATATAGTGGAATCTCCTGAGGAACATGGAGAAAGGGAAGCTCCTGTTGTAGTCAAATAACACATACTTGAGAAACAGTGAAACCAGAGAAAAGGCAGGAAAATGACATATCAACTGTGCTCTCTTCGAAATAAATTTTTAACACCATAGTAAAAAATGCATTCCCACATTGGCAAGCACATGTTCACACACAAAGCACACACTCACTTTAAAAACTTTGTACGCGTACTTGCCTTTTGAGTCAGACTTGCTTAAATTATACACGGAATTGCACCATACCTGTCAACTGTCCAGATTTTCACAGAATGTCCAGATATTTGGTCTATTCCTTATAATTTTTTTGTTTTCTGGAAAAATGAGTGGCAAATCACTGAAGTTGGAAATCAGAAAATGACAGACATAATAATTAAGAGTAGCTATGAAAACTCTCGCTATGAAAATGTTGTTTCAGCTGCTAACTTGGCACCAGAGCATTAAGTTACTAGGATGAAATATCACGCCTCCTGTAGTAAACAGCATAGCATTCCAGCAATTAAAATTAACAAAATAATACACCCACCCATCCATTCCCACCTACACACACACACACCATACCTCTGTGTACAGACTACCTTTGAAGTCACACAGACTCTCAGAAGGGAGAATGTTTTATTATTTTAAGTTGCCCCAATATGTGTGTCTCAAACCGCAACACCTCCAATAACCTAAGTGCACTGCCATTGTACTCAGATGTCCTAGGTCTCAGATTTTGCTCTCCAACATGTGGAGCACTATCTGTCATGGTGTGCAAAAAATATGTCAAAATAAAACATTTACTAACAGCTTCAAATAGGGAGCTCACCGCATGGTTAATAATGATTTCTTCATATTTACAGGGTACAAATAAGTTATATTGACGAATTGATACAATTCAATATCATTTTATCATGGATATCAGTTAAAATATTATTAACAATGAATGCAAGCCACAGACTGTTTCAGTGTGGAACATGTGGTATGTGAAAATGATTAAGCCTGAAAATGCAGAACGTTCCTCATGGTGAGGTACAGCTGAAGAGTTATGTTTGAACTTGGCAACTTCTGAAAGCGATTTTTGGGTGCTCCTGCAAAATGTGGAAAGTGTAAAACTATACTTTATGCAGAGTTAGTAATACAATTTACTGTCAGTATCAATGGTTTTCATTGCTGTATAAAAGTTAACTCTGTTCTCATACTGCCATCAAGCCTAACAAGTTTCAGGTATGACAGCAATCAATGTACTCGAAAGGTGACCTCACATAGAAATAAATATAAATAAAACTCGCCAAGAAACATTTCTATTATGATCTCTTTCCAGAGATCAGCCATTGTCCTTCAGCTAAAAGAAAATAAAAGTTTGTGAACACCAGAGTTTTCTAGGTTAAATAATAACAGAAGAGAAGACCAGAGATTACACATCATTGATAATTCTGCAGGAATCCAGGATACATTCATTGTATGTGATGACATCAGCATGAGCATAAAAAAAAAAAAAGAAATTAAAAATAAAAATGAAATCGGGATTTAAAGGGGCCACTCTGGAATCTGTGATGTCCTATTATTTTGAACCCAAAAATGATAAATACCAAATAATTCTGTATGGTTGAGAGGTATGGTCAATATATAGGATAGAGTCTCCAGGTAAGTGAATCAGGGGTGGCCCTCATGGAAGGATATTTTAGAGAGCTGCCGAACCAAAAGCAGCTCTACTTTTAGAAGTCAAAGTCTAGTTTGCAATGAGTAATAAAGGTATGGGCATTAGACCAGGTAGCTGCTGTAAAACAAATGATTGAAAGCAACAAAGCAGCGGAGAACTCACAAAAATACTTTTAATTCAACACTTCAAATAAAATAACTCAGTAAGTGCTTTCACATTCACATAGAATGCTTCATCAGACATATTAAAAACACAATTAGTCATCATTTAAATATACCCTCCTTCTCTCTGATAGGATGTCTTAGAAGTCAGCTGATGAACAAAATTTAAAAAAAAAAATTCTAAAGTATATAAAACCATCTCAAAAAATGTGTTTAAATCAATATACATATATACCAGATAATATATGTCTTATATATTTACTAATAAATAAGCATAGAACATTATAAAAACTATAACTAAAAAGCACACAACTCACATTAAATAATCACTAGGTGGCAACATTCTTAATGACAAACAGTAAAACAGCTCTTAAAAAATGCAAAAACTAGCTGTCATGAAAAAATTAAACCTAAGGGGGTTATTAAAAAAAATCAACATTTAGGGGTTTATTAAAAATGAAAATAGCATCCTTCAACTAGCATTTGAAAGAGTTATCAACACGCTGAACCGAGGCATGAAGAGACATAAGTCATCAGGAGAGAGAATAGATCAGCAGAAGAAAAATTTGAGAACAGTGAGTCAGACTTGATTGTTAATATCTCTGATTACTGTTTAACAGATTACTCAACAAGGGATTATCATTTATACCTTCAATGAACATTGACATAGTTGGTTTTATTATAGACATTAAATTGTTTACCAGGAATTTGGCACTAAAGCTATTTTATGGCAATGAGAGTGCTATAAATTTTTTTTAAAAAACGAGCACATTTATACCCCCATCTCACTTGCTTTTAGAGTCCTTTGAAAGGGCCTGTGAAAGAGACTTCCTGGAGCTTTTGACACCAGATAATACTGGGAAGAGAGATACTTTTTATAACTTAAAAAATGAAGAGGTTAAGGCAATGTTAGATTTACAAAAAATGTGGATATTGTTTTTAGACCAGCTGACAAAGGAGGGGAAATAGTTATTCTGAATAAGATATTCTATGATAATAAGATGGATGAAATGTCGAGCGATCAGGAGACATATAGGCATTTAAATAATGAACAACTTAATAAAGTGATTAGAAATGTGAATAGTGACCTGTATAATTATTTGATGAGTAATATAATAGATGGAGATTTATACAAATATTTCTTAGTAGAGACACCCTGTGTTCCCACTTTGAGGCTTACCTAAAATACACAAGAACCTTTATGAACCCCCTTTTTGACCAATAGTTTCTAGCAGAGGATAGTTAATGGAGCCACTTTCTATTTATGTGGAGAAGCAACTTAGGAAAGTTGTGAATGATACAGATACTGTGATTAGAGATACTCAACATTTTCTTGAAAGTTTATCTAAATATATGTGTCATCTGGGGAATATAAATCTACAGTGTTAGTTACGATTGACGTAACATCACTTTTTATGGTTATTCCCAATGAGACAGGCCTAGATTTTGTTAGATGATTTCTAACTATGAAAGGCATCTCCAATGAAATAATGATACACAATGATACTTAATTTAATACTTAATAATGTGTTCACCTATAATAAATATTATTTGCAAATCAAAGGGGTTGTGCCATGGGCACCCCTTGTGCTAACTCATACGCTAACATCATAATGGTGTATTGGGAGGTTAATTTTGTGAAGAACAATTTGAAATATGCACAGTTTCTAAGATATTACAAGCAATTCATGGATGATGTCCTTCTTATTTGGAATGGGCCAGTGGAAAGCCTTGAAAGATTTATTATTTATATTAATGAAACAACAAACTTTTAAAGTTTACAGGAACCTGGTCAACTGATAATATAAATTTTCTCGATGTCATGATTTTGAAGAAAGATGAAAGGATACATATTTGTATGTACAGAAAGAATTGTAGGAAAACAATCTATTACATCGTAAAAGTATGCATCTGCCACACATTTATAGGAATGTTGTAAAAAATCAGGCCTTAAGGGCATCTAGGTTAACAACTCAAGATACTGTCCTACAGGAAACAATTAATAAATTAGAAACACAGTTTCTAGACAGGGGCTATAAGAAAGACAAGTGTAAGGTCTTGAACCAAGCCACTAAGAGGGACATGAAAGGGAAGCTGTTTTTTATGAGGAAAGGTGAAGAAGGAAGTATAAGTAATGAAAACAATATGTATGAGCAAAGGAGGAAGCACAGAGTTCTAATACCTTTCTTTAATAACAACAGACAGATACATGGTATAATTAGAAAAAACTGGACGATCCTCATGATTGACGAAAAAAAACGAAATCACTTAAAAGGTTACTTTATGTAAAAAGTGATAATGTTAGAATACAATATGATAGGAAAGGAACATATGCATACCGAAGTTACCAATCTGCCTTTATGGTGAACACCAATAAGTTTACTCATCCAATTACAGGGAAAATATATTTGTTTGATCAATATGCAGATCGTAAGTCTCGAAATTTAGTATATTTGGCTGTGTGTGTTAAATGTACTCCTTTCTATATTGGTAAAATTAATAGGACTTTGAGAGAAATGGTGAGAGAGCACCTTTACGCAGTGAACAGAGAAGATGAAAATAATGCACTAGCCAAACATGTAATATTGAATGATTTAACTCACAAGTTCAATGTTTTAATGATAGAGCTAGTGAATAGAACAGCTATGCTTGGGAATATAAAAAAATCATACAGAGAAACAGGAAATTAAATAGATTCTTAGATTACAAACAGATAAAATCCCAGGACTTTATGACAGAATTTCTCTTAAGCCCTTCCACGTTGATAAACCTTTGAAACAGTAGTTGAAGGATGCTATTTTCATTTTTAATAAACCACTAAATGTTGATTTTTTAATAAACCCCTAAGGTTTAAAATTTTCATGACATCTAGTTTTGCAGTTTTTTAAGAGCTGTTTTACTGTTTGCCATTAAGAATGCTGCCACCTAGTGATTATTTAATGGGAGTTGTGTGCTTTTTAGATGCAGTTTTTATAATTTTCTATGCTTAATTATTAGTAAATATATAAGAAATATATATCTGTTATATATACATTGGTTTAAACACATTCTTTGAGATGGTTTTATATAATTTAGAAAAAAAAAATGTTAATTTTGTTTACCAGCTGACTATTCTAACACTTCCAAATCAGACAGGAGGAGAGTATAGTTAAATGATGAATAATGGTGTTTTTAATATGTCTGATGAAGTATTCTATGTGAATGTGAAAGCGCTTACTGAGTTATTTTATTTGAAGTGTTGAATTCGTGTGTTCTCCGCTGCTTTGTTGTTACTTTCAATAGTTTGTTTTACAGGATTTACCATTGTTTCATTGAAGTACTTCATTCTGTGTTGGCTCTTGTATTTTATTGAGTTATACAGGTAGCTGCTGTGCAAATATCATCAATGGAGGTTCTAGACCAGGAGGGAGAAGAAGTGGCCCCAGATCTAGTTGAATATGCCTTAGGAGGTTTTGGTAGGGAGAGACCTTGCTGGGAATATACAAAGGAAATGTAATTAGTAATCTATTTGGCCAGAGTAACTTTAAAAATTGGTGTCCTCATCTGTTTAGTGAGAAAGAGACAAAGAACTGGTCTGTTTTCCTGAAATCCTTTGGCCTGTGTAAAAAGAAACACAGTTGCCTATGTACATCTAAAAGATATAGCATGTATTCTCCCTTATTTGAAATATTACAGAAGACAACAGACAAATGAACTGTTTGATTGATATCCAATTCAGAAGTTACTTTTGGTAAGAAGGATGGATTGGTTTGTAAGGTAACTATCTTTGTGAAAAACAATGCAAAGGGATTTGAATGATACAGCCTGGAGTTCAGAAATTGTCCTTGCAGATGCAATAGCTATTAAAAATGGTGTTTTCCAAGAAAAAACTTTTAAATCAGTTTTGGCTGATGGTTCAAAAGTTTGTTGTGTCAACCCATGAAGTACGATTGGCAAATCCCTAGGAGGTGCTGGATCTTTCACTGGAGGTCTGAGTAAAAAGATGCCCTTTAGGAATGCCTTGCACAACTTGAAAGAAGCTAAAGAAGAAGCTTTCTCTCCTGAATGAGAATTTGATTGCTGCTAATTGGACTTTGATTGTGGGAAAACTAGCACCTTCCTGAAAAAGAGAAGCTAAAACCTCCAGTATCAAACAGTGAAAGGGTCAATTTTCTTCTGAAGAGCCCAAACTAAAAATATTTTCCATTTACTCTTGCAAATCTTCTTTACAGATGCCTTCTGGGATGATAGAAGTATTTGTCAGACTGGGAAGGAAAGCCTGTAGTTTCAGGCATGGGATGTTGGGATGCTTCATCCTGGAGGGGTGTGAAAGGAGGTCTGGACTTGGGTCCAGTATCCATGGTGGACATTGAAGATGAGACCAAAGGAAGGGGAACTATACTTGGTGAGGTCAAAAGCGGACAATGTGGATAACTGAGTTCAACTAAATGGCTTTCTGTAAGAATTTTGGAATCAGAGGTACTGGGAGATAGGCCTAAAGGAGGCCAGGGGCCAAACATGGACTAGAGCATCTCTCAGTGTCTTCCCCCTAAGGGGGAATCAGGGCAAAATATCTGCTGCACTTGTTGTTAGGGGAGATGCAAAGAGATCACAGCAAGGTTGGCCCCAATGATGGAAAATCTTCTCTGCCACTGATTGATTGAGAGACTACTCATGAGGCATCAGAATGGACCAGTGAGTTAGTCTGCTAGTATTTTGGACTTCCCCAGAATGGGCATTGCCATTAAAAAATGGCTGGAGATCGCCCACTGCTACATTTGCATAGCTTCACGACAGAGGGTATAAGAACAGGTTCCCCCCTTATTTGTTGATGTACCAGACTACAGATATGATGTTTTGAATTGCAATAGTCCTCAGAGGGAGAACATCTTGAAATGCCTGCAGTGCTAATACGACTGCTGTCATCTCCAGGACACTGATGTGTGAATCAGTCTTTGAGGGGACTACATTCCTTGTACTCTACTTCCCAAGAAATGCCCCCTCCCTCTAGTTGGGACCATGGTCACCATGCCCACTGGAGGAAACAGAATGAAGTTGCGGCACAGGTAAATGTCATCTGACTGGATCCACCAACAAAGATGGTTTCTGCATACTCAAGTGAGTTTGACTGGGAAGGATAGAGGATGTTACAGGATAGACCACTGAACAGCTAGAGTCCATTGGAGAACACACACATAGAAACATACTAAAAGAATTAAGACTATAGCCGCTACCATTGAACCTACAGCCTGAAGGATAAGTCTGGATGGGGAGCAGAATGGGCAAGGATTTGCTTAACCTGGAACTTACTGTATCTATACAATGAGGAGGCAGAGAAGCAATCTGATTTACTGTGTTTAACTGTGCACCAATGAACTCCAAGCTCTGGATCTGTTGAAGTTTGGATTTGGAGATGTTGACTGTAATGTCTAGTGTTTGACAAAGCTGGCACAAATAGTTCCTGGACTGTTCTAGGAAATGCCTGGTTGGGGTGGTGAGGAGCCAGTCATCTAAATATGGAAACGATCAGAAACCCAGCAGTCTGAGATGAGCTGCTACCACTGTCATACACTTGGTAAACACCCTGGGGTTATGGTGAGACCAAATAGCAAGGCTCTGAACTGATAGTGACTGACTTCCAACTGCCATCTCAGGTATCTTCGAGAGTGTCTGTTCATTTTGATGTGATAGTATGCATCCTGAAGATTGAGTGAGCACATCCAATTATCCATGTGCAAAAAGGGCAGAATGAACTGAACCATGACCATTTGGAACATTGATTTCCTCACAAACTGGTTCAGGTTGCTTAAATCCAAAACTAATCTCAGATTCTCTGTCTTTGGCACTAAAAGGAACCTTCAGTAAGTTCCGAATTCTTTTTGGTCTGGTGCGAACTCTGTATGACTCTCTTGAGCTGCAGCTTCTCTCTGATTGGATAGAATGTTGTGAAACCTTCTTTTGGTTGGGGGAATTTGGAAAAATGGTATGAAATAACCTCTGGATATTATTTTTAGCACCCAATAATTTTGTGTTATAGAAACCCAGGCATCTGGGTGCAGAGACAAGTGTCCCCAGACTGCCTCCACAGGTAAGCAGTCAGGCAACCGTTCAGGAGCTTTGAAAGTGTCTATCCAGAAAGGAATCTCTGTGCTGCAAGGATGGTGTCTTCCATTTGAACTCCTCCCTCTGCCTTTGAAGGATTTGTTCCAGCATGAATCCTGGAAACATCCCTGGGATATACTAAATCACATTTTCTTGCTGGCCTCTTTGATTAAAGGAAAAAAGATCACTGAGGGGTAGAATAGCAAATCCCTAAGGCAGCCTTCCTGTTCAGTGTGGGATAGCATTTTGTGAATAGAAAGACCAAGCTAGGACAGTCCATCAAATGGAGCATTGATGAAAGAAGACTTGAAAGCTCCATAAAGTCACATAACCGCATCCAGGCATATCTCCATACAGCAATGTCTGAACTGGAAGCCTGTGAGGTACCCCCTGCAGAATGGGATATCAACATCATGGACGCACTGGAAATGGATAATAGAGTGGCCAGATAAGAGATTATCTATTATAGTCCTCTACAGACATAAACTCTGAGAAGGATTTGGAGAGTTCCTTGGACAAATCTCTCTGCAAACTTCTAAAGTGTACCAAATAATTCAGAGACCTCAAGGCAATGGTAACTGAAGCAAATATGCACTTTCCAAATCTGTCCAATGCCCTTGACTCTCTATTAGGGGGATGGACAGATAGGCTTTGCTCTGCTAGCTCCTTTTTTGTGTCTGTTGCCACAACCATAGCATCAACAGGGAATCCTTTGCTTCAGTGAGGTATTTTGGTGGTTCCAAAATCTTACTTGGACAACATGGGATTAGTTCAACAGAATCTGGTTTCTTCCATGCCCAGCAAGAGACTAGGTCGATGAGCTCATCAGCCAGGGGAGTCACCCAAAACATAGCTGGACCAGCACCAAAAGCTTAAAAAAATACTGACTCCTTCTGGGAATGATTTTCTGAGAACCAACCACATTTTTGCTTAAAGATCTCCAAAATGTCTTTAGATGAGACGTTGTCAGGTGGTGATCTTGGAGACCCATCCTCTTCATCGAAGTTAGTATCTTTTGTGAGATTCTGAAAGGGAATTTGTGCCTCCTTTTCCAGGTTCTATTACGGGGAACTTCCTCAGCAGGATACTATGGGGAGGTGTCCTATGACAGGGAATGTTCCTCCAAGGGAACTGTCTGGGTGCTAGTTGGCAGTGGCTGTCCCTGTGGAATAGATATGATAGGATCAGAGCTTGGACCCAATGCAGGAGTGGGCATAGGATCCAAAGAAGAGTGGCAGACCATATCTCTTGGAAGAGAGAACACCCTCTCCACTACCTTGATGGACAGTGAGAAGCTGTGGCTGGTAGCATTGGAGCTGAAAATTCCAAGACAAGCCCTGACTCTGTCTTAATCCATGCCTTGAGGAAGGAACTGGACCTGAGCTATCTAGCGTGAAGGCTCCGAGGGGCAAGGAAAGCTGCAATTGCCTCTATGTAGATCCCGGCCCCCGGATCCAGCATCGATGCTTTGGCTCAAAGACTCATCCTGATCTGAGAGAATAGGAACAGAAAAAGTCAAGGAAACTGTTGGAGTTCAAAGACATAGCCCTCTTCAGCACTGATACAGATTCTCTCAGAACTCTTGAATATGGGGACTCTGAAACTGAAGGATGAATAGGAGAGGGAGATATAACTATATGGGAGGCTCACAGATATGATGGAAACGGTATAACCCCCATCTGAATCTGACCTCTAAGGAACTTCCCCATCATCCTATCCACTTTTGGCCTCGAACAGACTTCTGGAAGACTTCACAGATAAGGTAGTGGACTGAGGCCTAGAATGTTTCCTTAACAGTCATTTGCATAAGGGGGAATGGAGCTGAGGAGAAATTGGATCAATAATGAACTTGGGTGAACAAGTTCTGGGAGTCTTAGATATACCAGAAGTCAGAGCCAAGGGTTTCAGATCCGATAGCTGTGTAGGAGATTTGCTTGAACTATAAGATCGCAGGATTTGGAATCTCTTTGGATCCAAGGAAGTAGGATCTGAAGATCTTCAAATTTTCTGAGGCAGCTCTGAAGTTGTAGAAGTTGAAGAAGTCTTCAGAGGTTTAGGAGGGGACCTATTTCTATGCTCCGACAGAGCCTCGGAATGTTTGCTGGGAGTTTGAGCCCCAGAGGAAGAAGGAGGAGGCAATAATCCCTTGAGAACTAACTTATTCCTCCTAACTGCAATAGCCCCTGAATTAAAAGTATCACAAATAGCACAATTTGCATCAAGGTGTGCTGCCCCTAAACAGTACACACACTCCATGTGGGCATCAGAATTTGGGATTTTGTGTCCACTGGAAATGCATTTCTTAAATCCTGTTGGCTTCTCAGCTATATTTTATAAAAAAGGAGAGAGGGAGAGAGAAAAATAATTTTTTTTTACAGTTAGAAAAACTATCAACAATAGTACAGGCAGATACTCTAAAAAAGGAGTAGGAAAGGAAAAGGAGGAGGTACCAGCAACGGTAAGCAACATGTTTACTTTACAAAGGTAGAAAGGAGAGAGAAGCAACACATTTACCTCACAAAGGTGGAAAGGAGAGAGAAGCAACACGTTTACCGCACAAAGGTGGAAAGGAGAGAGAAGCAACAAGTTTACCTCACAAAGGTGGAAAGGAGAGAGAAGCAACAAGTTTACCTCACAAAGGTGGAAAGGAGAGAGAAGCAACAAGTTTACCTCACAAAGGTGGAAAGGAGAGAGAAGCAACAAGTTTACCTCACAAAGGTGGAAAGGAGAGAGAAGCAACAAGTTTACCTCACAAAGGTGGAAAGGAGAGAGAAGCAACAAGTTTACCTCACAAAGGTGGAAAGGAGAGAGAAGCAATAAGTTTACCTCACATAGGTGGAAAGGAGAAGGAGGAAACTAACGGGTAGAAACTCATGAAAAACTAAAAAGATAAAGAGCGAGGATTTAGAAGGTTAAATATACAAGATTGTTTTCAGAAAAAAAACAAACATTTGGACCACTGAATAAAATGCTCCGAGAGAGACTCCTCGTCCATGCAAGATGGAGGTAAACAAGATCTGGGGTATTGTAGGCTGACTAGGGCATTATGGATAGAAGAAAGAGCTCAAGAGTTGTATCCATAGGGCTGTGGGATGTGGCCTCTTTGAATCCATACCCCATATGTTTAGCAGCAACGGTTCTTGGAATTCATAAATTCCAGTGCCCTAGATCAACTAATCCATAGTCCCACCAGGTGCCCCAATATCCTAGACCTGTTCATTACCAACATGGGAAATTGATGCTCCACACCTATGGTCACCCCCTCATTGCTCAGGTCTGACCATAAGCTAATCACTCCTGACATCCACATCCCACCCCCACCTCCCAGTAAGGAAATCTCCGCAAAAAACTTCTCCAAAGCCAACTTCATGCTACTCAAGTCAGAAGTAACAAACTTCATGACACACATGCAGACAGGAACTGAAAGTTCGACTGCTGAATCCTACACTAAGGTGCTGTACGAGCACATCCACTTGTGCATGAATCGTGCCATCCCAAATAGAACCAAGACGCACTCCTCCAAACAAAGGAAGCCAATCTGGTGGTCCCCTGTCATAAACAAACTTTACAACAAAAGAAAGAAACTGTTGCAAAATAGAGGAAAATCCCAGGATGCAAAAAACTCCCTTACCAGCCTCAGTAAGAAGCTGGGATCCCTCATAAAATCCTCCAAAGCTAGTTACGAAAATAAAACTGCCAAAGATTCCAAAGACAGCCACAAGGCATTCTATAGCTATGTCAAGAGTCTAAACGGCAATGCTCAGATCTGCTTTGAGCTACAATAGAATGGCATTAAATATACTGATCCCAAGGATATTGTCAATATCCTGGCAGATCGATTCAGTGCCAACTTCACCCCCCTCTCACTCCCTAAAGGGCCCATCTCAATACCAAAAGATTGCCAAATTCTGGTAATAACGGCCACACAGGTAAAAAAATGCACTCTCCAAAGCTAAGACTACAGCATCCATGAGACCAGACGATATTCCAGGCTGTGTACTACATGAACTACAAAATGAACTGGCACCTCACCCAAGTGTCATGTTTAATCATAGCCTCACCTCACTCTGCATGCCCACTGAGTGGCGCCCAGCTACAGTTATCCCACTCCACAACAGGGGATCCACCTTGGATCCTGGAAACTACCACCCCATCAGTTTGACAAGCCTGATCTGCAAGGCAATGGAACGTATTATCATGGAACTTATAAACAAAGACATTGGCAACCTTCAAACACTGGACCCCACCCAATTTGGGTTTGTGAAGGGCAGATCTTGTTTCCTGTACCTGACTGACTTCTTTGAATCAGTCTCCAGAGCTGTCGATGAGGGTAAGGCGGTCCACACAGCCTATCTGGACCTCGCCAAGGCCTTTAACACCATCCCCCACTCTGGAATCATAGATAAACTTACTAAGCTGGGCATTAATCCCTACATCACTCGATGGGTTGCCAACTGGCTTACTGACAGAATCCACACTGTAAAAGTAGCAGACTCCAAATCCAGCTCCAGACAAGTGACAAGTGGAGTACCTCAAGTTTCAGTCCTGGGGCCGCTCTTGTTTGGCATCTACTTCTCTGAAGTACAGGCCAACACTAAGGGACTCTGGCTAACAAAGTTCGCAGATGACTGCAAACTGGGAGCCATTATTGAATCCCCAAATGATGTGGATATTCTACAAAAGGGCCTTACAGAAACAGATGCTTAGTGCCAGAGCCATGGGCTTAAGCTCATTGCCAAGAAATGTATTGTTATCCCCTTTGGGAAAAAACATGTACCCATGAATTACCACATAGGTGGCAGTACACTAAACTCAAAGTGTGATAAGAGGCTTAGGGACACAGGTGGACAGTGGTCTCACCTTTGATAACCACATCGCCACAACAGTTAGGAAATCCTTCTATGTGGCACACCTCATCACTAAGGGCTTTTCATCTAGAAAAAAGGAGGTAATTGTTCCAATGTACTCATCCCTCATTAGACACATTATAGAATACAACACCCCATTTGGTATGTACCTCTCAAGACATCTGCAACAACTGGAAAGGCTGCAGAAATACCTCACACTAAAAGAATCACAGGCCTAAAGCAGATGCCCTATGCTGACAGTCTAAAAAAAACTCCAGCTATACTCTGTCGCATATCGTCTATTAAGAGGCGATCTCTGCTTAACACACAAGGCCATGTCAAACCCAGAGCTGTTGGACATGCTACACTTAAAGAAATCCCAATCCCTCAGACCACATGCTCCAGGGAACTAAACCTTGTCATCACAATGAACAAAACATGCTGGAGGGATAGGTTTCTGACCCAGAGACTCCCCAGAATCTGGAACAGACTGCCCATACATGTCAAGCAGAATGCCTCTTTGGCCCTCTTCAAAAGGAACCTTGACGACTGGATGGGAGATAGGAAATTCACCCAGGGGATCAAGCCAGTCGCCCTGCTAGACAGGGGTTCAGGGAAGTAAATATTGTGCGAAGAAATAGCCAGGGAATTGTTGTGGCTAGGCTTGTATAGGCCCTAGGGCTGATAGTCTAGTACCAACCTATGAACGACATCACATTTCTTGTTAAACTTTGGCAATGAAGGTTGAAAAATCTGAATAACCCCCTGAACTAATTGAATTAATGTCCATCTTTCAATAAATCTTTTAAGGACTTCAGTAGAGGAGTGACAAAAAAACATCTCTGTCCCATTCAAACTCACCTTTAACATTTTCTAATAAATTCTGAGGAAGTAACAAATTAAATATCCTCATTACTGATCTAATAGCAGTTGCCTTCAGTACAACATTAGCAGAATCATAAGCACACTTCAAAGGGTGTTTGGTTATCTGAGAAACAAACAATCAAAGAATACATAGAAGTCTTAACCTTTGAAAAGGGGAGGCTAGCAGTTAACCTTCTCATACCTTCCAAAGAAGCAAGCATGAATTTAGACACACACAAGCTTGACAATTTAAAATTCTGAATGCTAAAGTGGAAGATAAATATGGTTACCTATTATATTCTCGGAATCCGACATTGTCGACACGAGAATAGCGAAAGTGCAGAATGTCGAACGGGTAAACAGAAATCTCTGTAAGGGGAGATTTCCATTTACTTCAATGTAGTGTAGTGCGGTCTTGGAGTTGGTATATTTAAGTAGTGGGGGGTGGGGCTTGCCCCCCTGCCTACATACTTTAGATTTTCTTTTTTTTTTAATTTTAGAACTTTATATCCGGGGGGGGGGGGGGGGGGGCAGGGTTGAATCAAGAGGTATCTATGCAATTTCATTAATTTTCTTAGTCTAAGTGGAAATGAATAGATTAACTTATATATATTTATTAGTAGATATGTATTTATTTAATGTTTAAGAAATATAATGAATTTTGTTTATATAACTAACTTAATTATCATGTTTTATATATTACGTTGGATTTGCATTTCACTAGGTCTTGTATGTGTTTAAGGTTTGTTTAATTGTTTAATTAATGGGATGGGCTTATGATGTATTTGAAGTAGAATACTATAAAAACTGTGATTTTTTTGGATGTATAATATCCCATGAAGGTGAATAGCCGAGGTACCAGGAAGAGTAAACCTGAGGGTGTTAGATCTACCACTGTGTGTTGTTTTTTGTTCAGTAGTTGCAAGTTCATTGCAGAAGTTTTCATTTTGTTTGGATTTATCTTTTCAGGGGTGACCTGAGGTAGCATTTACACTACTGGGGAAATGTAGGCAGGTCATCTGGAAACTTTAGCTACTCTTTTTGATAGGTGTTGTGGGATCTTTCACATCCACCACCATGCATATGGGACTGTGGTTTAACATCTCATCTGAAGGATGACGCACTCAGAAGGGCAGCACCCCATCCCCCTTTGTGCTGCAATGCAGAGTGAACAATCCATCTACCTTGTGTGGGAAAAGAAGCCATGGCCTTACGCATCAAAGGTGAGTATGCTACCTGTTGCATCTCTTCCCTGGGAATCAGAAACCAAAGGTTGGCTTTCCAGAAGAACTTTGCCCTTTCCTCCAAAGAGATAAACAAGAGTTGTTCTCCCTTGCCCACAAGGAAAACTGAACTACAGTGGATGTGGCTAACTCCTGACCTTAGTGGCTTCTCAAGAATCAATGCCTGCAGGATTAAGAGAAGATAATGAGCAGTCTAGGGAACACGGGCCTAGTTTGTCTGCAAGAGACTCACCCAACTGCAACTGAGGCAGTGAGGAAGCCAGCCTGACTACCAGAGACTCTTGTGAAAGTTTCTTCTTTTTGCAGCTGGGAAGGAAAGCACCCAAACCCTACTCCATGGTTAGCCTAGCAAGTGTGTCTGAGAAGTAGGTAGAGGAGCCTGAATGAGTTGATGAACTTCCTGACAGGAAAAATACAGTTTTTTGGTAAAAATACAGTGACAACTCCCAAAACACACTAGACCAAACCCCTATATACACATTTTTTCACACAAAGAATAAAAAACTTTATACAAAATAAAGATCTTAAAACAGTTTTCCCATATATAAGCAACTTACAAAAACTAACCTTTTTGAATACATTTTAGTGACAACCACTAAACACATTTGTTAGCCTAAACTGCTTTAACAACATGCACATTTTTTCTTCAGGAAAAAGGTAAAGTGTGAGGTTTTCCTCAGAGGGGTATTTTTATCTCCCCAACCTTGGAGAAACGCTACCCAAATGTTGATCACTCAAAGTCCACAGGGGAGTGCATTCTGACAAGAATGTTCTGAAGGTTTGGCACCCTAACCACTGACTTTATATGGCTGTCCTCAAGCCCTTCAGTGTTTTGGGCACATACAAGGTTAAGGTGCTCTAAAGCTTTGGATGCTGGCTGATCATCATATCCCTGGAAAGGATACAACCCAGATAGCTTAGGCTACTACAGTAGTAATCTAATGATGAATGTCTAAGGATAGCCAACCCAGGATGCCCACTGTGGAAGGTAAAATAAGGGATAGTGGATGGGAAATTGTACTGCAAAAATGAATCTACTCAAACATCTACTATTAATGGTAACATCTTGCACAATTGTATTATATCCTTCATTTAGACCACTGCTGCACTAGCCCTGACTACTGGGATGATTTACAAAGCTTTTGGTTGAAAGTGAGCTGGCCTGAGTGGATTGGCTGGGTTGTAGCATGCCCTTCAATAACATCTGTAGTAAAAACAACTCTTGTCCTAGAGTCAATGTCAAGTTTGAAGTGCTTTGAAAAGGTCTGCACTGATGTCCAAATATCTGTTTCTAAAATAGCCTGTATATGATACCCTTAAGGACTGACCAAAAGAAGTATGCAGGCACCAGCAATGTCCTCAGGAAAGAATGTACAAAAAGCTGAATTGGCTACATATAAATCTTTAATAAACACACAAGTTACAAGCTGAGCGCTTTCGTCCAATTCCTGAGGACATTAGCGGTGTTTGCATACTTTTCGCAAGATGTTTTCATTGCGGCATTTTTTCCCTCCTTTTTGTTCGGTTATTGTGACCCTTTTAAGAATAGCCACTGTTAGAGCCTTAACACAGTCTACCACTTTCTTACACTGGGGAGAGTAGCAGAAATAGATTAATGTGCTAGTCATTTAGAAACAGTCTGCTTTGACACCACCTGTCATCTTTTCCTAAAGCAAAGGAAAGAAACTGAGTAGATATTTTAGTCTTTTTGATTCTTTCCACATATATTAGTTGTCTATTTTCAGGGAATGTAACATTCATTCCCCTTATTTTCTACATCAGGGAAAAGGACAGGAAGCGGGATAGCATAATTTATTGAAACTTATCACTACCCTAAGCATAAATGAGGATTTTTTTTCTCAGAGTCACCATATCCTTATGGAATACTAAGAAAGGTTCCTTGCACATCAGTACTTCATGTTCTGGCACCACCCCCCACCCCCATCTGAAGTGATAGCTACGAACAGGCAGCTTTCCAAGTCACAGATTTAATAAGGTCTGTGGTTGCAGTTTCAAAAGTTGACCTTGTGTGTACACTGGAATAGAGAGACAAAATCCCCAGTAGGTCTTGGGTGGAACTAGGGCAAGAGACCTTTCAGAATGAAAGCCCCAAAGGAGGCTTTGATCTTGATAAAACATCCAAACCATAACGTTTAGCAGACAAGTATGACAAACCATGTAACAACTATACAAATTACATCAAAAGGCAGATTTCTAAGGAAAGTCAATGAGGTAGTGTAAGCCAAGAGGCTAATAAGGAAGATACAAAACCTTGGTGATAAGAAGAAATTGCAGTAAATTAACTTTGATGGAGAAGTAGCTGGCCCATATATGAAAAATGATCCTTCAAAAAGGTCAGTATTGGAAAAATATGGCTTAAAAATGAATTAATACATTTGCCCCCACCACCACCACCACCAAAAAAAAGAGAGAAATTAAGTTATTTGCCTCTGTAAATTCTCCTGGTTGAAAGTTTCTGACATAACTATAACTGTATTACATGGGGAAGGAGAATAGGATCCCTGGCCATTACTGGAAATGGAGAAGCCAAGCAGTTAATTGAAGGGACTTTATACCTGGTTAAGGCTTGCTAAATGGGTGAAACAGCACCTAAGGGTGCTGGTGAAGAAGAATTTTCTTTTTCAGATATGGCCAAAGGAAAAGGAACTAAATCTGACATGGCCTACACAGAATTATAAAAACAATCTTGCTTTGCATATCGTGTGTTCTGCTGGAACCTCAAAATGAGTGCTACTGGGGAAAGGCATACAGGAGCCTTGGAGGCCAATCATGGAACAATGCATCTTGGCGGGGGGGGGGGCAAAGCAGAGATATTATCAAGGTTTTTCCACTTGCAAAATATCTTTAGGGCTACTCACTTGTTAACGGAGTCCCTCCAATGGAGCTCTGGAAGTCTACACCGTAACTTCCAATGGGCGGAGCCTAAGCTTTTTGACAGAATCAAATTATGTCCTCAAATTTTCAACAAAATTACATATCTTTGGAACCTTAGGGGTTACTAAATAGGTGTAAACGGCAAACTCTTCAGCACAAACTATTCTTATGATAGTAGCATTGTTTAAGTTCCAAGTCTTAAATTAGATTTTGCAAGTCACAGTAAATATGCAACCACTCTAGTTACACACACACTGTTAGCAGCATTACGTTCATCTGGCTGAGAGCTTTCTTATGAGGCTAAGCAGTTCTGTTTGTACTACTTGGTTGTTGGGATATTTTGAAAAACATCAGATGTATGACAATATAATAACAATTAATATCTCTTTACCTGCACTAGACTGGGGTCAAATATCAACATTTGTATTTGCCATTAAGTTTTAACATGAAACATTTTAACACTTTGTATATAACATGGTTTTGAAATTATTAATAAAAACATGTACAAACACAACGCATCAGTAGGAAGTAACTGCAGAAGCACTTAGAGGCGTCATCTGGCTGTAATGAGTTGAGACCATTTGTGTAGGAATGGAATCTGCCTGCTCAACCTGTCCATAATCATGACGGATGCTCCTGGGTTATATGCTGCTATTAGAAACTTATGTGAAGATATAACCCATTCTCAAACCAGCATAGGTTCTTAAAAGAGGGTAAAGAGTGGGTTCTACCCTACTTGTTTATGTAACATACCAAAGCCATATTGTCTGAATGAATGGACACTGCACCAAAAGGAAGGAAGGAAGACCACTTTCATCTCCAAGACACTGATGTGCAGTTTGGCCTAATCTATATTCTATGCCACTCAGATCACCCTGTTCAAACAATACTCCCAAGCCCAGCAAGGAAGTGGCTGTTGGAACAGGCTGAACATAGGGTGTTCCTGAGCTGGAGTTTTCCAGTTTAGTCCACCAGGACAGATGCTTCAAACAAATCTATGATAGTTTTGTGATTTGTCACGCTCTGCATTACTTGATACCACTGATCCTTTGGTATCCACTGAAGAACTCTCATAGTCATGCATATGGTGCCATTTGGATGCTGGCCACCTTAAGGCATAGAACTTTGAGAAATGATATTGCATTTTTTTTTTTTAACACCTTTACTGAATTATCATTTGTGACACAGGCACATTTACATTTATATAAAAGTAATCAAACTGTATTAAAAAGTTAAAATTAAACATTATGCTTCACATGTACGGCTATATATCATATAACCTAAGCAACATTACATCAATTATTCAATTCTTGTCCCTTTTTTAAGCAAGAAACATCTTTATTAAACCACTGTTTACAACATAAGCAATCATATATTTATATAAATGAAAACAAACCACGACACAATCCTGGCTGCAAGCATTTTACATCACAAACCATACTGACACTCCCAGTTACAAACATTATACATCACTAATAATCTACCTAATCATTTCACTCAAAAATGACATAGCTCATTTAAGTCCTGCCTTCTTTTAAACCTCATTCCTCCCCTGTATGTATTTGTTCCCACAATTCCCATTTTTCCTATGTAGTTTGCTCCTACCTTTTTCTAAAGACATCAGTTCCAGTTGTTTTATTTCATATTCACTACTTCAAATATAGCTGGTTTAGTTTTTGATTTCAATTTTCTAGTAATTGCTTTTTTGGCAGCCACCATAAGTAGAGACAGCAACGCTTTACCATGTCTAGGCAATTCCAATACTGTATCACAGCTCAGAAAAAACACCTTCCTCATCACACCAATCTTCCTGCCCAGCATCTACAACAGTGCATTCCACAGGGAATCCTTAAAGTCCACCAACTCACAGCATTCCCATAAAATATGTTCCCAATGACCTCTTTCTTTCGTATCACACCCCCAACATTTGCTATCTACTTGAGGAAATATTCTCCTGAGTCTACTTGGGGTATAAAAATATCTATGTAAACTTTTTCAAGCAAAAATCCTAAATCTTCTAGACATTGTTGCATATTTGGGAGACATACATACATCTTCCCATTGTTTCTTTGTGAATTGCTTATCCAATCTCTTCCCAATTCTTTCTAACCCCCACTGACTGATTCTTACAGTTACCATGCAATATTTTATGTGCTCTATTCCCCATGTTGGCTTAGTTCTTAGAATACTTTCTGCTACCTTATGGATATAATATTCTGTAGGATTATTGTTATTTTCTTTAAAGGCCTGCATTCAAAATCCAAGTCTCCCCTTGCTTGAGCCTGCCCTCCCCCGTTTCAACGTCTTCTCTTCCCACTTTTAAATTATAGTTTTCTGGTTGTGCTATGTACAGAAGCCTCAACAGTGCAGCTCTGAAATATCCCTTCAAATTGGTTAATTTCAATCTGCTCTGTTCTACTGGAAGAATCAGCTTATCCCACTTGATTCTTGCAGTCTTCCCCTCTTTATTAATTGCTATCCACAACTTCTCTGGTTGATAAAAATATGCCTGGCCTGTGTAAAAAACTAAAGGGACTAAAAACATTTTGACTGCTTGTATCTTACTATCCATATCCATATAACAAAGTTTCCATTTTCTCAGTTTTTGCATTATCTTTTTAGTCTCTTCCTACATACCCTTAGCTGCCACACCAAAATAATTTTAATCCATACTCCTAAATATTTAATTTTATCATGTCCCCATAAATAAGGATATTGCTGAATCAATGTGTGTAGGTACATAATTTACCACTATTGCCTTTGTTTTGGCTTCATTAATTTTGTATCCTGAAAAGATTTGAAACAGTCTCAAACTGTTCCACAACACTCCATCTCTTTCTGGTTATTTCAGGTATAAAATATCATCTGAAATAGAGCCATCTTTTCTTGAGTACCATACCAATTATATCATTGAATTTCTGTTACCCTTATTTTCTTGGCCAATGGTTCTAAATATAATGCAAATAAAGAGGAAAGAGGACATTCCCTGCCTGGTTCCTCTAATCAAGCAGAAATTATCAGAAAGGACCCCACCCACTTTAATTTTCACCTCCGATCCGTCATATATCCTCCTATCAACCTAATTTTTTTTTCAGAAAATGAAAATGCTTCCACAGCCCTGCTCATAAAGTCCCAGCTTACCCTGTCAACTGCTTTCTCTCTATCAACACCTACCAACAATGGTATTTCTTACACTCTTCTTCCCTCTGGATCATCACTGTTCTGTTAATGTTGTCAAATGTTTGCCTCCCCCTCCACAAAACCACACTGATCCATATCTATCAATTTTGGCATTCCTTTTTCATTCTTTCAACCATTATAGACATGAACAATTTATAATCATGGTTTAGTATTGAAATGGGCTTGTATGAAACTGGGTCCGATGGATGTTTACCCTCTTAAGGTATTACAGCCACCAGTGTTTTCTTCCAGGATGTTGGTACTTCTCCTCTTAAAATACTGTTAAACAAAACCTTCTAGATCTTTAACAGTTTTTTCCCCCTCTAGCTTTCAAACTTTCACAGGAATACCATTTATTCCTGGGGACTTTCCTGTAGATGTGTTATACATTAAATTGTATCTCATCTCCTCCTATCCTAACCATTAGTAATTGAGCTTCATCTACTAATTCTTCCATAAACATTTCCATTAGTATCTTTTCTCGATTTCTATATTTCTCCACTTTATACAGACTTTTATAAGATTTCCAAAATATTTAATACCTCTACAGGAGGTGTTACCTTCCTTGTTATAGGCTCCCTAAGCTTGGCGACAGCCCTTTTTACTTTGTTGCCTGAGTCATTGTGCTAAAATTTTTTGTGCTCTAGTATTATCAAAAACAGTTGCTTAACAGCAATCTTTCTAAACTTGTGCATATTATCTAGCTAATCCCTCATTTCTTGCTTAGCATTCTGCAGTTGATCCTCTTCTTGTTCTGTGAAATTCCCCCTATTCTGCAATATTTTTAACATTTGTCAGTTCCTCTAAATAATTCTTGCAACTACTTAACCATAGCTCTCTTTCTTTTATTTCCACCCTATTTTATACTCCACCTTAATTTTATCCCACTTCCTAGCTATATTTTCAGAAGAAATTTCTATCCTCTCTAACATCTCCTGAATAATCTCAACTACCCATTCTTTAAATTCTTCTCTTTTCATCAGATAAGTGGGAAAGTGCCAGTGTCTCATTTTAGTTATTCTTGGTGCATGATCAGAAATAGTTGTTGGGCGCGCATCAAGACCTTCAGTTAAATGCACATGTTCATGTGAAATGTAAATTCTGTCTAGCCTAGATCAGTTTTTATATTTTCTGGAACAGTATATAAATTCACTCTGAACTTATATTACTTAATTCACATCTTCCATGCCAAATATTTTTATAAATTTCTTCAAAAATCTACCCTCCTTTGTTATACTTTCCCTTCTGGGCCCCCCAGAAACATCTTCACTGCTGCAAATCACATTCCAGTCCCCACCTATAAGTAATAATCTTTGATAAAAACTGATTTTTCCCAGAATTTTCTTAAGCTCTACTGTAGCAGTTTTAGGTGGAATATAAATGCATGCCAGTGTAATCTTATTCCCTTGCCAGCAGCCCCAATAGCACTACAAATCTGCCATCATCTTTTTTATCCTCTAATATCACTATTGGAGCTCCTCTTGCAATTAATATAAGTAGTGGTATTTTGCTTTGTCCCAAGTATTCCACTGAATAACCATCCTGAAAACCCCTTTTTTTCAAATTCACATGTTCAATTTCTTTCTAAGTGTGCCTCCTGTAACATAGCTATTTGCACTCCACATTTTTAATATAGTTCACTACACTTTCTTTTTTGTATTTATCTGTGAGACTGCTGACATTTAAAGACATTACAGAAAGCATTATTGCATTAAAAAGTTATTATTCCCACCTTTTACTATAACACCTTTTTTGATAAATGTCTAGTTCCAGCTTTTGTGTTTCATGTATACACTGTTTGGAAGGTTGAACGTTTATGCAGTTGTTTTTTGTCATATCCATTTGAGCCTATGCCACATCTTACAAAACTTTTTGTTTTATTGAAAGCTCTGAAACAAAACACACACACCAATACCCCCTAAAACCAATTAACTTAATGCTAACAGACAAAACTATTTACATTCTTCCAGTATTTAAGTTTTAGTCTCCTAATAGGAACAAAAGTCCTACACTGACAGCCACAATCAGAGACTTCAGTTAACCTAAAAGGAAGGTTATGCATGCTAAAATGCATGGTACAGCCTGTGGTTCTAAGTGCTAAATGGTTATGTCTTAGCTTTATACCTCTCTCAGCAGGGAAACCCCCTGAATGCTTTCATTGAATATTATGTCCTAGCCAATTTCTCTTTTCTTTTTTTTTTCCTCAGCCAGTCACTCTACACCAGACTGTAGCCAGTTTCTCTTTATCAGATTGCTCCATGGAGACATGAGAACCAGACAGCCAGTTTCTCTTTATCAGATAGTTTCCATGGAAATATGAAGACCAGCTGCAGAATTGCTACTAAGAAAACATGTATTTGCTAGAAAAAATCCACATAATATTCAATATTGTTTTTCATTGACTTGCTCTTAAAACCTGTTACCAAATCAATCTAAGGTCCTTAAATCCAGTCATTCCCCTATGCAAGAAAGAGCACATAAAATTTTTATCTTTTCATGCTTTTTCACCAGGCCTTTTCTTTTACATTGCAGTGCCTACATTTCTTAAAACTGAACAAGAAGAGAGTGAGAGAGAAAGAAAAGAAATAAAAAAGAAAAGCAGTACCTGTTAACAAGAAAACTGTATTGCATGTAAAGTAAACCACATACCACAAAAATGGTACTTTTAAAGAAAAATATTTACTTACAGTTAACTTTCTCTCTCCTCTTCCCCTCCCCAAAGCACTTTCCTGAACATTAATTACATGAAGTAGGGCATATGCTTTAGAGACCCCCACAAGTCCAACAAATTCTGAAAAAGTCCAATATTTCCAGATTTTCTTCTGTCACGTTTCACAAATATAATTACTGCACTGCAAACTCACATTAAGTTACTGGTTTTATTCCTGTTCATCCCCATCTCCCAAATCCTGTCTCTGCTTCACTTCCAACATACTCTTGATTCTTCTAATCAACTCACATGCTCCATTCCCTCTTTCCAACATTTTCTGTCGAAACATTGGACAAAGTTTCATACGTACACAGTCTCTCTGTGGTCTTTATTACCAGAAGAACAAGAAGCAGAATCTTCTGTTTCACAGCTTAATTTTTGTTGGACAAACTTTTGTATTCCCTCTTTAGCATGTACTTCATCAAAAAACGATCCTGCCCCCCCCCCAGGGAAAAATACCTTGAAGACAGCTGGGTGCAGCAGTTTGAATCTCACACCTGCATCACGACATTCCCTGAGCAGTGGAATAAATTTACTCCTCTTCTGCCTGGTGTACAATGAGTAATCATTCTCCCAAACACTCTGCTGTCTCCCACTTTTAGTACTTTGTTCTTCTGCCACAGTTTTGTCAGAATCAATTCCTTCTGCTGAT
The DNA here is from genome assembly GCF_019279795.1 of Protopterus annectens. Classification (NCBI taxonomy): domain Eukaryota; kingdom Metazoa; phylum Chordata; order Ceratodontiformes; family Protopteridae; genus Protopterus; species Protopterus annectens. The sequence continues at coordinate 834,114,564 of NC_056751.1, forward strand.
CGCATTAGATCTTTACTATTAAAGGTCTTTGTTGCTTTCTCATTGCCAGGTTTGGAGCATACACACAATGTGCCCTTTCATCTAACAGCTCATGCTGTAAGATACCATTCTAGTTGCTTATGTGTGCTTTCATAAAATTAATGCAGCGTGTTCCTTCCAGCTTCTCTGGTATAGCTGAAAATGTCAAGTTTTCCCTACATGTTCTATTTTCTAATTCTAATTTTTTGAAACATCTCGCCCTGAGCAGTCTCATATTCAGCCACATATTCAGCCAGCCTTTTCTTCACTTTGACCTTGGAGTTTTGCAGCTTTATCACCTCATCTGAATATCTGTTTAAAGTAGACGTGTCCAACCTGCGGCCCTCAGAGCTCTTCCATGTGGCCCTCAACCTCTAACTGCAACATCGATGTACGCATGCCCCAAAACACTTTTTTTTGTTTTGTGTTTTTCGCTCCCATGACCTGTAACGATAATGTCGGTGTGCGCATGTGCCAAAGCACCTTCTAGTTTTGTTTTTGAGCCAAAAAAGGGTCAGTATGTTTACGCCATTATTTTGCACTGAACAATCAGTGTGTGTGTGTGTGTGTTCTCACTGAAGAGGGACTCATGTATGGATTTGCCACTGTTCCCTTTGAAAGGGACAGCAATTACCTGTGTTAATAGGTAAGTACGGAGTGAGTGAGTGCATGCATGAAAGCAGAATTGTGTGTGTGAAAGTAGAAGAAGAGTGTGTGTGTGTGTGTGTGTGTGTGTGCATGAGAGAGAGAGAGAGAGACGCATGCACTAAGAGGCTAACAATGATCATTCTACCTATTGAACACAAACAAGTTAGCTCACAAATATATCATACATTAAGAGTACACTTTCATTAAATTGCGGCTTTCCTGACAGGGAGAGTGTTGTATTGAACATGAACTCATACCTCTTAACTGTATGGATTTTCAAAGAATGTCTGGATTTTTGCCTTATCTTCCAATTTGTGTCTTTTGCTTAGGAAAATAAAGTAGTCATCCAAGGTAATGCAGTTCCAGGAAGTAAGAATGAGACAGCAGCCTAGGGTTAATGGGTCAGTAGTGGACTGACTATTTGGGACTGTAGCATATAAAGTTGTATTGTTTTTTCAGACAAACAAAAAAGCACCTAGTACTGTTTTTTCATTGGTGGGTTCTAAGCAGTGGTAGATTGGACAACAGTAAGCTTAGCTTTGGCGGATCATCAATACTGGCAAATCAAGTGGGCACAATGTCATTTTTTAAATGTTGGGGATTTTAGTGTGTAGTGTGTGCTTATGTGTTGGGAGTGCTGCAACAGTAGATGATTATTAAAGACAGACTTACGGACTGTGGAGAAATGTTTCTTTGTTTGAAAACCTAATACTTGGGTACGCATGCCAGAAGTAGATTTTTTAAGACATAGCTTCTTGCCATTTAGAGTGGATGGATATTTACATTTAATGGACAATGTATTAGTGTGGGCCTGTGGGGTTCTGAAGGATGCCAAGTCTACCACTGCCAGTGTCTTGTAAAGTGACCTGGAAATGGATATTGGGATGTTACTGAAAAAATATAGTAAGTGGGCTTAGAAATATAGTTTAATTAAACAAAGTGTACTTTCAATTTACAGGCCATAATTTAATTTATTTCAGGTAGTCCAGATACTGGTAGATTGTATACCATTAGACTTAATTAGGGAGAGCTGTCATTCTGGGGAAACAAGCATCCCTAGTTTCAGTGAAAGCTCTGTGGTTGTTTGCAGGTAGGAAGTTGCAGGATGTTGATGCAATGTGTTTTATGTATTATTTTTAATGCATTTGTCATTTCAAAGCATAGTTTTCTTTGATGCAAAAGAAGGCAGGACTGAATGAGCCATATAATGTTTAACTGACAATAATGGGATAGAAAGATTATAAGTGATGTATAATGTTTGCAGCTACAGTTGTTTCAATGGTGTCTGTGATGCATAACTATTTTTGGGCCTGTGTCCCACTTTTATTTTCCGCTTTGTCCAGATTTCTTGCTCTAAGGATGAGAGGTATGGTTCCAAATTAAATCAGAAGTTGTATTTACCTTGGAAGACTTTTCGGCATAATTATGAAAAACAGAGCCTTTTTAATATCTCTGCTTATTTCCAATATAAACTGCCATGCAACCTTGCAAATAACCTTCTTATTAAGCTACTTTACTTCTTTTGGAATTGACAGGTATGATTCATCTGTTCGGACATAAGCATAGAGTGCTAATGTGACTTTGATTTCTTGCAGCAGTCTGTGGTTTACATAATCACAATAACTTTTCTGTGTTTCTGGGTGTGTAATCAATTTAACAATTTTAAAGATGTTTTCCAAAAATAAATAAATAATCATCTCTACACTTTGAGCTATTGACAAAGTCTGGGAATTTGTTTTTTTCTAAAGCGAAGGTCAGCATTACAGCTCAGTAAACTGTCAGTTTGTGAGTAACTTCTGCACAAATTAAAATGTCTGAATGTCAAATGGCTTTATATTGGAGGGAAGTTTATTTTTATTTATTTTATTTTATTTTACATTTGTTTACCGGGAAAGTCCGACTGGGCACAGGTCCATTTTCAGCAGAGGCCCGGGGAGAAAAGCTCCAAAAATAACACAAAACAATATAATACATGAGAGAGAGAGAGAGAGACAGCAAATTATGGATGTAGTACTCATACAATATGGCAGAAATTACATCTCGTAACAGTGAGAATCATTGCGGTACAGAATAAACTTAAAAACATTTTTTTTTTACAGTTATAATTACAGCAAAGCAAATATCAATGAGTTAAGTTTTTAGGAGAAAGCTGTTTGTACATAGCTGAAGCTCTGAAACAATCTTTTGGTATGGATTAATCTGGGGATTGACACAAGTTATATGTTTACACCAGTATGTAGCATTATAGTTTATGGTTTTCTTATTGATTTACTTTTTGCCGAGCAGTTGTTTGTTGATTTATTGATGGTCCTTTTGGTGGTGGGAAATTACATGGATGTATCATCTCTATCTCTATTATGATTTTTTTTCAGATATTTTGACTTCCAGACAATTTCATTCAGTGAGTGGGTGTCATGTGATTACTGAGGTTGCCTATTTTACAAGTGGGGGCTTTTGTGTGTGTGTGTGTGTGTGTGTGTGTGTGTGTAAGAGAGAGAGATTTAATATGTATACTGAATATAATTTTGCAAATGGAATTCTTAGTTAAACATGCCCCTCTTCTTGGGCAACTAGACTTGAGTAACCGATATTAGATCTTAGCCATCCAGCTGGGAAAGGTTAGTATGTGGATTTTCCATCTGGTTTGATGAAGGCTATGCTACTTACCCAAGGACTACATTTATGCTATCCATCCAGCCATCATGTTGCTGAACTACATTGTTTGATAATGAGAGGAGCTTTTTACAGATGTTGAAGGTTTTTGTGTCAAGAACCTGTCCATAAAAAGTGGCTTGTTTATGTTGCAGTGAAGGCTGTGGTCTTTGTAGTGAGCATTTTAAGTATAACCAGTATTTCTGAGGTAGAGGAAGTCTCTTGAGGCAGGATCTTTCTTAGCCTGGAAAGCAAGCCAATGGTGAAATTTATAGGGGCCAGTGAGAGACAGAGGAAAGCAAGAAGCTTTTTAGTCTGTTTAGATAACTAAGTGAACTTAGTCCTTTGACCTTTTTTGGCAGAAATAGTTGTAGTCTTTCTTTTGGCAGGGTGTTTTTCTGAGGCACATGTCAAAAGGGGCATTGCATTCAATAATGGCTCTTGTAAAGGAAGAATACAGGGATGTTATGACCTCTTTGTCCCTGGATGAGATACCCTTACTAATGAATTGGGCCATGTAAAAAGCTTTCCTTACAACGGAGACAACGTGGTGGTCAAAAGTCAAGTTTCTATCAACCTGGGAGCCCAAGTACCATACAACTTATTACATGCTTAAAACATTGTTATTAATGTGATAATTTGTGGGGACATCACTCTTTTCAAAGGGGATGATGATGCATTTTTTGGCATTTAACTTGAGGCCATGTTTCTGGCACCAATTATTTGTTTGGGTGAGACTCTCTTGTAGCTTATTCAGAATTGTTTTATTAAGTCAGTAATGTGAATTCTTTACTTTACTGCAAATTTGTTGGCTTATTTTTGTGGATTATAGTATTGTAGGACTGCTGATGTTGACATTTTACATAGCTGGACTGCTGGAATGATTTTCCCAGTGAGAAATGCTAGTGCTGTAGTGAATATCTGTTTATTTGTAATATATATATATATATATATATATATATATATATATATATATATATATTAACTGTTAGATTAGAGAATTAGAATGAGAATTAGAATTTTAAAGGAAATATTAGGCATTTATTACATTTATTCATTGTTCAAATGCACCTACAGTACAGCCAGGAGATCGACTGTGGTCTTCCCGAGCAACAAAAGAGTTAACTATATGATATATTTTATATGCGGCCCCAGGACCATTTCTGTTCACTCAATGTGGCCCCAGCAAGCCAAAAGGTTGGACACCCCTGGTTTAAAGCTCCTTCCTTTGTTTCTCAAACTTTTGTTGTTTGAGCTGATACACTCCATCAGTGTTTTGTTTATTTTATCCAGGTCTGTGTGTAGTTGTCATATCGTCCTATAGGTTACTGGAATTCATGTCTGGAGACTGCATTGCTTTTTGCTTAACAGTTTCAGAACATTCCCCAGTGTTTCTTCCTTACTTTTTGTAGGTTATTTTTTCCAGGTACTCGGTACTTCTTTTTTCCTGGCATCCAGGCAGTACACTTACTAGTTAGTTACTGAAATTTACCTATAAACACAAGTCGACTGGCCTTCTCTTGAGTTTCTGTTTTCGCACTGGGAGACAGAATTAAGCTGTCACTCAATGTGCAGCCATCTTGGAAGTCAATGCTGCATCTGGTTTTGGACTGCAGAACAGAAGTCTAACGCAGCTTGAATTATTAAGGATACCCTGTCCAGGTGTAATAAGGCCAAGCTCTCTTACTACATCCAACTGCCATCCAATGAAAGTCAGAAAATAGGAGGGTTCCAGCTGAGATTTTGAAAGGGGGACTATGATCCCCATGGATAGGTAGAACTGAACTATGTGTTTTTAATTGAAATTATGACTTTTTCCCCACTGAAGGTGCAATGACAAGCCAGTCCAAGCAAGGAAAGATTTGTATCCCTAGAAGTCACATATAGGTTGCAACTGGAGCCATACATGTGGTGAACATCTAGGGTCTGTGGAGAATCCAAAAGGCAGGGCTCTGAACCAGTAATGACTGGTTCCCACCTGAAAGCAAAGGAATTTCCTGAACAATCTGGACATACTGATATACAGATACATGTCCTGAAAATCCAAACAGCACATCCATTCTCCTCACTGCAAGCATGGCAAATTGGATTGCAACATGACCATCGGGAAAGATTCCTTCCTCATGTAATGAATCAGATGACAGAGGACTAGAATCAGTCTGAGGTCCTGAATTTTTTGGGCACCAAGAAGAATCTTGAATAATATCTTTATTCTCCCTTGTCTGGTGGGACCCTCTGGATGTCTCTTTCTTAAGAGATTTTTGATTAACTGCTGACCCACCTTCCACTGAAGGGGTGGCAATGAAGGTTGATGGGAACATGGCTGCTGGGGCAAGTTAAAAAACAGAACATAGTAGCCTCTGAACATAATCTCCCCAATCAATCTGCCTTGCATGACAGCCAGCTACCAAACTTGGTGGGGATTTGAGGTAGGAGGAAAGAACTCCTTTAGGTCATAGTTTTCCTTTTTTGATACCTTGGCACTGAAGGCCCCATGCTTCCCTATTTGGTCAACTTGCCATTTTATCTGTACTAACCATTCATTCCCTTAGGCTCTTTTCTTTGCTCTGCCACAACTAAAAGTGTCAACTTTCATGGTGGTTTCAACTGTATGACCCAGGTATGAAACAGGTGTTTCACTGATTGCAGTCTTCTCCATTTCTTTCAGTCTTTAAATTTCACTGACTGCAAAGGTCTTCCACCTTTTCCTGCAGCTTTTTAACCAACTGTTCAGCTAGGATTATAAACAACAGCTCCTTGTCTAATAATGCATGAAGAAGCAGAGTTATTTCATATTCTGGCATGAGCTGTGTCCTTGTTGAAGCATATCTTCCTGCATGACAGATTCCACTGCTGTTGCCATGTACATTAATGCATCATAGCCACATTTGACAAGAGTGCTTACCAAACTGAAAAGATGCAGCACTTTGTCTTCTATCTCCTCTGCACTGTTAATTTGTCTAAGACAGGAGAACCCCTGGAATTTTTCATGTGAGTTTGGGAATCTCTGATGGCCAGGGGTGTAAATCTTCTTTTGTGACTGAAGTGCTCAGATTTCTCTGCCAATGCGGATGAGATTTCTTGGATAGAGTTCATGAAGACTCCTTGCTGGGATTCATAGATAACATGTGGATTTTTATATAGGTATTTACAGAAATCCATGACCTTACAAAACTGGTTGATTCCTGGTAATGGGGGGTTTGAAATTCAGCTCCAGAGATACAGCAGTAAATGCATTCACCAAGGCTTAAACTTCTAAGGGCTTTGTCTCTGATAGATAAAGAAGTGCCCTATACCTTTTCTGAACATCAGAGTCATCCCTCAACTTCCCACTTGAAGGAGATGAGTGGGAATGACAGAAGAGTGAAGGGGACAGGTACTATTGTCAGGAAATAAGAGAGGTGGAGGTGTACCTGCCAGGGGGTTACATCAGTGGGCAAAAGTCTACCTGGTGGAGACTGGGAAGGCCTCCCTGTGTTGTCTTATAGCACAGGGCATGACCCTCACAGAAGCGAGGGGGGGTTTGCTGTCCAGCCTAGTTAACCCATTGCACAGCCCCTATGGGAACAGCCTTATCTGCATATGCACAGGATTGTAGGAACAAAATAAGAAAAAAATCTTGCCCCATTCAAACCTTTCCCAAAGTGATGGAGAGTGAATAAGCTAACTAGACAAGACAGGGATGAATGACTGAAAGCAGATGAGGGCAAAATGAGAAAAAAGAATATGACACACACTAACAGTTTCATGGTCTGAACTTTCTTGCTCTTCTCCTCTAGCTTTTTAAACATCTGTTCAGCTGGGGGTGGGGGGCAAAAAAACTTCTCAAGTGGGCATTAAAGGAGATGAGTTTTAACATGGCCAGAGGAGGGGGGTTAGTCCTCAGTCAGGCATGTCACCTTATTCTTGACCCAAAAACTGCCACACTTCATGATGCATCAACAGCATAACTACAACATTTATTAGAGTGCTTGCTACCTGGGAAGATAGGTTTCATATGCCTAACATTGTATCACAGGATTTTAAGCATGTCTTCAGCTTTTGTCTAACTGAAACAATGATTATCCCCTGGTTATTTCAACATGTGTGTTTAGTAACTGAGAACTCTGATGGTCAGGGTGACAGAGATGTCAACTTTCTTCCCAATACAAACCAGTATTTTACAGGTCTATGTTCATTCATCGAATGGGAAAAAAAATCGCCAAATGGCATTACACTGAAAATGCCGTTCAGTGAAACTCCTCATGTGGGGGACTGTGTCCCCCCACTAATTCTATATATACCATCTAAGAGATTGCACTACAGTGGGGAAAGGATAAATTTCCTGATCCCTACCCTAATGCGATCTTACCTGAACGGCTTGATGAACAGCATTGTTCGAAGAAACATGCTGTTTGATGCTTTTTCCATTCGATGACTGAACACAGACCTGTATTTTATCTTTCTTGCCCCTGGAAAGTCAGTTCTTGGTTGGAGAACCAAGAAACTCCTTGTTGACATCCTTGGATACAACTGCTGCATCAGCAATACGATTTCTATAAAGACTGCAGGTATCTACATCCCTGAAAAAAATGATATAGTTTCCTAGGAGCAGAGTGTTGGGAGTTTAGCTCCAAAGATACACTACTAAATACATTCATTTGTGCTTCTATCACTGGGAGGTAAATACTAGGGGTTTTGGCTCAGGTATGCCTAGGAAATCTCTCTTTTCTGGGCATCCAAGAACTCAGTCTCCCACTTTAAATTATGCTTCACTCAGTTAAGACCATCACAAAATAAATTATCTGATGGGGAGGCACAGGATAAAGAGCCTTGTCTTTCTCACAATTGGTAGGATAACAGATTTGGTCAACATGGACCAGTTAATCCACCTCAAGGTGGGAATATCGCCCATCTACCAAGGCCCCCTGAAATGGACTCCAGTTCTGAAGGTGGTTGCAGACTCAAAGTGCACATAATTCTGAGCCAACAACATTAATTCTTAAACAAGGAACACTGGAAAGCAGAAAACAATTAAGATTCACCAAGCATATCACTGAATGAGGCAAAATGGTAGATGCCTGTTACCTAGATGCCTTGGGCCTGGACTTGAGAATAAACGAGTTGAAGATCAGTGTATGTGGGCAGATGATGACTTCAATGTTTGAATCAAGGATGCTCTCGAGCAATAACACTGACAGGATATTGCCTTTACCCTCAGAAATTAGGAAATGGGCACCAGGATCAGGCTCTCATGTGAAGACATCTGGGCCAAGCAGTGACTGGAGGATTTTGGCTTGGGAGAATATGTTGTCATCTCAGCACATGGCTACATAATGTTTGGCAGTGCCAGAAATCTCAGTATAATTTGCAGTCCTCAGGGTTGTGGGCTAAGAAAGCACCTTACAAGACCAAACACACTTCAGAATATGGAAGTCTTTGACTTCTGATAGAAAATACTCCATCTCCCTTTCACCATTCTTTGATAGGCACATTTATTTTCTCCTTTGTCTTGGGATGCCTACTATACACCTGGCTGATACAATCAGCCTTGGTCAAGGTGCTCAACATTCTTTGGTTCAGACACTAAAGAAGTCTTTTTCCTCTGCTTAATGGTCTTCTGGTTGAAATGTGCACAGTGGGGTTAATTAGGGATGATAAGTATTTATATGGATCTGCTTCCTAGATGAAAATGCACCCAGAAAGGGGCTCCTATTAGAATGACGAAAGTGCATTTTGTCTAATGCGTTTTTGTCGAGACATATACAGCAAACAGGAAAAACAGCTAAGTGGCTGTTCAGCTAATTCTTTCCCTGGGAAAGAAGTCGCTTGACCGCTTCGTTGTTTTGCCGTGTTCTGTAGTGTAGTGTGGTCCCTTGTCTGGTATAGCTTCTGAGCGTGAATGTGCAAAAGTTACTGACCTTAGGGTTAGGGTGCGGGTTAAGGTAAGTGCATATGTATGAAAGTGTTTACTGTTTTTTTATTTTGCGTTGGATGTATGGTTGAGTTACGTGCGTATGTGTTTTCAGCTGTTTACTTTTGTTTTGGGGGGTAGAATTAGGGTTAAGGTAAGTGTGTGTGTGTGTTTGGAACTGTTTATGTAAATGTGCAAGAGTTACTGACCTTAGGGTTAGGGTGCGGGTTAAGGTAAGTGCATATGTTTTAAAATGTTTACGGTTTTATTTTTTCCGTTAGATGTGTGGTTGGGTTACGTGCATATGTGTATTTGTTTACTGTTTTTTTTTTGGGGGGGTACAATTAGGGTTAGGGTATGTGTTTGGAAGTGTGTAATGTTTTTTTTTTTTTTTTTGGTTGGAACAGCGATTTCTTTCCCTAGGAATACCTTTAAGTGTTTGTGTTGAGAGATGTACTCATCATAACACTCCATCCATGTTATCCATTTTAATTCTCATCAACTGGTGGGTCTCAGATCAGACTCAGCCACTTCTACCAGATCACTGCAACTAAACTCTCAAGCTCCTCCCTTTAATCATAATGCCCCACCAACCTAACATACCTCAGCTCGAGTTTGCTGCCCTTATAAAGGGATGATACCTTAAAGGAAAACAAAGGCTAGAAAAAGAGCTGGAGCTCAAAGAATGAAAGAATAGCTGTGCAGTACTCTAAATATGAGGGGATCCTGCACCTGAGGTGACCCGAATGTCTGGCCCATATACAAAAGCTTAGCCTGGCTGCTGTATGGTGCATGGGACATCACACGTAGGGCACCATAAACCATAGGCCATAAATGTGACGTCCACACACACAGACCTCAGAAATGAATGCCTCAGTCAGACAATAGTCTAAGGGTAGCTGATCAGGATGCCATCCAGAGAGGGAAAAGAATAAAATGGAAGAAAGGGAAGAAGAGGCAGAGGTCTTAAAGGGAGGGGGAAGGAGGGAGGGATGGGAATACTGCAACAGGAAAGAGAAGGACATAGTACAGCTGTGTACATTTACCATAAATGTAGATGTTCGAGTGTTATTCACTGTTGCAGTCATCACATTTGGGTTATCTGCCTGCAGGTAGCCCTCAGCTGGCCTGAATACCAGAGTCTTTGAATTTCTGCATCAAATGCTGTCGCTTCTTCCTTGACGTCAGGGGTATAAAACATGCAGCTGATGCCATTACATCAGTTTTTGTTTGCCCCAGATGTCAGCTGCCTTCACAATAGGAAGCTATTATATGGTATGGTACACCCCCAGCAAAAAGCAAATACACATGATATAATATATGCCAAACAAGAAGGAAAGGTAGAGGCAAGAGAAGTCAGGGGGCTGGAGGGAGGGTAACCAGGACTGCAACAGTGAATACACTCGAACATCTACATTTATGGTAAGTGTACACAACTATACTATATGTTCTTCGTGTTTCACTGCTGCAGTCATCACATTTGGATCGATTCCCAAAGCTAAGGAAGGGAGAAGGAAGGTAAAAAGCATTAGGGCCAGCTATTAATCCCTGCAAGACTGCAGTGGCAAATCCAGCTCTGTATTTAGAAGAGACAGGCAAGTGGTAATGCTTGGTGAAGGTATGTACAGAGCTCCAGGTAGCTTCTATCATGTCCCTGGTAGGGACCCCTCTCAGAAATGTTGCAGAGGTACATGCAGCCCTGGTGGAATGTGATCTTATCCCCTGTGGGGTAGGTTTTCCACGGTGCTTATAGCAGAAATGGATGCAATGGACTATCCATTTGGAAATGGTTTGCTTTGAAATAGCCTTCTCCTCTGCCCCTGCAGCAAAGCTAACTAGCAGCTGTTCAGATTTTCTGATAGGCTTAGTCCTGTCCAAGTAGAATCTAAGTAGTCTGTGCACATCCAGAGAGTGCAGTATTCGTTCCCCTTTGTTTTGTGGATTAGGGAAAAAAGTAGGCAAATGAATGGACTGATTTAGGGCCACAGAAGACACCACCTTGGGCATAAAGGAAGGATTAGTTCTGAGGGAAACCCTGTCCACATGGAAGATAATGAAGAGTTCCACTGGCATGAGGGCCTGTAATTCAGACACTCTTCTAACTGAAGTGATGGCTAGAAGGAAGGCTGTTTTCCAAGAAAGGAATTTCAACTCTGCTGTAGCAGCTGGTTCAAAGGGGGGAAGAGTGAGCTTTTCCAATACAAAGTTAAGGTCGTAGGCTGGAGTGGGAGCTCTCCTGGGGGGTCTTAAATTTTTGTTCTCTCTAAGGAATTGCTTTAGCAAGGGGTGAGAGAGAGAAGAGGGGCGGCTCAGTATTATAATGTGCTGAAATGGTAGAGGCATGAATTTTAATTGACGAGAAGGATAGGCCCTTGTGGAGCATTTCTGTTAAGTACTGTAGAATATGAGGTAAGCTGGGCACCGCTGTGCCCATCCCCTGAGCAAGGCTCCAGGAACAGTATCTTTTCCACTTTTCAGCATAGGATTTTCTAGTACTAGGCCTCCTTGCCTCCAGAATGACATCCAGTACCTGCTTACTGAGGGATGCTAGGGGAGAGCTCAAGGAATTAGCCAGGCTGCAAGGTTCAGGGTTGGAAGGTGAGGGTGCAGAATCTGGTCCGCCTGCTGGGACAGCAGGGAAGGGGTCTGCAGCAGGTGCCATGGTTGTAGCAGTGTCATACTGCGCAAGAGGGAGTAACCAGTGCTGGCGTGGCCAGTCTGGTGCAATCAATATTGTCCTTGGCTTGTCCTGTTTGATCTTTAGTAGGACCTTCGAGAGGAGAGGCAGAGGGGGAAAGGCATAAACTGAGAGGCTTTCCCAGGTGAAGGACAGGGCATCCACTTTCTAAGCTTGGCTGTGGGGAGTTCGTGTGCAGAATTTGTGCAACTGGTAGTTTTGAGGAAAGGCAAACAGGTCTACCTCTGGAGTCTCCCATTTGTTCAAGAGGTTGAATATTTTGGGTTCTAGTTTCCATTCGTATGGGTCCATGAGATTTCTGCTTAGGTCTGCCAGTGAATTTAGTTTTCCTAGCAGGAATTGAGCTTGCAGGTGCCCTTGGTAGCTCAAGGCTGTGTTCCACAGAGCCATGGCTAGTCTGCAGAGAGGGTATGAGTGGGTTCCTCCCTGCTTGTTTAAGTACCACATAACTGTGGTGTTGTCTGTCTTTACCAATAGTTGTCCTGGAAGAATACGGTCTTTGAAGGCTGTCAGAGCATTCTGTACAGCTAACATTTCTTTTGGATTGATATGCAGGTGCGTCTGTCTTGGGTTCCATCTGCCCTAAATGCACTGCCCTGCCATGTGAGCCCCCCATGCATAGTCTGATGCATCTGTTGTTAAGGTTTGGGAGGCAGGGGGTAGAGTGAAAGGGAGTCCCTTGTTGTGGTAGCAGGCCTCTGTCCACCAAAGGAACTCAGTCTTCATACAAGGAATGATAGAAATCATTGTTTCCACGTTCTGAGAATGTTGACACCACAGGCATTTCAGATACCATTGGAGTTTCGTCATATGCAGTTTTGCATATGGAATTAGTAAAATGTAAGAGGTCATGAGCCCCAGGGCTTGCAATATTTGCCTTGCAGACAGCTAGGGTTTTGTGGCCAATAGTTTGACTAGGTTGTCAAATAAACTTGTTTCTCCAGAGTGAGGAATGCCATTTGGGAAGTTGTGTTCAAGCTTGCTTCCAGGAATACAATCTGTTGGCAGGGTACTAGGTGAGATTTCTTTTCATTAATGGTGTACCCCAGAGAGGTTAGAAGTTTCTTTATGAATGCCAGGTGTTGTAATAGCAAGTCCTGGCTTTCTGTCTGAGTAAGAATCTTCCAAGTATGGGTACATTTGACTATTTCTCTGCCTGCAAAATGCAATGGCTGGAGCTAGACACTTTGTGAATACCCTGGATGCACAGTAGATAAGCTAAATGGAAGTGCAGAGAACTGATAGTGCATGGAGCCTGCCCTGAAGCGTAGGTATTTCCTGCAAGATTCCCTTATTGGGACGTGGAGGTAAGCTTCCCTTAAGTCTAGAGTTGCCAGCCAGGCATCCTTGGCTAGCATGGAAGAAGCTGTTGCAGAGTTAGCATTTTGAATTTTGGAACTACCAGAAAGGTGTTGAGAATACAGAGGTCCAGGATGGGACGCCAATTGTTGTCTTTTCTGGGTACCAGAAAAAGTCTTGAATAAAAGCCTTGTCCCCTTTGTTCTGCTGGGACAGGCTGAATAGCCCTGATATTGAGGAGAGAGAGAGAACCTGCTGTTGGGCCTCCATCCCCTGGTTTGGGGGTAGATCTGGCCAACCATTTGGGGTTGGTAGTGTGTGGAAGTGGAATCTGTATCCTTGGGAAACCATGTTCAAAACCCGTTTGTCCTGGGTAACGAGTTCCGATTTTTTTGCATGCAGGGCGAGCTTTCCTCCTAAGGGAGCAGGTAGCTGAGCAGGGCTTGGAAGGGTTATGGTCAAGTCATTGTGCCATTTTTCCATAGGGGGTGGCTTACTACTCCCTGCTTTGGAAGTGGGAGCCCCCCACTGTTTAGGTCTGTGCATAGCCTGAGCCTGTAGCCCAGGTGGTCTGCTGTTCCTGGGTTTGGACTGAGAAGGCCTAGAAGGGACTGGAAAGGACCAGTTCTTGGAAGGCCAATGAGTACTGAATCTGGGAGGCTGCACTTGTAGGAAATCTTTAACAGTTTGCATAGATTTAGCTTTTCCCTCCATTCTTTTGAGGACTTCTGCTTTGTTGCCAAAAAGGCGGTCTTGGTTTAAGGGAGCATCCAGTAATTTAGCTTTTACATGATCTGGCAAGTTTTGTTCCTTAAGCTGCATGCCTTCTAATTACAGACCCAGTGACAGCAGCCCTGCAAGATGCTTCTAAAGCATCAAAACCACATTGCAAAGTATGTTTACCAACTTATTCTGCAAAATGCATTAAATCCTGTAATTCTTTGAGTCAGGAATCAACATCATTTTCTGTTTAAGTTGCCCCATAACATGCTGCTGATACTTTAACATATGAAATTGGCAATTTAAAGCCCTAATGGCCAAAGAAACAGAAGTGTATACCTTCGCATCCCATCTGTCTAAGGCTCTAGAATCTCTATCAGAAGGGGTAGGATTTTTGGCAGCAGTAGCCTTAATGCCTTTTGGTCCTTGGAAAATGGTCTCTGGATCTGCAGAAGGATTCTTGAAGAGGAACTTGAGACAGTCAGGTACTCTGTAGTACCAGTCAGGTTTTCTGGGAGCTGGAGATAAAATGTCTGGGGTAAGGCTAGATTCCAAGAAAGCATCATCTACAATGTCCAGATCAGGAGGGATAGCTAAAGGCCTGTGTTGAGATAGTAGTAAGAATTCCCTAAGTCTCTTTTTGGACTCAGTAATCCTGGCTTTCCCAGTGGAAATGCTCCTAAGTGTGTGCAAGGTTTCACCAAAAGAAAAATCCTCCAGAGGGGAAGCAGAGGGAATAGAATCCTCTGCATCAGAATCCTCATAAGTATATAAGGGCAAATCCTGGTAATCAGAAGGAGCAGAAATATCAGATTCCTGATCAGAAGAATCAGAAAGAAAATCAGTTCTAGATCTCTTAGAGGGGGAAGGCTGGCTTCCCCTAATTAAGGTGATAAGGTCTTCAGCCATTCTTAGCATTTGTTTTTTAGGCATATGGGCCTGAGTCTGCGGTTTGGTCGTCAGTTTTCTAGGCATGGTGTGAGTTTTTAGCCTGGATTAAAACGATGGTGTCAGTTTAATATGAATGTCTATAGGCCTGAATACAACCTCAGAAGCCGGTGCCTGCACAGCGGCTCTGGACCCATCCAAGGTAGAGACATCTGCAGGTTCCATAGTCGAAGAAGCATCTCACGGCATACCGGACTCCGAATGGGTCTCAATAGAGGCCTGTGAATCAGAAGTAGCAGGTTATCAGGGGCTGCGAAAGTGCCTCACTGAGTACTGGCAGACTGGCGACTAGCTTAATGGAAGCATCATCGGTAGTTTTGGACCTATGCAATCTGTCTCTGTCTTCATCCTTACTTTTTTTGGAATATCGGTAGTCAGATGGCTTGACGAAGCCATTTCTGAGTACACATAACGAGTACGAAAGTAATTAGCTGCAAAAATAGCTCGACGGCGAATAGTTCGGGCACTAAACAAGGCACAAAAACTGACGAGGGACGTCGTGGTCTGGGTCAAAACAAGGGATGCAGTATGAATGAAAATCTCTATGAGGTATTTGCTTTCCACGGGTAAGACAATTGTTAACTTTGACTGACATCGGTTAGAGCAAGAAAAAGGATCCCCAATGGGGTACTTAGCTTTTTTTGAAGACTTCGGGTCTGAAACTCGAAAATGAAAATTTCAGGAGTCGGCCGACCGGCACTTGCGAACTGCTTCAGGCACTGCACGGCAATAAAGACTGATGTAATGGCATCGGCTGCATGTTTTATACCCCTGATGACCTGACGTCAAGGAAGAAGCGACAGCATCCGACGCAGAAATCCAAAGACTCTGGTATTCAGGCAGGCAGATAACCCAAATGTGATGACTGCAATAGTGAAACACGAAGAACATCTATGGTTATGGTAAGAATTTATACAACTATTCTATATCCTCTCATTCTCATGCTGCAGTATTCTAAACATGAGAGAGTACCAAAAGCTCAGCATGTGTTATGGAAGGTGGAAGAGGAACTCCCTATGAATCCATGCAGGATGGCTTAAGCAAAGCCCACCCTAGCCTTGGAGATATTGCCCAGCTTGTAATGTTTTATGAATGCGTGGAATGAAGACCATGTGGCTGCCTCCAGGACAGTGTCTGTATCTAATCCTTTGAAAAAGGTCCTTGAGGAGGCCACAGCCCTGGTGGAGTGGGCACTCACAGTGTAATGAAGGGCTTTTCCATGAAAGGAGCAGCAAAAGGAAATAGAGTTAGAAATCCAAGAAGATATGGTTTACTTGGATACAGCTTTCCCCAGAGCCCTGGGGTGAAAGGATACAAACAACTGGTCAGATTTTCTGTTGCTCTTAGTCTTATCTAGGTAAGATCTAAGTTGTCTGTGGACATCAAGGGAATGGAGCACTCTCTCACTGTCATTTTGTGGGGAAGGAAAGAATGTGGGTAAGAGGATGGACTGGTTAAGTAAAAGTTCACAGACCACTTTAGGTAAAGGATAGGTTTGTATGAAGAGACCCCATGCTTATGGAATATTAGGTATGGTGGGATAGCCATGAGTGCTTGCAGTTCTAAGACCTGTCTGGCCAAAGTTAGGGCTACAAGAAGCACTGTTTTCCAAGTGCACTTCTTCAAGGTGGCTATGGCTGCTGGCTCAAAGGGAGCAGTGGTAAGGTTCTCTAGAAAAAAGTTCAGGTCCCAAGAAGGAGGGATAGGTATCCTTGAAGGCCTGATATGATGTACCCCCTTAAGGAAAAGTTTTACCTCTAATCTAGTTAAAGGTGGATTGAGAGGTAAGCAAGTAGAGATGGCTGATAAATGGACTTTCACTGAAGAATATGAAAGTTCAGACTTAAAGAGTTCACACAAACAGGACAAAAAAAGAAGTTATGTACTCACCATAATGTTCCATCTGAGCTGTTGCTCATTTGTCTTCAACCTGTAGGACACAGACCCGGGATGGATTCGACAGCCACATTTTTTCAGCTTCAGATATGAGCTTCAAGCTCCTCCCCTACCCATAATGCCCCTGTCTCCTTCCTCCTTTCAACTTGAGTTTGCTGCCCACCATAGCAACCCAACCTGACACAATGCCTTACCCTTTGGCACAATAATCCAGACAGTATCATAAGCAATGACCAGTTATGCCAAAGAAAGGGCCATGTCTTTTTCAGCCAGACCACCACATAGCTCATATAAGGCAGGGGAGAAGGAGGGAGGGATGATTGAAGATAAATGAAGAGCAACAACTCAGATGGAACGTTATGATGAGTACATAACTTCTTTATCTGAGGTTGTCATCATTTGCTCTTCAACCTGTGGGACAGAGGCCCCAGCTACCAAACACCTGGGAGGCCCTCATGGAAGGATATTCCATAACATGGCAGAGCCAAAGGATGGCCTACTTCTGGAGAGAAGATCTAACTTGTAATGGGAGATGAAAGTATGTGAAGATGTCCAGGTAGCTGGAGAGCAAATGTCATCCAAGGAAACTCTGGACAAAAGGCAGCTGAAGTAGCCATAGACCTAGAAGAATGCACCTTTACTTGACATGGCAGAGACAATCCTTTGGTTGAATATGCCAAGAGTATACATTGAGACATCTAACGAGCAATGGTGACCTTTGATACAGGTTTCCATAAAATCGGTTTAGAGTAGGAAACGAAAAGTTGATCGGACTTGTGAAAGGCCTTTGTTCTGTGCAAGTAAAAATGTAATTGTCTATGAATATCCAGCAGGTGCAATTGATACTCTCCCTTAGTCTGAAAGTTCGGAAAGAAGAAAGGGAGGTTGACAATCTGATTGATGTTTGATTCTGAGACCACTTTTGGCAGAAAGGAAGGATTAGCGCGCAAAGATACCCGGTCTTTATGGAAGATCATGTAAGGAGGCTTAATCGATAGGCCTGAAGCTCCGACACTCTTTTAGCTGAAGTAATAGCAATCAGGAAGGTTGTCTTCTAAGACAGGAACTGCAGATCCACTGAAGCAGTGGGTTCAAAGGGGGAAGAAACCAAGGCTTGAAGGACCAAAGTAAGGTTCAAAGCTGGCATAGGGTCCTTGATCGGTGTCCTAAGAAGAAAAGTACCCTTCAGAAAATCTTTACAGAGCTTAGAAGAGGCTAGAGAAGCTGAATGATCCCCTATGTGGAAATTAGAAATAGCCGCCAGCTGAACTTTATCCATAGAGAAGTTGGCACCCTGTTGAAAAATACCTGCCAGAACCTCTAAGATAACAGGAACCAAGAGCAGTGAAGGGATCCAAATCACATTGAGATGCCCAAATTGAGAAATGTTTCCACTTACTCAAATAAATCTTCCTTGTGGAAGATATATGAGTCGCTAACAAAATCTTCTTAACTGGTGAAATAGCCCAGGAGTCCTAACTATCATGGGAACTGCAGCAGCCAAGCGGTGAGCTTCAGACTGGCAAGATCTGGATGTGAAATCCCTGAGGGATGTGAAATCAGATCCAGAACCGGAGCCAACGACCAGGGAGGACAAACTACATGAGACCACAGAGAAGGGAACCATACTTGGCGAGGCCAGAAGGGGGCAATGAGGATGACAGAGCTCCCCAGCCATTGCGCTTTCTGAATGAGTCAAGAGATCAGGGGAAGTGGAGGATAAGCATAGAGAAGACCGGAGGGCCAATCATGAACCAGAGCATCTCTGTGGGACTCCCCCAGAGGGGGGGGGAGGTTCAAGAACTCACTGCACTTCACGTTGGAAAGAGAGGCGAAGAAATCGCAAGACTGACCCCACTTTCAAAAGATCTTTTTCACTACTGAAGGATTCAGAGACCACTCGTAAAGCATCAGGTTAGACCTGCTGAGCCTGTCCACTAGAATGCTGTACCTCCCTGGAATGTGCATTCTCACCAGAAAACGGCCGGTGGGGATCGCTCACTCCCACAATTTCATGGCTTCACAGCAAAGGGGATAAGACCTGGTTCCCCCGGTTTGTTGGTGTACCAGACTATCATTATATTGTCTGGATGGCAATTGTACCTAGGGGAAGATGGGCATGAAGAGCTTGCAACGCAAATAGCACCACCCTCATTCTCCAGGTGTTGATATGCAACTGGGTCTTCCAGGGTAGACAGAGTGCTTTGAACTGTCCTTCCCAAGTAATGCCCACCACCAGAGTAGGGAGGCGTCTGCGGTCATAATGGTCACAGGAGAGGGAAGAATAAACGTGCAACTGTGAAGAAGGTCTGATGACTTCATCCACCAGAGAAGAGAATCCCTGCCTGCTCACAATAGATAAACAGGATGTGACAGTGGTAGGTCTAGAAATAACCAGTGGACCACCAGAGTCCATTAGAGCACCGTCATGTGTAACCAAGCTGAGGGAACGAGGGTAATCATGGCTGCCATGGACCCCAATGCCCTTAAAATAAACTCCGCTGGATGAGATGGAACTTAAAGAATATGCAAGACATTATGTTTGAGGAACTGAAGTCTGTCTGGTGTCAGGAAAACCGTGGTCTGAATGGTATCTAACTGGGCTCCAATGAAGTCCAGAAATTGAACTGGTTCTAAGAGGGATTTGTTGAGATTTATGGTGATGCCTAACTGGTGGGCAGTCTGGATAAGGAAATCCCTGGCTTGGCAGAGTTGATGCCTGGAGGGAGCAGAAAGGAGCCAACCATCCAGGTAGGGGAAGACCTGCAGCTGCAGGTGAGCCGCTTCCACAGCCATCACTTTGGTGACTACCCTGGGGGGCTGTGGTGAGACCAAAGGATAGCGCTCTGAACTGGTAATGATTGGTCCCAAGCTGGAAATAGATGAACCTCCGACGGCACCTGTCCATTTTGATGTGACAGTATGCATCCTGAAGGTTCACTGAGCAAATTCAGTCGTTTTCCTGCAGAAAGGGCAGGATAGCTTGGTGGGTGACCAGCCAGAATTTTGTCTTGGCAACTGACAGGTTTAAGGCTGAAAGATCCAGAATGGGTCTTAAGTCCCCAGTTGTCTTTGGTACTAGAAAGAACCTGGAATAGATGACTAATCCAGACTGATCTGTGGGGACAGGCTGGATGACTCGTTTTTCTAGCAGCTTGGAAATTTCCTGTGCTGCTGCCTCCCTTTGTGTGGGTAGACTGTAAGTGAGCTGTTTGACTGGAATTGGCCTTTGAAAGAAGGGGATTGAATATCCTCTAGATATGATTCGCAACACCCATTGATCATCTGTAACTGACTCCCAGGCTGTTGGGTGTAGCCTCCAGAGACGAGTAGCCGGGCAACCCTTCAGGGCTGCTGCGCATGCCTGTCTGAGAATGTATCCCAAGACCTTTGGTTCCTTGGACCCCTTTTGCTGCGAGGGCGGCGTCTGGCAAATCCCCCTCTGCCTCTGGGGGAGGGCGAGTTTTGAGCATCCTGGTAATAACCCTGACACTTCTAGAACCACATCTTCTTTGCCCCCCCGCTGATTCCTGGAGAAGGATCGTTGAGGGGTTAAGAAGCGGATTCGGATGGCAGACGGTCTTCCCATCCTTCTCGCTCTGGACCAGTGTGTGTGTACTGTCTTTCCAGAGACAGTGGAACCATCATACGGGGCATTTGTAAATGATGCCTCTAAGGGCTCAGAGAAGGTACAAAGTCAGAGCCAGGCATGACGCCTGATGGCAACTCCTGCTTCAGCAGCTCTAGTGGCGCCCTCAGTGGTGCGAGAGAGAAGCCACATATAGGTACTGGCAATGGAGGTGAGGGTGGCCATTCGAGAGGAGAAAACCTTCCTATCCTCCACCGACATGGACCCTGGGGTAGACTCGGTGACCTCCTTCACTAGGTCTCGCTGAAGCCTAATAACATGTGCCATGTAGTTCAGCACACGTACAGAGAACATTGCTGAAGCGTAGACCCACTTCACAAAATGGTCCAAGTAGACTCTCGGTCTGGCAAATGGACAGTGGAGCTCTCCCATGTGAACTCCTTCTTGGTGGCCACCACCACCACCATGGCATTGACAGAGGATTACTTTGACGAATGTGGTTTATCAGAACGGCACCGAGGATCTTTTCAGGGCATTTGGGGATAGGTTACACCGTGTCAGATTCCTTCAACACCCGAGATGTAACAAGATCCACCACAGGATCCACGGGAAGGGAAACCCAGGAAGTAAAGGGTCCTGCACAAAATGCCTCCAGGAACATCAACTCATTAGGGTTGGGTTTTTGGACAGACCACCCCGCACACTGCCACAGGATCTCCATGATGTCTACAAATGAGACATCTTCTGGGGGTGATCGGGGGGAACCCTCCCCTTCCTCCAAGTCGGTGTCCTCCATGAGAGACTCCAGTAGGGAGTCTAAGTGTCTTCTTTTACACATGAGTTTTCAAGAAACTTCCTCAGGGGAGGTCTCTGGGGATGACTCAAAAACATCCAGCTGTTCCTGTGGGGGGGATCCCTGGGGAGGAGAGGCAGCAAGCTGTCCCTGAGGTGGCAGGATGGCAGAATCCAGACCAAAGACAGAGGGAGCCAGGACAGACTCTGAGGACAAGATTGTCAAGGGTCTCGATGGGATTAACAGAACCCTCTCCACCACATCAAAGGTAGATGAAGAAGGAACCCCTGTAACTGGGGCTATGATTGGGTCCACAATCCTGTGGATCAATGTGGGACCCAAAGCCGAATCTCCAGGCACAGAGACTCCGAGTGGAAGGCTCAGCTCCAAAAAACTCTGAGCTCACTGGAGCTGACCCAACTCAAGGCAATGGTCAGAGTCGAGGTACCAGATACCATCAGTGCCGACCCCTCAATGGTGAGGGTCCTCAAACCAGAGGACTCCAAAACTGGTGGTCAGATCAGAGAATGTGTTATCGGGATGAAAGCGGACTGCATTCTCCCAGCCCGGGAGGGGGCAGGCAAGACTCCCATCTGTATCTGCGGGTGGATGAA
This sequence comes from Protopterus annectens, assembly GCF_019279795.1. NCBI lineage: Eukaryota > Metazoa > Chordata > Ceratodontiformes > Protopteridae > Protopterus > Protopterus annectens. The sequence goes on from NC_056751.1 coordinate 834,136,332, forward strand.
CCTCTGCATCATCCTGTCCGTCCCGGCTTCAGAGAGGCTGCAGGTGGACCTAACAGAAGAGGCCACCGACACCAGTCTAGACAGCTGGTGGGTTGAAACAGACACCAGGGAACAGCTCCGAGGAAAAGCAAGGGGAACGAACCTGGGGGAAGTCAAGCCAAGGCCCACGCAAGATTTTGCCAGTAGTTTGGCTGAGGAGGGGCAGTCAGGGGACCGCTTCCTTGGCCTATCCCAGTTTTTGCACTTCTCTCTGTCTCAGTCCTCTTGGCAGGAAGTTGAGTCCCAGAGGCCGGGGCGGAAGTGGTCGAAGAGGAAGCTTGGGTCTCCATAGAGGGGGGTTTAAGGAAGCCCTTAAGAATAAGTGTATTCCTCCTGTTGATCAATGTGCAGGGATTGAACCCTACGCAGATTGAGACAGAGGAATCAAGATGAAGAACCCCTAAACACACAAAATACAGAATGTGGCATCCACAGGGGAAAGCTTATGGCCACAATGTGCACATTCTGAATCCCAGTTTGAGTGTCTCCGCCATGAGGATGGAGAGAGAGAGAACCCAAAGCACTCCCACCCACACATACATGAGAGAGAGAGCAGAGGGGAATAGAAGAGGGAAAAGTTCTCTCTCTTTTTTTTTTTCTTTTCTTCTAAAGTACAGACGCCTGAGCACAAAGAGCAAGAAAAGTGAAAGGGGAGATAGAAAGAACTAAAGATAGGTAGAAAGCCCAGAAAAAACTTATCTTAAAAATCACTTACAGCATGGACCAGGATGCGAAAGTTAGATGTGGCAAACGAGATCTAGGAGAAAAAAGAGACAGGGGCATTATGGGTAGGGGAGGTGCTTGGAGCTCAGATCCAATGCTGAAGAAATACAGCCAAGGCGGATCCATCCCAAATCAGTGTCCCACAGGATCAGCCTGAAAAGGATCTAGTTGCCAGTGAAGACACCAACTGGAGAATCGTTTCAACTTCGATAGGTAAGATCTCCTGGTAGCAGGTTTACTGGCCTCCTGCAGGACAGAAATCACGTCATCTGAATAAAGGTCTCTAAAAGGGATCAGAAGTTTATCACCCACAGGGTTAGTCTGAGAGTTTGGAGGTGTGGCTGGATAGGTGATCCCTTCTGTTGTGTGATGAGGTCCACCTTGTGGGGTAACTTGTGGTGGCTGCCCTTAGCTACAGAAAAAAAGTACGGGGAACCAGTGCTGCCTTGGCCAAAATGGAGCACCAACAAGAATTTTGGTTTGCCCTGTTGAATTTTCAACAGGAAGTTTTATATGAGAGGGAAGGGGAGATGCATAAAGAAACATCCACTTCCAGGAGATTGAAAAGGCATCCACCCTCCAGGATTGGGAGGAGGGGGTCTTGTGCAGAACAGCTTCAGTAGTCTGTTCTGAGGGGAGGCAAACAGATTTATTTGTGCTGTACCCCACCAGTGGAGTATGTCCAGGAAGACATCCCTGTGCAACATCCATTCGTGATTCTGTGATAATGACCTGCTTAGAGCATCTGCCTGAACATTGTTTTGATATGGAATGTTAACTGCCTGCAGCGTCACCTTGGAGTGGGTAGCCATTTCCCAAGTTTAGATGGCCAGCCTGAAGAGCAAGTATGATTCTGTCCCCCCTTGTTTGTTGATATATCACAGCCTAGGACTGTGGTGTTGGCTGTAAAGATTTTCAAAGGTCATGGGTGTATGAGAGGGAGGAATGCTTTTAGGGCTAGGATGAGGGCAGTCATTTTCGTGACACTGATGTTTTTTTCCAAAGACAGCGAGTCCCACTGGCCCTGAATCTTCAGTCTATTCATAGTTGCTCCCCATCCCAGATCTGAAGCACCTGTGTACATTTGTTGTATTGCAGGGAGTGGTTGTAATGGTAAGTCCTGGGTTCAGGTGAATTTGCTGGATCCAGCACAAGATCTCTTTCTTGAGATATGGAAGGAATGGTCATCTGAAACTCTAGTGGGTGGTCATGTTGGGACCAAACATTCTTCAGGTACCACTGAAATTTTCTCATGTGTAACCTGGCTAGGCGTAACATGGGAAGTGTGGCTGCCATCAACCCCAGGAGGTGCAGGAAAATACAGTTGTGTATACTTGCCATAAATGTAGATGTTAGCATGTATTCACTGTTGCAATCATCACTTGTGGGTTATTCCTGCTAGGTAGCCCTCGGCCAACCTGAATACCAGAGTAAAGAGTATCCCTCCTGCATTGGCTGCAGGTCACTTGAGACTGACGTCAGGGCTATAAAGGGAGGCAGCCGATGCAATTATATCAGTTTTTCTTGCTACCAACCTATAGGAGCCCTGCCCAGAAGGCCTGAGGAAGAACAGCCTGGGGTTAACTAATAGGTATAATAAGATATGAGGGAAACAAAAAGGGGGAAGGAGGGAGGGAAAAGTACAGTTGTGTACACTTACCATAAATGTAGATATTCGAGTGTATTCAATGTTGCAGTCATTACATTTGGATTATCAGCTTGCAGGTAGCCCTCAGTCGGCCTGATTAACAAAGTCTTGGGTCCTGCGTCGTTTGCTGTCCCTTCTTTCATTACGTCAGGTCATAAGGGATATAAAACATGCAGCCGACACCATTACATCAGTTTTTCTTGCCCCAGATGTCAGGTGATTCCCTAACGGGAAGCAATTAAACATAAAAGCACAAAGCTATACCTCCAACAAAAAAGCAAATACACCAAAAAGGCTTTTAAGCATAGTAAATGAAAGTAGAGGTATAGCCAAAAGAAGTTAGGGGGCTGGAGGGAGGGTAACCAGGACTGCAACAGTGAATACACTCGAACATCTACATTTATGGTAAGTGTACACAACTGTACTATGTTCTTCATGTTTCACTGTTGCAGTCATTATATTTGAGTAGATTCCCAAAGCTATGGTTGGGAGGAGAAATTTAGATAGCATTAGGGCCAGCTGTAAGGCCCTGCAAGACTGCAGTGGCAAAGCCAGCTCTGGATTTAGAGAAAATGTCAAATGATGATGCTTGGTGAAAGTATGTACAGAACTCCAGGTAGCAGCTTCTAGGATGTCCCTGATAGGGACACCTCTGAGAAAGGCTGTAGAGGTAGATGCAGCCCTGGTGGAGTGAGGTCTGATCCCCTGGGGGATAGGTTTTCCATGGTGCTTCTAGCAGAAATTAATGCAATGGCTTATCCATTTAGAAATGGTTTGCTTTAAAATAGCCTTCCCCTCTGCCCCTGCAGCAAATGCCACCAGCAGTTTTTCAGATTTTCTTTGAGGTTTAGTCCTGTCCAAATAGAATCTAAGCTGTCTGTGCACATCTAAGGAATGCAGTATCCGTTCCCCTTTATTCTGTGGATTGGGAAAGAAGGTTGGCAAATGAATGGACTGATTAAGAGCCACACTGGATACCACCTTGGGCATGAAGGATGGATTGGTTCTGAGGGACATCCTGTCCGCATGAAAGATGATGAAAGGCTCCACTGCCACAAGGGCCTGTAATTCAGATACCCTTTCTAGCTGAAGTGATTGCTAAAAGGAAAGCTGTTTTCCAAGAAAGAAAATTTAAGTCTGCAGTAGCAGCTGGCTTGAAAGGAGGTAGAGTGAGTTTCTCCAAGACAAAGTTAAGGTCCCAGGCTGGGGTTGGAACTCTCCTGGCTGGTCTCAATTTTTTGGTCCTTCTGAGGAATTGCTTGAGGAGTGGATGAGAGAAGAGGGGAGGTTCTGTGTCATAATGACCTGAAATGGCTGAGGTGTGGATTTTAATGGAGGAAAAAGACAGGTCCTTGTGAAGCAACTCAGTTAAGTATTGTAAAATCTGAGGTAAATTGGGTGCTGCTGTGCTCATCCCTTGAGATTGGTTCCAGGCACAGAATCTTTTCCATTTTTCAGCATAAGATTTTCTAGTATTAGGCCTCCTTGCCTCTAAAAATGATATCCATCACAGGTTTGCTGAGGGATGGTAAAAGAGAGATTAAGCAATTAGCCAGGCTGCAAGGTTCAGTGTTGGAAGCTGAGGGTGCAGAATCTGGTTCTGCTGCTGAGACAGCAGGGAAGGAGTCTGAGGCAGGTGCCACGGAGATAACCGTGAAACACTGTGCAGGAGGGGGTACCAGTGTTGGCGTGGCCAGCCTGGAGCAATCAAAATCATCCTTGGTTTGTGTCTTGTTTGATTTTTAGTAGTACTTTGGAGAGCAGAGGCAGAGGGGGGAAGGCATAGACTGATAGGTTTTTCCAGCTGAAGGACAGAGCATCCACTTTCCAGGCTTATTTGTGGGGAGACCTTGTGCAAAATTTGTCCAATTAGTTCTGGGGAGAGGCTAACAGGTCTATATCTGGGCTCCCCATTTGCTTGTCAACATGTTGAAAATCCTTTGCTCCAGTTTCCACTCGTGTGGATCCATGAGGTTTTTGCTTAGTCCGTCTGCCAGTGTATTTAATTTTCCTGACATGAATTGAGCTTGTAAGTGCACTTGGTAGCTCAAGGCTGTGTTTCAGAATGCCATGGCTAGTCTGCAGTGGGGGTAAGAATGTGTACCCCCCTGCTAGTTTATGTACCACATAACAGTGGTGTTGTCGGTCTTTACCATTAGTTGTCCTGGAAAAATGTGGTCCTTGGAGGCTGTCAGAGCATTCTGTACAGCTAACATTTCTTTTTGACTGATATGGAGGTGCATTTGACTTAGGTTCCATTTGCCCTGAATGCACTTCCCTGCCAGGTGAGCCCCCCATGCATAGTCTGATGCAATCTGTTGTTAAGGTTTGGGCAGCAGGTGGTGGTGTGAAAGGTAGTCCCTTGTTTTGGTGGCAGGCCTCTGCCCACCAAAGGAACTCTAGGTGTAGGCAAGGTATGATAGCAATCATTGTTTCTAGGTCTTGAGAATGCTGACACCATAAGCTTTTTAGATACCACTGTAGTTTCCTCATATGCAGTCTTGCATATGGAATTAGAAGAATGCAGGAGGCCATGATCCCCAAGGCTTGCAGTATTTGTCTTGCAGATAGCAGGGTTTTTGTGGCCATTTGCTTGAAGTAGGTTGTCAAATGAATTTGCTTTTCTGCCGTGAGGTAAGCCATCTGGGAAGTTGTATTCAAGCTTTCTCCCAGGAATATTATTTGGTGACAGGGTACCAGGTGTGATTACTTTTCATTTATGGTGTACCCCAGACAAGTTAGAACCCTTTTTACAAAGGCCAGATGATTCAAAAGTATGTCCTGGCTTTCTGCCTGAATTAGACAAATCATCCAGGTATGGGTATATTTGAATATTTCTTTGCCTGGAAAACACAATAACTGGAGCTAGGCACTTTGTGAATACCCTGGGCGCAGTAGATAAGCCAAAGGGCAGTGCAGAGAACTGATAGTGCATGTAGCCTTCTTTGAAGTGTAGGTATCTTCTGCAAGATTCCCTGATTGGGATGTGCAGGTATGCTTCTTTTAAATCTAGTGTTGCCAACCAGGCATCTTTGCCTAGCATAGGAAGTAATTGGTGAAGAGTCAGCATCTTGAATTTTGGAATCTCCAAAAAGGTACTTAGAGTAGACAGGTCCAGGATAGGACGCCATGAATTGTCTTTTCTGGGTAACAGGAAAAATCTCGAGTAGAAACCTTGTCCCTTTTCTTCTTCTGGTACCAGTTTAATAGCCCCCATGCTTAAGAGAGAAAGTACTTGTTTTTGGGCCTCTGCCCACTGATTTGGGGGTAGGTCCGGCCACCCACTTGATGTTGGCAATGTGTGGAAGTGAATTCTGTATCCCTGGGACACTATTTAAAACCCATTTGTCCTGGGTAATGAGTTCCCAATTCCTTGCATGAAGAGCAATCTTTCCCCCCATGGGGCAATCAGTTAATAAGTGCTTGGAAATTTTAAAAGGAAGTCATTGAGGCAGTTTACCATAAGGGGGAGTCTTATTATTCCCAGACTTGAAAGTGGAGGCCCCCCACTGCTTAGTTCTGTGAGTCCCCTGGGACTGAAACCTGGGGTTTTTGCTGTGCCTGGGTTTGGCTTGAGAAGACCTGGAAGGGGCTGGAAAGGACCAATTCTTAGAGGGCCAGTGCCTACTAAATCTAGCAGGCTGAACTTGTTACATAGATTTAGCTTTATCTTCCATCTTTTTAAGAACTTCCTCAGCCTTGTTGCTAAACAGGCGGTCCTGATTTAAAGGAACCTCCAACAATTAAGCTTTAACATGATCAGGCAAAGATTGCTCCTTAAGCCAAGTATGCCTTCTGAGCACAAACCCAGTAACAGCAGCCCTGCAAGAGGCCTCTAATGAATCAAAACCACATTGCAAAGTATGTTTTCCAACTTGTTCGGCAGAATGCATTAAATCCTGTAATTCTTTATTTTCCACACAGTCAGGAATCAACATAATTTTCTGTTTAAGTAGTCCAATAACATATTGCTGATATTTGAACATATGAAACTGGCAGTTTAAAGCCCTAATGGCCAAGGTTGCAGAAGTGTAAACCTTCTTACCCCATCTATCCAGCGCCCTGGAGTCTCTATCAGAAGGGGTAGGATTTTTAGCAGTAGAAGCCTTAATGCCCTTGGGCCCCTGTGAAATAGTCTCTGGATCTGCAATAGGATTTTTGAAAAGGAACTTGTGGGGACTCAGGGACCCTGTAGTATCTGTCAGGTTTTCTGGGAGCAGGAGGCAGGGAATCAGGGGCCAAACTAGAATCCGAGAGAGCATCAACAATGTCTAGTACAGGAGGAATAGCTAAAGGCCTATGCTGTGGTAGGAGAAGGAGATCCCTAAGCCTCTGTTTTGAATCAGAAAAATCTTGGCTTTCCCAGTGGAAATGCTCCCTTAGAGTATGTAAGGTTTCCCCAAAAAAAACATCCTCAGGAGGGGAAGCAGAAGGAAGAGTGTCCCCTGCATCAGAATTCTCATAAGTAGGTAAGGGCAAATCCAGATCATCAGAAGAGTCAGAAAAAACAGTATCCTGATCAGAAGATTCATAATCAACTTCAGTCCTAGGCCTCTTAGAAGGGGGGGGGGGGGCTACCCCTGATTAGAGTTATTAAATCTTCATCCATTCTTATCATTTGTTTTTTAGGCCTAGAGGCCTGAGCATGTGGCATGGGCATCAGATTTTTAGACAAGGATCGAGACTTAGGCCTAAGTAAAGAAGGAGGTTTAATATGCAAGTCCGTAGGCCTGAATACACCCTCAGAAGCCGGTGCCTGCACAGCGGCTCCGGACCCATCCAAGGTATAGACATCCGCAGGTTCCATAGTTGAAGCATCTCGCGGCATACCGGACTCTGAATGGGTCTTAGTAGAGGCCTGCAAATCAGAACTAGCGGTTATCAGGGGCTGCGAAAGCACCTCACTGAGTACCGGCGAACTGGTGACTGGCTTATAAGAGTTGTCAGCAGTTTTGGCGGCCTGTGTCTGTCTTTATCTTTGCGTTTTTTTGGAATCCCGGTAGTCAGATGGCTAACTGATGACATTTCTGGATAATTAAACCGAGAACCAAAATATTTAAAGGTGAAAATCTAGAGACGACGGACAGTGCGCTGATTAAATAAAGCACAAAACTGACAGCAAGGTACGTCGTGGTCAGGGCCTAGGTAAGGAATACAGTATGAACGAAAATCTTTATGAGGTATTTGCTTTCCACAAGTAATGCAATTACTAAGTTTTACTGACATCGGTAAGGAGCAAGAAATAGTTTCCCCAACAGGGTACTTAGCTTTAGTTGAAGAGTTTGGTTCTGAAACTCGAAAACGAAAATTTCAGGAGTCTGCCGACTGGAACTTGCCAACTGCTTCTGCTTCGGGCACTGCACGGCAAGAACGACTGATGTAATGGTGTCGGCTGCATGTTTTATACCCCTGACATCATGGAAGAAGGGACAGCAACCGACACAGGACCTAAGACTTTGTTAATCAGGCCGACTGAGGGCTACCTACAAGCAGATAACCCAAATGTAATGACTGCAACAGTGAAACATGAAGAAAGTACAGTTGTGTACCTACCATAAATGAAGATGTTCGAGTGTATTCACTGTTGCAGTCATTACACTTGGGTTATCCTGCTGGCAGGCTACCCGCAGTCGGCCTGAATTCCAAAGTCCTGGTCCAGCGTCTGTTGCTGTCGCCTCTTCCCTGATGTCAGTGCGCCAGGGGTATATAAGATGCAGCCAATGCCATTTTCTTCAGTTTTTCTTGCCCAAGATGTCAGGTGCCCCCAAAAGTGTAGGCTAAAAACATTGCTTATAAAAAGCATGCACTAAAATAAACATTACCTTCATCTACAAGCAAATACACCACACAGGTTGTATACAATAGAGAAATACAGATAGGTCCCAGCAAAGAAAGGGGGATGGTGGGTGGGTAACCTAGACTGCAACAGTGAATACACTCGAACATCTACATTTATGGTAGGTACACAACTGTACTATGCTCATTGTGTTTTACTGTTGCAGTCATTACACTTGGGTTGAATCCCAAAGCTGAGGTTGGGCGGCTGGGTCTAAATAGAATTAGGAGTGGCTATGAGGCCCTGCAGAACTGCAGTGGCAAAGCCTGCTCTGGATTTAGAGTAAAGAGGTAACTGGTAGTGCTTAGTAAAAGTGTGTACTGAAGTCCAAGTTGCAGCCTCCAAAATATCCTTGGTTGGTACTCCTCTGAGGAAGGCTGCTGAGGTGGCTGCTGCCCTTGTCGAATGTGGTCTAATGCCCTTAGGCACTGATTTGCCATGTTGTGGATAGCAGAAATGAATACAGTGTCCTATCCATTTTGAAATAGTCTGCTTTGAGATGGCCTTTCCTTGTGATCCTGAAGCATATGCCACTAAAAGTTGCTCAGTCCTTCTGAAAGCTTTAGTTTTGTCCAAGTAGAAGCGTAGTTGTCTGTGTATGTCCAAAGTATGCAGAAGTGTCTCCCCTTTATTCTGTGGGTTTGGATAAAAGGTAGGCAAATCAATGGTTTGGTTAAGAGCCACACTGGACACTACCTTAGGCATAAATGTTGGGTTTGTCCTTAGAGAAACCCTGTCCGGATGGAAGATAATAAAAGGTTCCACAGCCATTAATGCCTGTAAAGTACAGTTTTGTACCTACCATAAATGTAGATGTCCGAACTGGATAGCATCTGCAGTCATAACAAATGGGTTGTCCTGTCGTCAGGCAGCCCTTCGGTCGGCCGGATTCCAAAGTCTGGGTCCGGCTTCGGCTGATGTTGCACTTCACCCGACGTCATCTCTGCTGGTCTTCGGGTATAAAGGCATCAGCCGACGCCATTTTCCTCAGTGTTTCTTGCCCCAGATGCCAGTTGCCCTCTTGGAAGGCTAAATTTTGGATAAATGCCAATGTTTCCAAAAAGATAGAAGGCAAACACAAAAATAAGCATGTATGTACATATATACAAACAAATACACCATAAGAGACTCCCCAGCTAGCTATTAGGAGGGTAAATACCTAGGAGTACCACAGAGGGGAAGAGGGAGGGTAATCCTGACTGCAGATGCTATCCAGTTCGGACATCTACATTTATGGTAGGTACAAAACTGTACTATGTCCTTCATGGATGCATCTGCAGTCATAACAAATGGGTAGAATACCATAGCCAAACTAGGGGAGGAGGAATAAAAATTATGGTGTAGTCAGGATCCCTTGCAGTACAGCAGTGGCAAACCCTGCTCGGGATCTAGAATATAGAGGTAAATTATAATGCTTGGCAAATGTATGCACGGAGGTCCAAGTAGCCGCCTCAACAATGTCCTTGGTTGCCACTCCTCTTAAGAAAGCTGTGGTAGTGGCTGTAGCCCTTGTAGAAAGAGGTCTTATGTTCTGTGGAATTGGTTTTCCATGGTAGGAGTAACAGAATCTTATGCAATTTCCTATCCATTTGGAGATTGTCTGTTTGGAAATTGCTTTTCCTTCCCTTCCTGTTGCATAGGCTACAAAGAGCTGGTCAGTTTTTCTGTTACCTTTGGTTCTGTCCAGGTAGTAGTGTAACTGTCTATGTACATCCTAGGTATGCATTATTCTTTCACCTCTGTCTTGTGGATTGGGAAAGAAGGTAGGTAGGTGGATTGCTTGGTTTAAAGACACTCTGGATACCACCTTAGGCATAAATGTAGGATTAGTTCTCATGGACACCCTATCTTGATGAAAGATTAGGAAGGGTTGCACTGCCATTAAGGCCTGTAGTTCCGAAACCCTCCTTGCTGAAGTAATAGCCAGTAGGAAAGCAGTTTTCCATGACAGGTGTTGTAGATCTGCTGTTGCTGCTGGTTCAAACGGAGGGAGTGTCAACTTTTCTAGTACAAAATTCAAGTCCCATGCTGGTAATGGTGGTTTCCTAGGAGGTTTTACATTCTTGATCCCTCTGAGGAACTGCCTGAGTAGAGGATGTGAAAAGACAGGAGGATCAAAGCTGTATTCTGCTGAAATAGCTGATGCATGTATCTTGATGGAGGAATAGGACAGGCCTGTATGTAGAAGCTCTGCCAAGTACTCCAGAATGTTAGCAATATCTATGTTCGACACATCTTTTCCTCTTTCAGTACTCCAAATGACGAACCTTTTCCATTTTCCTGCATAGTTCCTTCTTGTTGAAGGTCTGCGGGCTTCAAGGATAATGTCTTTAACCCTTTGTGAAAGGTCTGGGTTAGTTACTGCTATGTGATGTTCCAGGCAGTCAGTTGCAAGGTTTTTAGGTTTGGATGTATGATGTTGTAGTTGTTCTGAGTTAACATCAGAGGCATCAGGGGTATTGACCACATTTTCTCCCGAGACATGCTCCTCAGCAATGGGTATCAGTGTTGTCTTGGCCAGTTCGGAGCTATCAGAATTATCCTTGGACATTCCTCTTTGATTTTCAGTAGTACCTTGTGCATCAAGGGAAGAGGTGGAAATGCATATGCTGTCAGGCCTTTCCAGCTGAAGGATAGAGAGTACATCTTCCATGCAAGTGGGTGGAATGTCCTTGTGCAGAATTTTTTGAGCTGGTGATTTTGTGGGGAAGCGAATAGATCTATTTGTGGCATTCCCCATTTCTTTGTGATGGCCTTGAAGATGTCCGGGTGTAGCATCCATTCGTGAGCATCCGAGGTGGTTCTGCTTAAAATGTCTGCTAGGGTGTTCTCTTTTCATGTTACAAATATTGCCTGTAACTGGATGTTGTAGCTGAGAGCCAGATTCCAAAGGTCCAAAGTCATTCTGCATAGGGGGTAAGAATGAGTGCCTCCCTGTTTGTTGATGTACCACATGACTGTGGTGTTGTCTGTCCTTATCATCAAATGGCCTTCTTTGAGGAATGGTCTGAATTTTAGGATTGCCAGTTTTACTGCCAGCATTTCTTTTTGGTTTATGTGCAGGTGCAGCTGGTCCTGAGTCCACAGTCCTTGTACGCATTTGTCCAGCATGTGTGCCCCCCATCCTAGGTCTGAGGCATCCGTTGTGATGGTTTGGTTTGCTCGAGAGTTGTGGAAGGGTAAGCCTGGGTTTGACTGGCATGCCCGAGCCCACCATAGGAACTCCTGTTTTAAGCATGGGATTAGTGGTATTTCTGTTTCTAAGCTGTGCCTGTGTTGAGACCATAGATTCTTTAGATACCACTGTAACTTTCTCATATGCAGTCTGGCATGTGGGACCAAGATTATGCATGATGCCATGAAGCCCAAGGCCTGCAGAACTTTTCTTGCTGTTAGTTTGTTCTGCTTGGTTAATGCCAAGAAGTAAAGAGGAAGCTCTTTTGTTTTTCTGCAGTTAGGAATGCCATCTGTTTTACTGTGTCCAATTCAGCCCAAGAAAGTCCTTGTCTGGGATGGAATCAGCCTTGACTTTTGTAAATTGACTGTGTATCCCAGGGCTTGTAGCAAGTAAATGACCCTTTGTAAATCTGTTGTCAGCTTGCTTTTGTTGTCCGCTTGTAACAGGCAGTCGTCCAGGTATGGATAAATTTGGATTCCCTGTACTCTGCAGTGAGCGATTACTGATGCCAGGCATTTTGTGAATACTCTGGGCGCAGTAGATAAGCCAAAGGGCAATGCTGAGAATTGATAATGCTCTGATCCTGCAAGAAATCTGAGGTATCTTCTGCAATTTGGTCGAATGGGGACGTGCAGGTATGCCTCCTTGAGATCTAGAGTTACCAGCCAACACTCCTTACCCAGCATGGGAAGAAGTTGCTGTAGGGTCAGCATTTTGAATTTTGGTACAATGATGTATGTGTTTAAGATGGACAAGTCGAGAATAGGTCTCCAGTTCTCTTTTCTTGGTACTAGGAAGAGTCTGGAGTAGAATCCTTTGCCCTGTTCTGTTATTGGAACTCTTTCCACAGCTCTCATCTTTATTAATTCCGCTATCTGGTGCAGGGCTTCTATTTTTGATTTGGGGCAGGTTTGGCATTCCTCTTTTTACTGGTAAAGTGTGGAAGTGGAACCGGTAGCCTTGGTCTATGGTTTGCAAAATCCACTTGTCTTTTGTGATATAGTGCCAATTTTTCGAGAATAAGGCTAACTTTCCGCCTAATGGTGCTGCTATTTGCTCCCTGGTAGGCGGAGTCAGAGCCAAGTCACTGTGATTGTCCTGTTGCAGTGGCAGTGGTTGTGTCTGTGCCTCGGTTATTGCCTTGCCACTGTCGTCCTCTGTAGGCACCTCCTCTGGATTGATTTCTGCCCCTAGAGCGTCTGTTCCTGCCCCTTTGTGATCTTGTGGAGTCAGGAAAGGACCAATTTTTGGCAGGTCAGTTCCTGCTAAACCTTGGGGGCTGGACCTGTAGGAAATCTTTAACTGTTTGTACAGATTTTGCCTTCTCTTCCATTTTCTTCATTACCTGCTGGGCAGGTTCCCCAAATAGACTGGCCTTATCCATAGGAGCATCCAATAGCTTAGCTTTAACATGATCCGGTAAGACCTGTTCTTTCAACCATGCATGCCTTCTTATCACTGTGCCAGTCATGGCTGATCTAAATGAAGCCTCCAGTGCATCATAGCCACATTTTAAAGAATGGTTACTAACCTGTTGGATGTTATTCTCCATTTCTAATACATATTTCTTATCTAAAGATTCATCAGAGGACAGCTTTTTAATTAACTGATCAAGCATAAACTCTTGGTATTGGATCATGTGAAACTGACAGTTTAAAGCTCTAGCTGAGAGAGTAGCAGAGGTGTAGACTTTTTCCCCATCTCTCTAAGGACCTGGATTCCCTTTCAGAGGGAATAGGGTTTTTTGCTGTGGTCGAGGTTACTGCCTTAGGCCCCTGGGATATAGTTTCGGGGTCTGCAAGTGGGGCCTTGTATAGGTGGTGATGAGTGTCTGGCACCCTGTAAAATCTATCTGGTTTGGCAGGGGCTGGAGGTACAGAATCAGGTGCAGTGCAAACATCATTAAATGCATCGCCCACAACAGACAGGACAGGAGGTATAGCTAAGGGCCTATGTTGTGGTAAGTGCAGAAAAGTCCTAAGCCTTTTTCTTGAATCTGAGAAATCTTGTCCCTGCCATTGGAATTGTTCTCTCATGGCATGTAAGGTTTCCCCAAAGGAGAATTCCTCTGGTGGAGAGGCAGCTGGAATGGATTCTTCAGCATCTGAATCTTCATAATTGGAAAAAGGAGCCTCTGGCTGGTCTGTAATGTCTGAGTCATCCACAGAATCATCAGAGGACACAGGCTCGGGGGGCTCTGCTCTAGGTCTCTTTTCTGGGGGCTGAGAGGCCCTGTCTGGGTGAGATTGGGATCCCCTAATTAAGGATATTAAATCTTCTGCCAGAGTAAGCATTTGTGAAGTAGAAGTGGGCCTGAGTGAGGGTGGTTTAACAGGCACTGATTTGGCTGCTTTAGCCCTGGCAAAGGCCTTAATAGACATGGCTGCAGGAGGCCTAGCAGCACCACGTGCTGGGGTAGAGATATCCAAAGGGATGGTGTCTGATAAATCAGTTGGAACCACAGTTGTAGGCAAAATTTCTGAGGCTGATTCACGTAAGGTAGCAGGAGCCTCAGTAGTAGTCATGGATTCGGCTGAAGATTGACCAGTTTTCTCGGTTTCGGCTGAAACCGAGACACTCGCGGCTTGCTTAACCGTGGTTTAGGCTGAAACCGCGGACCGCGAGTGTCGGTCTTTTTCTTTGCGTTTTTTAACAATTTGGGTAGTCGGAGGATCCGACGGCATAATGTATGCAAAATCTGAGCCGAAAAACTGTTCAGCAAACTCCGACCGACGCCTAAGCGTTCGTCGGTTGAAGGAAGCACAGGCCGAACAGGCTGCTACGTCGTGGTCTGTGCCTAAGCAAGGCAAACAGTAAGAGTGGAAATCTTTATGAGGTATTTGTTTCCCACAGGTTAAACAGTTATTGACTTTTTCTGACATCGGCTGAGGCAAGAAAGAGTCCCCAATGGGTACTTAGCTTTAGAAGTCTTCGAAGTAGTATTCGGTAGTAGTAATCTCTGGATCTGACCGACCGGCACTTGCGAATAGCTTCTGCTTCGGGCGGCAAGAAAGACTGAGGAAAATGGCGTCGGCTGATGCCTTTATACCCGAAGACCAGCAGAGATGACGTCGGGTGAAGTGCGACATCAGCCGAAGCCGGACCCAGACTTTGGAATCCGGCCGACCGAAGGGCTGCCTGACGACAGGACAACCCATTTGTTATGACTGCAGATGCATCCATGAAGGACATCTCTGAGACTCTTCTTGCTGAAGTTATTGCTAGGAGCAGAGCTGCTTTACATGATAAGAATTTTATCTCAGCAGCATTGGCTGGCTCAAAAGGAGGCAGTGTGAGTTTTTCCAAGACAAAATTGAGGTCCCATGCAGGTACTGGTGCTCTCCTTGGAGGTCTTATGTTTTTGGCCCCTCTGAGGTACTGTCTAAGCAATGGATGTGAAAAAATAGGTGGGTCCGTATTGTAATGAGCTGAAATGGCAGAGGCATGAATCTTAATTGATGAGAAGGCTAGGCCTTTGTCCAGCATCTCAGTTAGGTATTGTAAAATCTGAGGAATATTTGGTACAAGCGTGTCAATTCCTTGTGCCTGGTTCCAAGCACAGAATCTCTTCCATTTTTCTGCATAAGATTTTCTGGTGCTGGGCCTCCTGGCCTCCAAAATAACATCCATAACCGCTTTAGAGAGAGGTGTATTCTGAATGGTTACACTATCCGCCATGCAGCCAGATTTAGGGTTCTGAGTTGGCTGTGCAGGATCTGATTGTTTTGTTGGGTCAGTAAATGAGGAATTTGAGGCAATGTCCAGGCTGGGCCTTGAGACAAGCTCCTTAGGATTGGGTACCAGTGCTGGTGTGGCCAATCCGGGGCAATCAGTATCATTTGTGGCTTCTCTTGTCTGACCTTTAGGAGTACCTTGGGGAGGAGAGGCAGTGGAGGAAAGGCATATACTGTAAGGTTGTTCCAGCTGAATGACAAGGCATCCACTTTCCATGCTTGTTTGTGATAAGTCCTTGTGCAGAATCTCTGTAGTTGGCAGTTGTGAGGGGAGGCAAATAGATCTATGTCTGGGCATCCCCATTTCCTTGTTATCATGTTGAAAATTTGTGGAACTAGTTTCCACTCATGAGGATCCATGAGGTTTCTGCTTAGTTCGTCTGCCAGAGCATTTGTTTTTCCTGGCAGGAATTGTGCTTGCAGGTGTACTTGGTAAGTCAATGCTGTGTTCCACAAAATCATGGCTTGTCTGCAGAGGGGGTATGAATGTGTGCCTCCCTGCTTGTTTATCTATCACATGACTGTAGTACTGTCCGTCTTTATCAGCAGCTGTCCTGGATGAAGTAGGTCCTTGAAGGCTGTCAGGGCATTTTGTACAGCTAGCATCTTTTTGACTGATGTGAAGATGCCTTTGGCTTGCGGGCCATGTGCCCTGAATACATTTTCCTGCCATGTGGGCCCCCAGGCATAATCTGATGCATCTGTTGTTAAGTGTTTGCCTGGCTGTGGGTAAAGTGAATGGCTGTCCCTTGTTGTGGTGAAAGGCCTGTGCCCACCATCGAAACTCCTGTTGCAGGCAGGAAATCAGTGAAATTGATTCCAGGCTGTGACCATGTTGAGTCCAAACACTTTTTAGATACCATTGTAGCTTCCTCATATGCAGTCTTGCATATGGAATTAGCAGAATGCAGGATGCCATGTAGCCCAGAGCCTGCAGAATTTTTCTTGCAGATAACTGGGTCTTTGTTGCCATGCTTTCGAAGTAAGAAGTCAGTTGCCTTTGTCTGGCGTGAGATAAGCCATCTGGGCAGTTGTATTTAAGCTTCCACCCAGGAATATTATCACTTGAGAGGGTACTAGTTTTGATTTCTTTTCGTTTACTGTGTACCCTAGGCAAATTAGTAATCTTTTTACAAACGCCAGATGCTTTAGTAGAATGTCTTTGGTCTCTGCTTGAATAAAGCAGACGTGCAAGTAGGGATATATTTGGATTCCTCTTTGTCTGCAAAATGCAATTACTGGTGCCAGGCATTTTGTGAAGACCCTGGGCGCAGTAGATAAGGCAAAGGGCAGTGCAGAGAATTGGTAGTGCATTGAGCCAGCTATGAATCTGAGGTATCTTCTGCAAGATTGTCTGATTGGGACATGCAGGTATGCCTCTTTGATGTCCAAAGTTACAAGCCAAGCCTTCTTGCCCAGCATGGGCAGAAGCTGCTGCAGAGTCAACATTTTGAATTTTGGAACATCCAAAAAAGTACTTAGAATAGACAGGTCCAGAATTGGTCTCCAGGCTTTGTCCTTTCTTGGTACTAAGAAAAGTCTTGACTAAAATCCTTGTCCCTGCTCTTGTACTGGCTGAATAGCCCTCATGTCCATGAGAGATGAAACTTGTTTTTGTGCCTCTGCCCATTGAATGTGTGGCAGGTCTGGCATACCTCTTGCCTTTGGAAGGGTGTGAAAGTGGAACTTGTAGCCCTGAGAGACTATATTTAAGACCCATTTGTCCTGGGTGATCATGTGCCAATTTTGCAAAAAAAGTGCTAGCTTTCCCCCTAAGGGTTCTGCCAAAAGAAAAGTGCTTGGCATTGGCAGAGGGAAGAGATTGGGACTGTTTCCTATATGGCTGTGATTTGTCTTCTCCGCTTTTGAAGGTAGAAGCACCCCATTGTTTGGGCTTGTATGAGTCCTGGGGCTGTTGTCTGCCTTTACGGAGTCTGTATCTGCCTCTTTGTGGACTGTCTGACACTGGAAAGGACCAATTCTTAGAAGGCCAGTTCCTGTTAAATCTGGGTGGCTGTACCTGTAAGAAATCCTTTACTGTCTGCATAGATTTAGCTTTATCCTCCATTTTCTTCAACATGTCTTCTACCTTAACACCAAAGTATCATGCTGTGATGGAGCATCCAATAATTTTGCTTTAACATGATCAGGCAGATTCTGTTCCTTTAACCAAGCATGCCTTCTAATGACAGAACCTGTAACAGCAGCCCTGCAAGAGGCCTCCAGTGAATCAAAACCACATTGCAAAGTATGCTTTCCCACTTGTTCAGCTGCATGCAATAAATCCTGCATTTCCTTGTTCTCAGAACATTCAGAATTTGTCAACATTTTTTGTTTTAGCAGTGACATTAAGTGTTGCTGATATTTAAGCATATGAAACTGACAATTTAAAGCCCTTACAGCCAAGGTAGCAGAAGTGTAAACTTTTCCCCCCCATCTTAGGGGACAGGGTTTTTTTGCAGTAGTGGCCTTGACCCCTTTGGGACCCTGAGATATAGTTTCTGGGTCAGCAGCAGGGTTTTTATATAGAAATTTATGAGAATCTGGAACCCTGTAGTATCTGTCTGGCCAGGGGCGGCTCGTGGCATAGGGCTGCCGGACTGCAGCCCCCTCAAAAAGAAAAAAAGAAAAAGAAATGAAAAATAAAAAATATTTTTTAAAATTCGCGGACTTCGCGCATGCGCATAGACCGAGTCGGCTTATCGGTCTATGCGCATGCTCAGGGCAGCCCGGCCGTCCCCATAGGGGACACAAGGAGCGTCTGTGCACTTTACAGTGCACAGACCCGCCAGGATTATGGGACGTCCGGACTGCAAGAGGAGCAGCAGGGACTGGGACAGTGCCTCAGGGATCTCGTCGGCGTCGGGAAGGAGCATGTGGATCTCAAGGGTCTTCAGTATTGCGCTGGAAGGATGTATGGATTGTAATGCGGACGTTGTATTCATTCAGGATTCAGGTAAGGTGCCTTTCAATTTACAATGTTTATTTTTCTTTGTGTATGGTGCTTGTGCTTTACTGGAGTGTGTGTGTGTGTGTGTGTGTGTGTGTGTGTGTGTGTGTGTGTGTGTGTGTGTGTGTGTGTGTGTGTGTGTGTGAAAATGCCCCAGGTGCTTATGGTGGTGTGGTAGGGAATGCCTCAGGCTTGAACCCTGTACCCTGTATGCAGGTGTTAAAGACTTGAGTTCCCTACCCACCACCATTTGTAAAAAAATTTCAGATTTTTACCTCATATTTGATCTGATCTGTTCCTCATAATATCTGTGGTTTGTAAATGTTGTAATGCTTGATATTTGATGGTGTAGTAGTAGCATTGTTGCCTCACAGCTGCAGGTTCTTGGGTTTGATTCTTGGCTGGGGTTCCTTCTTTGTGGGTCTGTATCTTCTCCTGTGTTTGTGTGGGTTTGCTTTTGTGCCCTCCCATGTTACAAAGACATGTCTGCATTATTTCTTCCTGGGCCTCCGCTGAAAATTTGTTTATTTGTTCCAAGTCAGACTGTCCTGATTAAAAATGTTAAATAAAATTGATAGGCATTTGAATTTCAGACTTAAGGGTTTCTGAATGTTTAATTCCTCGTATTTGATGGTGCAGTGGTAGTATTGTTGCCTCACAGCTATAGGTTTTCTGGTTTGATTCTTGGTTGGGGTGGCTTCTGTGTGGAGTCTGCATCTCCTGCCTGTGTTTGTGTGGATTTGCTCTGGTGCCCTGCCATTTTACAAAGATGTGTCTGCAGTTTTAATCCCTCGTCTCTGCTGAAAATTGTTTTGTTCTGTCCGCAGTAAATTTGACAGGCATTTGAATTTCAGACTTCAGGTTTCTGAATGTTTAATTCCTTGCAGATTTGATGGTGCAGTGGTAGTATTGTTGCCTCACAGCTATAGGTTTTCTGGTTTGATTCTTGGTTGGGGTGGCTTCTGTGTGGAGTCTGCATCTCCTGCCTGTGTTTGTGTGGATTTGCTCTGGTGCCCTGCCATTTTACAAAGATGTGTCTGCAGTTTTAATCCCTCGTCTCTGCTGAAAATTGTTTTTGTTCTGTCCATGATAAATTTGACAGGCATTTGAATTTCAGACTTCAGGTTTCTGAATGTTTAATTCCTTGCAGATTTGATGGTGCAGTGGTAGTATTGTTGCCTCACAGCTATAGGTTTTCTGGTTTGATTCTTGGTTGGGGTGGCTTCTGTGTGGAGTCTGCATCTCCTGCCTGTGTTTGTGTGGATTTGCTCTGGTGCCCTGCCATTTTACAAAGATGTGTCTGCAGTTTTAATCCCTGTCTCTGCTGAAAATTGTTTTTGCTCTGTCCGCAGTAAATTTGACAGGCATTTGAATTTCAGACTTCAGGTTTCTGAATGTTTAATTCCTTGCAGATTTGATGGTGCAGTGGTAGTATTGTTGCCTCACAGCTATAGGTTTTCTGGTTTGATTCTTGGTTGGGGTGGCTTCTGTCTGCATCTCCTCCCTGTATTTGTGTGGATTTGCTCTGGTGCCCTGCCATTTTGCAAAGACGTGTCTGCAGTATTAATCCCTGCATCTCTGCTGAAAATTGTTTTTGTTCTGTCCGCAGTAAAATTGACAGGCATTTGAATTTCAGACTTCAGGTTTCTGAATGTTTGATTCCTTGCAGATTTGATGGTGCAGTGGTAGTATTGTTGCCTCACAGCTATAGGTTTTCTGGTTTGATTCTTGGTTGGGGTGGCTTCTGTGTGGAGTCTGCATCTCCTCCATGTGTTTGTGTGGATTTGCTCTGGTGCCCTGCCATTTTACAAAGACGTGTCTGCAGTTTTAATCCCTGCTGAAAATTGGTTTTGTTCTGTCCAGTAAAATTGACAGGCATTTGAATTTCAGACTTCAGGTTTCTGAATGTTTAATTCCTTGCATAATTGATGGTGCGGTGGTAGTATTGTTGCCTCACAGCTATAGGTTTTCTGGTTTGATTCTTGGTTGGGGTGGCTTCTGTTTGGAGTCTGCATCTCCTGCCTGTGTTTGTGTGGATTTGCTCTGATGCCCTGCCATTTTACAAAGACGTGTCTGCAGTATTAATCCTCGTCTCTGCTGAAAATTGTTTTTGTTCTGTCCGCAGTAGAATTGACCGGCATTTGAATTTCAAACTTCATGTTCTTCAGAATACATAGTAGCACAACCTTTTTCTAGCAATTTTCTAAGTTTAAAAGATGAATATTTTAAATTTGGCCCTATTTTTCGGACTGTATTCCAACATTATTGGCTTCGTCCAGGTTTTTGTGCTAAGGTTGACAGCTATGGCAAGAACTGAATTCACTGAATATGGACTGTAGAATTGTGCATATTTACTGATAAAGGTGCACTGTAGAATTGTGCATATTTACTGATAATGGTGGACTGTAGAATTGTGCATATTTACTAATAATGGTGGACTGTGGAATTGTGCATATTTACTAATAATGGTGGACTGTAGAATTGTGTATATTTACTAATAATGGTGGACTGTGGAAGTCTGAGTAGACTTTTTATGATAAATGTTCTCAACTGGGCAGTTTTGCCATTATGGGTGCATATGTTTTGTTTCATTGCTTACTGGAAAAATGTTCAAAACAAATTTAAAACACCCTCTAACAAGTGTACTGTATTGTACAAGGAATATAATTTTTAGTACAATGAGGAAGGTGTATCAAAGAGCACATGTATGTTTCATATGCAAGGGGCCTATGATTCAAAACAGCCCAAAATTAATCTTTATCTGCCACTGGCAAAATGTATTTTCTTTGAATGTGGGTTTCAATGAATGTGAGTTTCAAGGGCAGAGAAGTTTTAATGCTAAGTTTTCATTGTGAGACTGCATTGCTTTGTTTAACAGATTACTTAATGTTTGTGCTGTAAAATACAAAATAAAACTTTCAAATGAAGTCCAATCATTGAAGTAAAGCAGTATGCACATTAGTGTTTATGGTAAATGGAGTGAAATAGCCAAGTAATGGTTAATTGGAATGGCTGCAGAGGCTCCAGTTCAACCATTATTTTGTCAGGGGAAGGGCAGCAAACTCAGACAGGCCCAGCTGAACTATACCTCCCAACTGTCCAGATTTTCAAAGAATGAATAGATTTTTGCTTCTTATTTTTGGTTTGTTGTTCATAAAATTTGTAGTTTTAATTCCTAAATGATTTGCCAGAAGTCACTAAATAATAAGTTTCAGACTTCATAACCTTCATAAAAATGCATGTTAAAGTAAGAGCCGTTCTATCAACTGTCTCAATTTATACAAGAGCAATTTTTAGTACTGTTTATATGTGCCCCAATATATTTGGCCTTGTTCAGATTTACTGCATTAACAGGTTGAGAGGTACATGCAAATAAATTGCTTTATAGAATTAGGCATAGCCAACCTCTCAACTGTCCCCAATTTTTGGCTCAAAATGTTGCTCTTCCCTAATAATCCCTCCATAAAATAGCAATTTTGGAAGAAAACATGGAGGGTTTACAATTAAGAAATAACTGTAATAATCAAAGTTATAGATTACTTGAAATGCATGTAGATTCTTTTATTTTGTCAGCTGCTCAAGGTAGCAGTACTAATATTAAAGTGTCCCTTCTTTGACAGGTAGAAGCTGTATTGTGTGTCTATTTTATATTTTTGCATCACATTTTTGGTCCATTTTTCATAAAATTGTGTTTTGGCAAATTAGTGACAAATGACTAAAGACTGAAGTTAGAAAATGACAGATAATTGAGTTTCAGATTTTATACCCTTCAGAAAATTCATACTAATGCAAGACCTATTCTATTATCTTTCTAAGTTTATTAGAGCAATATTTAAAATTGTCCTTCTTGTTGTGCCTTTGTCCCACTTCTGTGTATGGCTTTGTCCAGATTTCTTGCTCTTGAAGTTGAGAGGTATGACAAATGTGTCAGGGCCATCACAGTCAGCCAGAGAGATTTCAAATTGTGACATGCTTGTTGCACCCCACTCCCCATGTAGTGACTCTGGATGTGTCCAAGCAAGGCAAGGAGTAGTTGTATCTACCTTGGATGGGGAGGACACACTGCATAAGTACTACAGTGGCTTTTCATCTGTCCTTGATTTTGCAGAATGGTCTGGTTTCTGTCATATTTTTGTACTGTTGATTTATGCTTATTACTCAAAGTGCCTGTTGCTCTGTGTTTAAGTAGCAATGCTTTAATGACCATAAGGTAAGCTTGTCTGACATCGTAAGATGCAAGTAAGCTTTAATAAGCATACTGTTAAAGAATTGCCAACATTGAAAGCCTTTCTGTTGTTGCCATGCAGAGAATACTTGACTAGATAATGTATAAGCCTTGGGTATTAAAGGACAGGATTCCATTATTTTAAAAGCTCATTACACTTGTTGGAGACTTCCAGTCATCTCTACAGGCTTTACCCGTAAACTAAACAGAATGCCAATCATGTGTGGTCCATAACCTGTACAGTAATCCTTTAAGCAATGTATCTTGAGCTTGTTTCTTGTTTGCTTTTCATTTTTTACTTTTATCATGTTTTCCCCATGAAACGTTGTCAGGCAGCAGGTCTTTTTTGGATAAGAAACATCTTTACAAGTGGGGGCATCACATAGATTTCTACTTTCAGCATGTTGCTTGGTACTTTAATAAAGCTGAATATATTATAATTAGAACTGCAGTGCAAGGAGAAGTAGTTTGAGTTGAGTGCTTCTGGTTTTTCTTATACTTGATTTTGACTGGCATTCCAGTAATGTATTTAAAAAGTAATTTATTTTTTCATGCCTCACAACCTTTTGTTTCCATCTAGATATTAAGTAAGCTGTCATGCAGCCAATGCATTGAAATATTTTTATTCTTCTACACTTATTTTTGTCTTGATTGGACTTTCATAATGATGGTTTGCCACCCAGGGCAGTATTTAATTAAAGTTAGTTTTTTTGTGGTTTTGTGCATAGCTCCTCCCCTTTATGGTTGACCACACCCCTTCCCTTTGACCCCGCCCATTCAGCGTCTCCTGCAGCCCCCCTGTGATTTGAAGTCACCAGCCGCCACTGTGTCTGGCTTAACAGGTGCAGGAGGTAAAGAGTTGGGAGACAGTACGGACTCTGAAAATACATCATCTACAATGTCTAGAACAGGTGGAATAGCAAGAGGTCTGTGCTGAGGTAGTAGAAGAAAGTCTCTGAGCCTTTTCTTAGATCCTGAGTAATCTTGGCTCTCCCAGTGGAAATGCTCCCTCATGGTATGCAGGGTTTCCCCAAAGGAATAATCCTCAGGAGGAGAAGCTGAAGGAATAGATTCTTCAGCATCAGAATCCTCAGAGGGAGGAAGAGTGTATCCCTGTTCTGAAGAGGAGTCAAAAGAAATGGAAACCTGATCAGAGGAATCATATTCAGTGTCTTGCCTAAGCCTCTTATCAGGAGGGGGATGGGAACCCCTGATCAAAGTAATTAGGTCTTCGGCCATTTTGAGTATCTGTTTCTTAGGCGTGGAAGTCTGTGCTGGAGAATGCTGTACTTTTCCTTGTCTTTAAAGCTGTTTTAGTCTTTGTCTTGGATGCTGAAGGTGGCTTGATATAAAAAGTACAGTTTTGTACCTACCATAAATGTAGATGTCCGATAGGAATGCATCTGCAGTCCTTACAAATGGGTTGTCCTGTCGTCAGGCAGCCCTTCGGTCGGCCGGATTCCAAAGTCTGGGTCTGGCCTCGGCTGGTGTCGCACTTCACCCGATGTCACAGCTGCAGTTATTCGGGTATAAAGTCATCAGCCGATGCCATTTTCCTCAGTGTTTCTTGCCCCAGATGCCAGGTGCCCTCTAGGAAGGCTAAATTTGGATAAATGCAAAAAATTCCAAATAGTGGAGAGCAAATTCAAAAATAAGCATGTATGTACATGTATATACAAACAAATACACCATAATAGGTTTCCCCAGCTAGCTACAAGATGGGCAAATACCCTAGGAGCACCACAGAGGGGAAGGAGGGTGGGTAATCCTGACTGCAGATGCATTCCTATCGGACATCTACATTTATGGTAGGTACAAAACTGTACTATGTCCTTCAAGGATGCATCTGCAGTCCTTACAAATGGGTAGAATACCATAGCCAAACTGGGGGAGGAGGAGAAATGAAATGATGGTGTAGTTAGGATCCCTTGCAAAACAGCAGTGGCAAAACCTGCTCGGGATCTAGAGTATAAAGGTAAATTATAATGCTTGGCAAATGTATGCACGGAGCTCCAAGTAGCAGCCTCTAAAATGTCTCTGGTAGCCACTCCTCGAAGAAAAGCTGTGGTAGTGGCTGTAGCCCTTGTAGAGTGAGGCCTGATGTTTTCTGGAGTTTTCTTCCCATGGTAGGAGTAACAAAATCTAATGCAATTTCCTATCCACTTAGAGATTGTCTGTTTTGAAATTGCTTTTCCTTCCATTCCTGTTGCATATGCTACCAGTAGCTGGTCAGTTTTTCTATTGCTCTTGGTCCTGTCCAGGTAGTAGCGTAATTGTCTATGCACATCCAAGGTATGCAGCAGTCTTTCTCCCCTGTTCTGTGGGTTGGGGAAGAATGTAGGTAGGTGGATAGCCTGATTCAAAGATACTTTGGAGACCACCTTAGGCATAAAGGTAGGATTTGTTCTCATGGACACTCTACCTTGATGGAAGATCAGGAAGGGCTGTACTGCCATTAATGCCTGTAGCTCAGATACCCTTCTTGCTGAAGTGATTGCCAGTAGGAAAGCAGTTTTCCATGATAAGTATTGTAAATCTGCTGTTGCTGCTGGTTCAAATGGAGGGAGTGTCAATTTTTCTAGTACAAAGTTCAAGTCCCATGCTGGCAATGGTGGTTTCCTAGGAGGTTTTACATTTTTAATTCCTCTCAGAAACTGCCTGAGCAAAGGATGTGAGAAAACTGGAGGATCCAAGTCGTATTCTGCTGAAATAGCTGATGCATGAAACTTAATGGAAGACTAGGACAGACCTTTGTGGAAGAGCTCTGCCAAGTATTCCAGGATGTTGGCTATGTTTACCAGTGACACATTCTCTCCTTTTTCAGTACTCCAAATGGAATATCTTTTCCATTTTGCTGAATAATTTTTTCCTTGTTGAGGGTCTGCGAGACTCCAAGATAATGTCTTTTACCCTTTGGGATAAATTTGGGTTATTTGTTTTTATGCAATGTTCCAGGCAGTTAGCTGCAGTGTTTTTAGGTTTGGATGCAGGGTGTTGTAGTCGTTCTGTGTTAACAGCAAGGGAACAAGAGGTAGGTGCCATATTTGTTCCCGAGACATGCTCCTCAGTAATGGGTACCAATGTTGTCTTGGCCAGTCTGGAGCTATCAGGATGATCCTTGGACGGTCCTCTTTGATTTTCAATAGCACCTTGTGCATCAAAGGAAGTGGTGGGAATGCATATGCTGTCAGGTTTTTCCAACTGAAAGATAGGGAGTCCACCTTCCAAGCAAGTGGGTGGTACGTCCTTGTGCAGAATTTCTTTAGTTGGTGATTGAGTGGAGATGCAAATAAGTCTATTTGAGGGAACCCCCATTTTCTTGTAATGGTTATGAAGATGTCCGGATGCAGCATCCATTCGTGGGCATCCGTGGTAATCCTGCTTAGTATGTCTGCTAGAATGTTTTCTTTTCCTGGTACAAAAATTGCTTGTAACTGAACGTTGTAACTCAGGGCCACATTCCAGAGATCCATTGCCATCCGGCATAGAGGGTACGAATGTGTGCCTCCCTGTTTGTTGATGTACCACGTAACTGTGGTGTTGTCTGTCCTTATAAACAGTTGACCTTGTCGAAGAAATGGTCTGAATGTCTGAATTGCCAGTTTTACTGCCAGCATTTCCTTTTGATTTATGTGTAGGTGCAGCTGGTCTTGAGTCCATAAGCCTTGTATGCACTTGTCCAGCATGTGGGCCCCCCAACCGAGGTCTGAGGCGTCCATGGTAATGGTTTGGCTTGGTTGAGTGCTGTGGAAGGGCAATCCTTTGTTTGATTGACAGGCCTGAGCCCACCATTGGAACTCTTGCTTCAGGCATGGAATTATTGGAATTAGGGTTTCTAGGCTGTGCTTGTGCTGAGACCATAAATTCCTTAGGTACCACTGTAACTTTCTCATATGCAGTCTGGCATGTGGAACCAATATTATGCAGGATGCCATGAAACCCAAGGCTTGCAGGACTTTTCTTGCTGTTAACTGGTTCTGCTTTGTTAATGCCAAGAAGTATAGAGGGAGTTGCTTTTGTTTTTCTACTGTTAGGAATGCCATTTGTTTCGATGTGTCCAGCTCTGCACCCAAGAAGGTTATCCTTTGGGATGGTATCAGCCTTGACTTGTTTATATTGACTGTGTATCCCAGGGCTTGTAGTAGGTAAATGACCCTTTTCAAGTCTTCTGCTAACTTGAATTTGTTGTCCGCTTGTATCAGGCAGTCGTCCAGGTAAGGGTAGATTTGGATTCCCTGGAGCCTGCAATGAGCAATTACTGATGTCAGGCATTTCGTGAACACTCTGGGCGCAGTAGATAAGCCAAAGGGCAATGCTGAGAATTGATAATGCTCTGATCCTGCAAGAAATCTGAGGTATCTTCTGCAATTTGGTCGTATGGGGACGTGCAGGTATGCCTCCTTGAGATCTAGAGTTACCAGCCAAGACTCCTTGCCCAGCATGGGAAGAAGCTGCTGTAGGGTCAGCATTTTGAATTTTGGAACAATGATGAATGTGTTTAAAGCGGACAGGTCGAGAATAGGTCTCCATTTGCTTCCTTTTCTTGGTACCAGGAAGAGTCTGGAGTAAAATCCCTGTCCTTGCTCCATAGATGGTACCTTTTCCACAGCTCTCATGTTTAATAATTGAGATATTTGATTTAGAGCTTCTGCCCTTTGATTTGGAGGTAGGTTTGGCCTTCCTCTCTTCCCTGGTAGAGTATGGAAGTGAAACCTGTAACCTTGGTCTATTGTCTGCAAAATCCACTTGTCTCTTGTGATGTAATGCCAGTTTACTGAAAATAAAGCTAGCTTCCTGCCCAAGGGTGCTTTTAGTTGTTCCCTGGTAGGCGGTGCTAGAGCCAAGTCACTGTGATTGTCCTGTAGTAGTGGTGGTGGCTGTGTGCGTGGCTGCACCTCGCTGGTTGTTACCCTGCCACTGGCGTCCCCTGTAGGCACCCCTGGATTGACTTCGGCCTCTTGAACGCCTATTCCTGCCTCTCTGGACTCTGGAGGGTTCTGGAAAGGACCAATTCTTGGAGGACCAATTCCTGCTAAACCTTGGAGGTTGGACCTGTAAGAAATTTTTCACTGTCTGGACAGATTTTGCCTTCTCTTCCATCTTCTTCAGCACCTGTTGTGCAGGAGAGCCAAACAAATTGATCTTGTCCATGGGAGCATCTAGTAATTTGGATTTCACATGGTCTGGTAAGGCCTTTTTTTTTAACCATGCATGCCTTCTGATAACTGTGCCAGTCATGGCTGATCTGAAGGAAGCTTCCAATGCATCATAGCCACATTTTAAGGAATGGTTACTGACCTGCTGAATGTTATGTACCATTTCCTGAACAGATTTTCTGTCTAATGGTTCATCTGAGGACAACTTCTTGGTTAACTGGTCTAGCATAAATTCTTGATACTGGATCATGTGGAATTGACAGTTCAATGCTCTAGCTGAAAGAGTAGCAGAAGTGTAAACTTTTTTACCCCATCTCTCTAAGGACCCGGATTCCCTTTCAGAGGGGAGGGGGTTTTTGGCAGAGGTAGCTGCTACAGCCTTAGGACCCTGGGAGATAGTCTCGGGATCTGCAAAAGGAGCCTTATACAAATGGTGATGAGTATCCAGAACCCTGTAGTACCTATCGGGCTTAGCAGGGGCCTGAGGAAGTGAATCAGGAGCAGTACAAGCATCATTAAATGCATCATCTACAACAGAGAGAACTGGAGGAATGGCTAAAGGCCTATGTTGTGGTAAATGCAGAAAGGTTCTAAACCTCTTTCTAGAGTCTGAAAAATCCTGGCCCTGCCACTGAAATTGTTCCCTCATAGCATGCAAGGTTTCCCCAAAGGAAAATTCCTCAGGCGGAGAGGCAGAAGGGATGGACTCTTCAGCATCTGAGTCTTCATAAGGGGAGAAAGAAGCCTCTGGAGGGTTAATATTATCTGAATCATCAGAGGAATCATCTGTAGAAACTGGTTCAGGGGGCTCTGCTCTAGGCCTCTTCTCTGGAGGTGGGTGAGAGGCCCTGTCTGTGTGAGATTGGGATCCCCGGATTAAAGAAATGAGATCCTCTGCTAGACTAAGCATTTGTGAACTAGAGCTAGTCCTGAGAGAGGGGGTCTTAGCAGGCACAGATTTAGTAGTTTTAGCTGCTTTACCCTGGCAAAAGCCTTAATTTGACATGGATGCAGGTGGCCTAGCAGCTCCACGTGCAGGGGTGGAGATATCCAAGGGGATAGTGTCAGATAATTCCTGAGAAACTGCAAGAGCAGAAGGTAAATCAGAAGCCGATTCCACGAGGTTGGAAGAGGCCTCGGTAGGAGGTAAGTTTTCGGCTGAAGGAAGAACCGCTTGCTTGGTTTCAGCCAAAACAGAGACACTCGCGGTTGGCCTAACCGCGGTTTCGGCCGAAACCGCAGACCGCGAGTGTCGGTCCTTTTCCTTGCGCTTTTTTGCTATTTGCGTAGTCGGAGGATCCGACGGCATAATATAAGCAAAATCGGAGCTGAAAAACTCCTCAGCAAATTCCGACCGATGTCTAAGCGTCCGTCGGTTAAAAGAAGCACAGGCTAGACAAGCTACTACGTCGTGGTCTGGGTCTAAACAAGGTAAGCAGTAAGAGTGGAAATCTTTATGAGGTATTTGTTTCCCACAAGTTAAACAGTTATTCACTTTTTCTGACATCGGCTGGGGCAAGAAAGAGTCCCCAACGGGGTACTTAGCTTTTTAGAAGTCTTCGGAGTGGAAGAATTCGGTAGTAGTAATCTCTGGTTCTGACCGACCGGCACTTGTGAACAGCTTCTGCTTCGGGCGCCACGCGGCAAGAAAGACTGAGGAAAATGGCGTCGGCTGATGCCTTTATACCCGAATAACTGCAGCTGTGACGTCGGGTGAAGTGCGACACCAGCCGAGGCCAGACCCTGACTTTGGAATCCGGCCGACCGAAGGGCTGCCTGACGACAGGACAACCCATTTGTAAGGACTGCAGATGCATCCTTGAAGGACATCTGTGTAGGTCTGAAAACACCCTTAGAAGCCGATGCCTGCTCAGTGGCTCCAGACCCATCTGAAGGATTAGTTTCCGAAGGCCCAATACCTTGATTATCCAGAGGCCTAGTTGTCTCCATGTGGGAGTTGGAGGTGACCTGTGGCTCTGAGGTAGCGGGTGTCAGGGGCTGCGAAAGTGCCTCACTGAAAACCGGCGACTGGCCTAGAAGTGGCTTCGTCGTCGATTTTGGACCTCGGATGCCTGTCCTTTTCTTTTTCCTTGCACTTTTTATGAACTCCGGTCGTCGGCTGTTCCGACGGCATTATATAGTTAAACCTTCAGCCAAAGTAATGAAATGCAAAATCGTACCGACGCTTAATAGTGCGTTGGTTAAATCTAGCACAAAAAGTACAGTTTTGTACCTACCATAAATGTAGATGTTCGACTGTACACCCTGCTGCAGTCATCACACTTGGGTTATCCTGTCGTCAGGCGGTCCCGCAGTCGGCTGGAATTCCAAAGTCTTGGTCCGGTGTCGGTTGCTGTCACTTCTTCCCTGACGTCAGTGCGCCAGGGGTATATATAATGCATCCAACACCATTTTATTCAGTTTTTCTTGCCCCAGATGTCAGATGCCCCCAAAAAGGTGGTCAGTAATTAGTACCAATTTAAGAAATTTTAGCACAAACACAAAATCCCTCCAGCTATAAGCAAATACATCAGGAAGGTATTGTAGAGATTTAGCCAGTTAGATCAGAGGGGATGGAGGGAGGATAACCTGGACTGCAGCAGGGTGTACACTCGAACATCTACATTTATGGTAGGTACAAAACCGTACTATGTTCATCGTGTTACCCTGCTGCAGTCATCACACTTGGGTAGAATCCCAAAGCTAAGGATGGATGGAGTAGTCATAGAGGGTTAGAGGAGGCTAGAAGGCCCTGCAGAACTGCAGTAGCGAAGTCAGCTCTAGTCTTAGAGTAAAGTGGTAAGTGATGGTGTTTGGTAAAGGTGTGTACTGAACTCCAAGTTGCAGCTTCCAAAATCTCCTTGGTTGGAACCCCCCTGAGGAAGGCTGTAGATGTAGCTGTTGCCCCGGTAGAGTGGGGCCTAATGGTAGCAGGAACAGGTTTTCCATGATGGGTATAGCAAAAACGTATGCAATGTCCTATCCATTTGGAAATGGTTTGTTTTGATATAGCCTTCCCTTGTGAAGCTGTAGCATAGGATACAAGGAGCTGGTCAGATTTTCTGAAAACCTTAGTTTTATCCAAGTAGTAACGAAGTTGCCTGTGAATGTCCAAGGAATGCAGGAGTCTTTCTCCTTTGTTCTGTGGATTTGGGAAGAAGGTGGGTAAGTGGATGGTTTGATTTAAAGCCACACTGGAAACCACCTTAGGCATGAAGGAAGGATTAGTTCGTAGAGAAACTCTGTCTTGATGGAAAATGAGGAAAGGTTCCACTGCCATTAGTGCCTGCAGCTCTGAGACTCTTCTGGCTGAAGTTATTGCTAGCAGCAGGGCAGTCTTCCATGATATAAACTGTAGATCTGCAGAGAAAGCTGGTTCAAAGGGAGGTAGCGTAAGTTTTTCCAGAACAAAATTGAGGTCCCATGCTGGTGTAGGTGCTCTCCTGGGGGGCCTAATGTTTTTTGCCCCTCTGAGGAACTGCCTTAGAAGTGGATGTGAAAATAAGGGTGGATCCGTGTTGTTGTGGGCTTAAATAGCTGATGCATGGATTTTAATGGAAGAAAAAGAAAGTCCTTTGTGCAGCATCTCAGTTAAATACTGTAGAATCTGAGGCATGTGAGGCTGAAGTGTATTTTGGCCTTTAGCTTGGTTCCAGGCTCAAAACCTTTTCCATTTGTCCAAGTAGGCCTTTCTGGTGCTGGGCCTCCTAGCTTCCAGAATAACATCCATAACTGCTTGGGAAAGAGGAGCTGGCTGGATGCTTAGGTGATTTGCCATGCAGCCAGATTTAAGGTTTTGAGCTGGCTGTGTAGAATCTGACTGTTTTGCTGTGTGAGCAAATGGGCAATTTGTGGTAAAATCCAAGGTGGGCCCTGGGCCATATTCCTTAATAGTGGGTACCAGTGCTGGCGTGGCCAGTCTGGGGCTATGAGTATCAGTCGTGGTCTCTCCTTTCTGACTTTGAGAAGCACCTTTGTGAGGAGAGGCAATGGAGGGAAGGCATATACTGTCAGGTTTTTCCAAATGAATGAGAGTGCATCCACTTTCCAAGCTTGATGGTGAAGTGTCCTTGTACAAAATTTTGTTAGCTGATAGTTTTGGGGGCTGGCAAACAGGTCTATGTTTGGAAGGCCCCATTTTTGAGTTATCATTGCAAATACTTGTGGATCCAGTTTCCACTCGTGGGGATCCATGATGTTTCTGCTGAGGTCATCTGCCAATGTGTTCTTTTTTCCTGGCAGGAATTGAGCTTGTAACTGAACTTGGTAAGCCAGTGCTGTGTTCCACAAGGTCATTGCTTGCCTGCATAGAGGGTAGGAGTGTGTACCCCCTTGTTTGTTTGTGTACCACATTACTGTGTTGTTGTCCGTCCTTATTGTAAGTTGTCCTGGATGTAATAGGTTCTTGAAGGCTGTCAGAGCATTCTGTACAACTAGCATCTCTTTTTGATTGATGTGCAGATTCTTTTGATCTGCAGTCCATATGCCTTGAACGCACTGTCCTGCCATGTGTGCCTCCCAGGCGTAGTCCGATGCATCTGTTGTCATAGTTTGCCTGGCTGGGGGCAAGGTGAAAAGCTGACCCTTGTTGAGGTGACATGCCTGTGACCACCATAGAAACTCCTGTTGTAGACAGGGAATGAGAGATATCATTGTGTCCAAGCTGTGGCTGTGTTGAGAACATACGCTTTTTAGGTACCACTGTAATTTCCTCATATGCAGCTTTGCAAATGGTATTAGTAGTATGCAAGATGTCATGAAGCCCAAGGCCTGCAGAATTTTTCTTGCAGGGAGTTGGGTCTTTGTTGCCATTGTTTTGAAATATTGAGTCAGTTGTAGTTGTTTGTCTGGCATCAGATAAGCCTTCTGGGCCATTGTATTCAAGCTGGCACCCAGGAATGTCAGATTTTGTACTAGTTTTGATTTCTTTTCGTTTACTGTGTACCCCAGGCAACTTAGAAGATGTTTTACAAAAGCCAGATGTTGTAAGAGGATGTCCTTGCTTTCTGCTTGGATGAGGCAGTTGTCCAGGTATGAGTATATTTGAATTCCTCTTTGTCTGCAGTATGCAATTACTGGTGCCAGGCAATTTGTGAAGACCCTGGGTGCAGTGGATAAGCCAAAGGGCAGTGCAGAGAATTGGTAATGGGTTGAACCTGCAATGAAACTGAGGTATCTTTTGCAACTTTGTCTGATAGGGACATGCAGGTATGCCTCCTTGAGGTTCAACGTTACTAGCCATGCTTTCTTGCCCAACATGGGAAGAAGCTGCTGTAGTGTTAGCATCTTGAATTTGGGTACTTGTAAGAAGGTGTTTAAAATTGAAAGGTCCAGAATTGGTCTCCAGGCATTGTCCTTTCTGGGGACTGAGTCTTGAGTAAAATCCTTGGCCTTGCTCCCGTGTAGGTACCAGTTGAATGGCTCGCATGTCCACGAGAGCTGTAATTTGTTTTTGTGCCTCTGCCCATTGATTTTGTGGCAGGTTTGGCATTCTTTTCGTTGGCAAGGTGTGGAAATGGAATCTGTATCCTCGTGAAATTATGTCTAGGACCCATTTGTCCTTTGTGACAATGTGCCAGTTGTCTGAAAAAAGTGCGAGTTTTCCTCCCAAGGGAGCTGCTAAGAGAGTGTTGCTTGGCCAGATGAGGTGTAAGTCATTGAGTTTGCCTTCTAGTAGTTTGGGGCCTGTCTTCTCCTCCCTTCTGTGTTGCAGTGCCCCATTGTTAAGGTTTGTATTGGGCTTGTGGTTGCCCTCTGCCTCTTGGACGTCTGTATTTACCCCTCTGTGGTGTGTCAGTAGCTGGAAAGGACCAATTTTTTGTTGGCCAATTTCTGCTGAAGTGAGGAGGCTGTACCTGTAGAAAATCTTTGACTGTCTGCATAGATTTTGCCTTATCCTCCATTTTCTTTAAGACTTCTTCTGCTTTAACTCCAAACAGAACATCCTGCTGTAAGGGAGCATCTAGAAGCTTTGCTTTAACATGATCAGGCAGAGTTTGTTCCTTTAATCAAGCATGCCTACGTATAACAGACCCAGTGACAGCTGCTCTGCAGGAAGCCTCTAAAGAATCAAACCCACATTGTAAAGCATGTTTGCCCACCTGTTCAGTTGTATGCAACAGATCCTGCATTTCTTTCAATTCAGACTGTTGAGGGAGTGTGCTCATTTTTTGTCTTAACTGAGACATTAGAAATTGCTGATATTTTAGCATGTGAAATTGGCAATTTAGTGCTCTCATAGCTAGAGTTGCTGAGGTGAAACCTTTTCCCCCACCTGTCTAGTGCTCTGGAGTCCCTTTCAGAGGGTACAGGATTTTTTGCCATAGAAGCCTTAGCCCCTTTGGGACCCTGGGAGATGGTCTCTGGATCAGCAACAGGGCTTTTGTAAAGGAATTTGTGGGAGTCAGGCACTCTATAGTATCTGTCTGGTTTGGCTGGAGCAGGGGGCAGAGAACCTGGGTTCAAACTAGATTGTAAGTAAACATCATTCACAATGTCTAAAACTGGGGGGATGGCAAGTGGTCCGTGCTGGGGGAGTGAAAGAAACTCTCTGAGACTTTTCTTTGAGTCAGAGTAGTCCTGACCTTCCCAGTGAAAATGTTCCCTCATAGTGTGTAAAGTTTCCCCAAAGGAGTAGTCTTCAGGAGGAGAAGCTGAGGGAATGGAATCCTCAGCATCGGAATCTTCATAAGGGGAAAAGGAGTAATCTTTGTCCTCAGAGGAGCCTGAGGAAATAGAGGAGGCATAATCTTCCTCTTGTCTAGGCCTTTTGTCGGTGGGGGTTGGGAACCCCTGATTAAAGAGATCAAATCTTCAGCCATTTTAAGCATCTGTTTCTTAGGCATGGGGCCTTGAACTGGAGACTGGAGTGCAGTCTTTTTTGGTTTAATAGGAGTCTTAAGCTTAGGATGCGTTTTTATGGTGAGCGTCATCGGTCTGAAGACCCCTTCAGAAACCGAAGGTGTTTCTGCAGTGTCGTCGGTATAGGCTAAACAAAATGGCTGCGTCAGCCTAGCACTCTTCGCCAAAGGCTCCGAAGCGGTCTCTGGTTCCAAATCTGCGGTAGTCAGGGGCTACGTCGGAGCCTCACTGAAGACCGGTGAACGGGAGACCTGTCCAGCCGTGGCCTCGGAGTCTGGCTTCAGTCTAGGCTGCCTGTCCTTATCCTTGCGCTTTTTGTGCATGCCGGTAGTCGGTTGCTCCAACGGCATTGTGTAGTTAAATTTTCTACCGAAGAAGTGTCGTGCGAAATCAAAGCGTCTTTTTATAGTACGCTTATTAAACCTAGCACAAAAACGACAACCAGTGACGTCGTGGTCTGGGCCTAGGCAAGTTATGCAGTAAGAATGAAAATCCTTATGAGGTATTTGCTTCCCACAAGAAATACAAATGTTAACTTTTTCTGACATCGGTCTGAGGCAAGATAAGTTTCCCCAAAGGGGTACTTAGCTTTATTGAAGACTTCGGATCTGAAATTCGACTTTGAAAATCTCAGGAGTCGGCCGACCGGCACTTGCGAACTGCTTCTGCTTCAGGCACCGCGCGGCAAGAAAGACTGAATAAAATGGCGTCAGATGCATTATATATACCCCTGGCGCACTGACGTCAGGGAAGAAGCGACAGCAACCGACGCCAGGCCAAGACTTTGGAATTCCGGCCGACTGCGGGACCGCCTGACGACAGGATAATCCAAGTGTGATGACTGCAGCAGGGTAACACGATGAACATCCGACAACTAGTAACATCGTGGTCAGGGCCTAGGCAAGGAATACAGCAAGAATGAAAATCCTTATGAGGTATTTGCTTCCCACAAGAAATACAATTGTTAACTTTTTCTGACATCGGTCTGGAGCAAGAAAAAAAGTTTCCCCAACGGGGTACTTAGCTTTATTGAAGACTTCGGATCTGAAATTCAATTTTGAAAATCTCAGGAGTCATCTGACCGGCACTTGCGAACTGCTTTTGCTTCGGGCACTGTGCGGCAAGAAAGACTGAAGACAATTGCGTCGGCTGCATCTTATATACACCTGGTGCACTGATGTCAGGGAAGAGGCGACAGCAACCGACGCCGGACCAGGACTTTGGAATTCAGGCCGACTGCGGGTAGCCTGCCAGCAGGATAACCCAAGTGCAATGACTGCAACAGTGAAACACGATGAACATCAGAACTGCAACAGTGAATACACTTGAACATCTACATTTATGGCAAGTGTACACAACTGTACTATGTTCTTTGTCTTTCACTGTTGTAGTCATCACTTGTGGGAAGATTGCCAAAGCTGCAAGGTAGGGTGGAAGGAAGGAAGGAAGGGAAGGGTTCTAAGAAAAGGCTTGCACTGCTTGTAAGTGGAAGCCACTGTGCCCTGCAGGACTGCTGAAGCAAAGTCTGCCGAGGATCTGGAGTAAAGAGGCAGCTGGTAGTGTTTTGTGAAGGTGTGAACAGATGTCCAATTGGCAGCTTCTAAAATATCCTTGGTAGGGACGCCCCTGATGAAGGCAGTGGAGGTTGATGCTGCCCTAGTGGAATGGCTTTGGATAGGATTGGGAGGTATTTTCCCATGGGAGGAGTAGCAGAAATGGATGCAGTGAGCTACCCATTTAGAAATGGTCTGCTTGGATACAGGTTTCCCCTCTGCCCCAGGGGAGAAGCTGACCAGCAGCTTGCCAGTCTTTCTGAAAAACTTGGTCCTATCCAGATAGTATTTAAGCTGTCTATGCGCATCTAATGTATGTAGGATCCTTCCCCCTTATTCTGTGGGTTTGGAAAGAAGGTATGGAGATGGTTAGCCTGATTAAGGGTCACGTCAGAAACCACCTTAGGCATGAATGAGGGATTGGTTCTAAGACACACCCTGTCTGCATGGAACATAATGAAAGGTTCAATGGCCATGAGGGTCTGTAGCTCGCAAACCCTCCTGGCTGAGGTTATGGTTGGCAAGAAGGCATTCTTCCAAGAGAGGAGCTTCATATCTGCTGAAGCAGCTGGCTCAAAAAGAGGTAAAGTCAATTTTTTTCAGTACACAGTTTAGGTCCAATGCTGGAGTAGGTGGGCCTTCTAGGTGGTACGATGTGTGACACCCCTCTCTAAGTAACTGCTTTAAAAGGGGGTGGGAGAACATAGGCTGTGCTGTAGGGAAATTAGCAGAGATAGCTGAGCATGAATTTTGATTGAGGAGTATGATAATCCTTTTTGCAGGAGTTCCACCAGGTAATCTAGAACCAAGGTGTGAGTGGCATGGGAAAGTACAGTTGTGTACACTTACCATAAATGTACATGTTCGAGGGTATTCACTGTTGCAGTCATTACATTTGGGTAATCCTGCTGGCAGGTTGCCCTCAGTCGGCCTGAATTCCAAAGTCTTGGGTCCTGCGTCGGTTGTCATCGCCCCTTCCTTGAAGTAAGGTCGTCAGGGGTATAAAAGAAGCAGCCAATGCCATTTTCTTTAGTTTTTCCTTGCCCCAGATGTCAGGTGCCCACTAAAAGGGTAGCCAAAATTTATATCTATATATAAAATTACACGGAGCAATATAAACTTTGACCTTCATCCACAAGCAAATACACCACATAGGTTGTATAAATCAGAGAAGGAAAGATAGGTTCCATCAGAAGAAAAGGGGGAATGGCGGATGGGTAACCTGGACTGCAACAGTGAATACACTCTAACATCTACATTCATGGTAAGTGTACACTCAAGACTGTTCTTGGTACCCAGAAAAGACCAGGCCTGGTGCCCAATACTGGATTTATCAATTATGAACACATACCTGGACATTCCAAAATTCAAAATGCTAACTTTGCAGCAGCTTCTGCCCATGCTGGGCAAGAACGCTTGGGTGACATTAGACCTAAAAGAGGCATACCTGCATTTCCCAATAAGGGAATCGTGCAGAAGATACCTCCGTTTCAAGGCTGGCTTTATGCATTACCAATTCTCTGCACTGCCCTTTGGCTTATCTACTGCGCCCAGGGTCTTTGCAAAGTGCCTGGCACCAGTAATTGCATTTTGCAGACAAAGTATACAAATATATTCTTACTTGGACGACTGTCTCATTCAAACAGAGAACAAGGACATTCTTCTTCAGCACTTGGCATTTGTGAAAAGGTTTCTAACATGCCAAGGGTACACAATAAACGAAAAGAAATCACTACTGGTACCCTTTCAAAAGATAACATTCCTGGGTGCAACCTTGAATACAACTGTCCAGATGGCTTTCCTCACGCCAGGCAAACAAAGGCAACTGACTACTTACTTTAAACTGATGGCAAAAAACCCCCAGTTATCTGCAAGACAAACTCTGCAGGCTTTGGGGTTCATGGCATCCTGCATCCTACTGATTCCATATGCAAGGCTGCATATGAGGAAACTACAATGGTGCCTAAAAAGTTGATGGAGTCAACATTGTCACAGTCTGGAAACAATGATTCCTCTCATTCCCTGCCTACAACAGGAGTTTCTATGGTGGGCAAAGGCATGTCACCAAAACATGGGACGGGCTTTCACTTTACCCCCTGCCAGCCAAACCTTAACAACAGACTCATCAGATTATGCATGGGGGGCCCACATGGCGGGAAGATGCATTCAGGGCATATGGACCCCAAACCAAATGCATCTGCATATCAACCAAAAGGAGATGTTAGCTGTTCAAAATGCCCTGGCAGCCTTAAAGGACTTACTACACTTTATGGTAAGTGTACACAACTGTACTATGTTCTTCGTGTTTCACTGTTGCAGTCATTACATTTGGGTAGATTCCCAAAGCTATGGTTGAGAGGCTAGAGCTAAACAACATTAGGAGCGGCTACGAGACCCTGCAGAACTGCAGAGGCAAAGCCTGCCCTGGATTTAGAGTAGAGTGGCAGATGATAGTGCTTTGTAAAGGTGTGCACTGAACTCCAAGTAGCTGCCTCTAAAATATCCTTGGTTGGTACTCCCCTGAGAAAGGCTGCTGAAGTGGCTGCCGCTCTGGTGGAATGTGGCATAATGCCCTTAGGCACTGGCTTGCCATGGTATAAGTAGCAGAAACAAATGCAGTGGCCTATCCACTTTGAAATAGTCTGCTTTGAGATAGCCTTTCCTTGTGATCCTGCAGCATATGCCACTAGTAATTGCTCTGTCTTTCTGAAACCTTTGGTTCTGTCCAAGTAGAATCTAAGCTGTCTGTGTACGTCCAAAGAATGTAGAATTCTTTCCCCCTTGTTCTGTGGATTTGGATAAAAAGTTGGCAGATGAATGGTTTGGTTAAGAGCCACACTGGACACCACTTTAGGCATAAATGTTGGGTTTGTCCTCAGGGAGACCCTGTCCGGATAAAAAATGATGAAAGGCTCCACAGCCATGAGTGCCTGTAGCTCTGAAACTCGTCTTGCAGAAGTTATTGCTAGGAGCAGAGCTGTTTTCCAAGATAAAAACTTTATATCAACAGTAGCAGCTGGCTCAAAAGGAGGCAGGGTGAGTTTTTCCAAGACATAGTTGAGGTCCCATGCAGGTATTGGTGATCTCCTTGGAGGCCTTAAATTTTTGGCTCCTCTCAGGTACTGTTTTAATAAGGGATGAGAAAAGATTGGTGGCTCTGCATTGTAATGAGCTGAAATGGCAGAGGCATGAATTTTAATAGATGAGAAAGACAGGCCTTTGTCCAGCATCTCAGTTAAGTATTGTAAAATCTGAGGAATATTTGGCACAGCTGTATCTGTTCCTTGTGCCTGGTTCCAAGGACAGAATCTCTTCCATTTTCCAGCATATGATTTTCTAGTACTAGGCCTTCTGGCTTCTAAAATGACATCCATCACCGCTTTGCTGAGAGGTGTGTTTTGTATGACTACATTATCCGCCATGCTGCCAGGTTTAAAGTCTTGAGCTGGCTGTGCAGGATCTGATTGTTTTGCTGGGACAGTAGATGCGGTACTTGAGGTAAGGTCCAAGCTGGGCAGTGAGACAAGCTTCTTAATATTGGGTACCAGTGCTGGCGTGGCCAGTCTGGTGCAATCAGTATCATCTTTGGCTTCTCCTGTCTGACCTTTAGGAGTACCTTGGGGAGGAGAGGCAGAGGGGGAAAGGCATATACTGATAGGTTTTTCCAGCTGAAGGATAGGGCGTCCACTTTCCATACTTGTCGTGATAAATCCTTCTGCAGAATCTCTTTAGTTGGTAGTTGTGAGGAGAGGCAAACAGATCTATGTTCGGGCAACGCCATTTCCTTATGCTGAAGACCTGTGGATCCAGCTGCCACTTGGATCCATGCTTAGATAGTCTGCCAGAGTATTTTCCCTTCCTGGCAGGAATTGTGCCTGCAGATGTACTTGGTAAGTCAATGCTGTGTCCCACAAAGTCATGGCTAGTCTGCAAAGGGGTTAAGAATGGGTCCCCCCCTGCTTGTTTATATACAACTTGACCATGGTGTTGTCTGTCTTTATCAGTAGTTGTCCTGGATGAAGTAGGTCCTTGAAGGCTGTCAGGGCATTTTGTACAGCTAGCATGTCTTTTTGATTGATATGTAGATGCATTTGGTTTGAGGCCCATGTTCCCTGAATGCACCTTCCTGCCATGTGGGCCCCCCAGGCATAATCTGATGCATCCGTTGTTAGTGTCTGCCTGGCTGGGGGTAATGTGAATGGCTGTCCCTTGTTCTGCTGACAAGCCTTAGCCCAGCATCGAAACTCCTGTTGCAGGCAGGGAATGAGAGTAATTATAGTTTCCAGGCTGTGGCAATGTTGAGTCCAAACACTTTTTAGGTACCATTGAAGTTTCCTCATATGTAGTCTTGCATATGGAATGAGTAGGATGCCATGAAACCCAAAGCCTGCAGAATTTTTCTTGCAGATAACTGGACCTTTGTTGCTAACATTCTGCAATAGGTAGTCAGTTGCCTTTGTTTGTCTGGCGTGAGATAAGCCATCTAGGCAGTTGTATTTAAGCTTGCACCCAGGAATATTATCTCTTGAGAGGGTACTAATTTTGATTTCTTTTCGTTGACTGTGTACCCTAGGCATGTTAGTTTTTTCATAAACGCCAGATGCTGTAGAAGGATGGCCTTGTTCTCTGCTTGAATTAGACAGTCGTCCAAGTAAGGATATATTTGTATTATTCTTTGTCTGCAGAATGCAATTACTGGTGTCAGGCACTTTTTAAAGACCCTGGGCACAGTAGATAAGCCAAAGGGCAGTGCAGAGAATTGGTAATGCATTGAGCCTGCCTTGAATCTGAGGTATCTTCTGCATAATTGTCTGATTGGGACATGCAGGTATGCCTCTTTTAGGTCTAAATTTACAAGCCAAGCATTCTTGCCCAGCATGGGGAGAAGCTGCTGCAAAGCCAACATTTTGAATTTGGGTATATCCAGGAATGTGTTCAGAATCGATAGGTCCAGTATTGGTCTCCAGGCCTTGCCTTTTCTGGGTACCAAGAACAGTCTTGAGTAAAATCCTTGTCCCCGCTCTTGCTCTGGTACTTGTTGAATGGTCCTCATGTCCATGAGGGATGAGACTTGTTTTTGTGCCACTGCCCATTGATTTTTTGGCAGATCTGGCCAGCCATTTGCCTTTGGCAGGGTATGGAATTGGAACTTGAAGCCTTGTGACACGATATTTAGAACCCACTTGTCCTGGGTTATAATGTGCCAATTTTGAGAAAAAAGTGCTGATTTTCCCCCTAAGGGTGCTGCCACGAGATAAGTGCTTGGTGCAGGCAGGGGGAAGTCATTGGGACTGTTTCCTGTAAGGTTGTGATTTGTCTTCTCCACTTTTGGGGGTAGAAGCACCCCATTGCTTTGACCTGTATGAACCTTGTGCCTGGGATCTGCCTCTAGGGCATCTGGGTCTGCCCCTTTGAGGTCTGTCTGACACAGGAAAGGACCAATTCTTTGTTGGCCAGTGTCTACTAAACCTAGGTGGCTGTACTTGTAAGAAATCTTTGACCATTTGCATAGATTTAGCCTTGTCCTCCATTTTCCTTAACACCAAACAAAGTCTCATGCTGTAAAGG
The DNA here is from genome assembly GCF_019279795.1 of Protopterus annectens. Lineage (NCBI taxonomy): Eukaryota > Metazoa > Chordata > Ceratodontiformes > Protopteridae > Protopterus > Protopterus annectens. The sequence continues at coordinate 834,177,803 of NC_056751.1, forward strand.
TGCATCTAATAATTTAACTTTAACATGATCAGGCAGATTTTGTTCCTTTAACTAAGCATGCCTTCTAATTAACTGCGGCCCTGCAGGAGGCCTCTAAAGAATCAAAACCACATTGCAAAGTATGCTTTCCAACTTGTTCAGCTGCATGCAATATATCCTGCATTTCCTTGTTTTCTGCACATTCAGAGTTTAACAACATTTTCTGTCTAAGCAATGCCATGACATGTTGTTGATATTTGAGCATATGAAACTGACAGTTTAAGGCCCTTATAGCCAAGGTAGCAGATGTGTAAACATTTTTCCCCATCTATCCAGTGCCCTAGAATCCCTGTCAGAAGGAGTAGGGTTTTTTGCAGCGGAAGCCTCAACTCCCTTGGGACCCTGAGAAATAGTTTCTAGGTCTGCAGTAGGGTTTTTAAAAAGGAATTTATGTGAGTCAGGAACACTGTAATATCTGTCAGGCTTAACAGGGGCTGGAGGTAAGGAGTCAGGGGTAAGGCTAGACTCCGAAAACACATCATCTACAATGTCCAACACAGGAGGGCTGGCTAGTGGCTTGTGCTGTGGTAGTAACAGGAAATCCCTGAGCCTCTTTTTAGATTCTGAAAAATCTTCTCTCTCCCAGTGGAAATGCTCCCTCATGGTATGTAAGGTTTCCCCAAAAGAATAGTCATCTGGAGAAGAAGCTGAAGGAATGGATTCTTCAGCATCAGAATCCTCATGGGGGAAAAGAATATTCCTGATCAGAAGAGGAATCAGAAGAAATGGAAACCTCTGAAGATTCATAGTCAGTCTCTTGCCTAGGCCTCATCAGGAGGGGGATGGGAACCCCTGATCAAGGTAATCAAGTCTTCAGCCATTTTGAGCATCTGTTTTTTGGGCATGGAAACTTGTCCACGTGGCTCTTGAGTTTGCTTCTTTGTCTTTGAAGGTGTCTTCGCCTTTGAAGTCGGTTTAATGTATAGATGTTTGAGTCTGAATACACCCTCAGAAGCCGGTGCCTGCTCAGCGGCTCCAGACCCATCTGAAGGATTAGCGTCCGAGGCTCCAATACCTTGAGTTTCCAGTGGCATGGCCGACTCCACGTGGGATTCGGTAGCGGCCTGTGACTCTAAAGTAGTGGTCATCAGGGGCTGCGAAAGCACCTCACTGAAAACCGGTGACTGGCTTAGAAGAAGCTTTGTCGTCGGTTTTGGGCCTCGGCTGTCTTTCTTTTTCTTTGCGTTTTTTGTAAATTCCGGTAGTCAGATGGCTTTCCGACATTTCTGGATAATTAAATCTGCATCCAAAGTAGTTTAAAGCAAAATCATACCAACGCTTAATAGTGCGTTGGTTAAATCTAGCACAAAACCGACAACCCAGAAAGTTATGATCAGGGCCTAGGCAAGGAATACAGTAAGAATGAAAATCCTTATGAGGTATTTGCTTCCCACAAGAAATACAACTGTTAACTTTTTCTGACATCGGTTCTGGAGCAAGAAAAAAGTTTCCCCAATGGGGTACTTAGCTTTATAGAAGACTTCGGATCTGAAATTCGAACTCGAAAATCTCAGGAGTCGGCCGACGGGCACTTGCGAACTGCTTCTGCTACGGGCACCGCACGGCAAGAAAGACGAAAGAAAATGGCGTTGGCTGCTTCTTTTATACCCCTGATGACCTGATGTCAGGGAAGGGGCGACGACAGCCGACGCAGGACCCAGGACTTTGGAATTCAGGCCGACTGAGGGCAACCTGCCAGCAGGATTACCCAAATGTAATGACTGCAACAGTGAAACACGAAGAACATCTGCTTGTACCCTTAGCTTGGTGCCATGCAGACTATCTTTTCCATTTTGTGGAGTAGGATGTCCGGGTGCTGGGCCTCCTGGCCTCCTTAATGATATCCAAAACCTGCTTGCTCAAAGGTGGCCTGCTATCCGCCTCTGAGGTATAAGCCAAGCAGATAGGCTAAGTGTAGATTTGGATGCAGTACTGACCCTTTTTCTTGGGTTAGCAGTTTTTCTGTGAGAGGCAGGCTCATGGGAAGCTCCTTGGACAGGCTGTGGAGTCAGTGTTGCCTGGGCCAGTTAGAGGCAATGAAGATAGCTCTTGGCCCTCCCTGATCTTCAGAAGTACCCTGGAAATCATTGGCAAGGGAGGGAAGGCATACACAAACATGTTGCCCCAATGGAAGGAAAAAGCATCCATTTTCCAAGCTCATGGGTAGAACTCCTTGGTGCAGAACCTGGTCATTTGTTTTGTATGGATGCAGAGAGGTGTACCTCTGGTGTCCACCACAGGTGAGTGATTGAGAGGAAGGTTTCCTTTTGTAGCTGCCATTCATAGGGGTCCAGAACACTTCTGCTGAGATGGTCTGCTAGAGTGTTGTGCTCCCCTGGGATGTACTGGGCTATCAGATGTAGCCCCAACAATTACGCTATCTGCTAGATTAGCATGGCTAGACAACAAAGGGGGTAGGAGTGAGTTCCCCCTGCTTGTTGATGTACCACATGACCACGGTGTTGTCTGTTTTGATTAAGAGCACTCCTGGTCTGAGGTGGGCCTTGAAAGCTATTATAGTCCTGTGCACTGCGATCATTTCCTTCAGGTTGATGTGGAGAGCTAAGTCCCTCTGATCCCAGGTGCCCTAGGTGCACGTCCCCTAAGTGAGGCCCCCAGGCCATATCTGAAGCATTTGTGGTTATGGTCTGGCCTTGGGGAAGGTTGATAAATGGCAGACCCCTGTTCAGGGTACAGACTTCTGCTCACCATTGGAGATCCCTCCTTAAGCAGGGAATCAGAGGTAGCTGTAATTCCACTGACTGAGAATGTTGGCACCATATTTTTTTTAGGTACCATTGCATCTTTCTCATGTGCAGCCTGGCCAAGGGCACAAACAGGATGCAGGATGCCATGTACCCTAGTGCTTGCAAGAACTTTCTAGCTGTGAAGTGTGTCTTGTAAACTAACTGGGGAAAGTAGAGTGGGAGAAAGCTCTGCTTTTCTGGAGAGGGGAAGGCTCTTAGGGTGGATGTGTCCAGGAGTGCTCCCAAGAAAGTTGTCCATCTCGTGGGCCTGAATTGGGATTTTTCCTTGTTGATAGTAAACCCCAGAGAGGTTATAAGGGCTTGGATAAAAGTGAGATCCTGTAGGAATTTCTCCTTGCTGTCCACCTGGATGAGGCAATAGTCCAGTTAGGGGTAAATCTGTATGTTCTTCTGTCTGCAAAATGCAATGACAGGAGCCCAGAATTTGATGAAGACTCTGGGAGCAGTAGATAAGCCAAAAGGCAGAGTAGAGAATTGAAAGTGCTCAGAGCCTGCTCCAAAGCATAGGAAACTACTGCAGGATTCCCTTATGAGGATATGGAGGTAGGCATCCTTTAAATCTAGGGTCACTAGTCAAGCATTTGGTGTTAGCATTGGCAAATGTTTTTGGAGTGTTAGCATCTTGAATTTTGGCACCCGGAGGGACAGGTTTAATGTGGAATGTCTAGGATAGGGCTCCAGGTGCCCTCTTTTCTGGGTACTAGGAATAAACTTTCCTGCTTGTTCCTCTGGTACTGGCTCCAATGCCCCCTGAGCACAAAGTTTTTGAATTTGGCAGAGGGCTTCTGTCCTGGTATATCTGGATAACCTGAGAAGCTTGCGCTCTCTTTGAAAGAGAATCTGTATCCTTGGGAAATGATTTTTAGGATTCACTGATCTGCTGTGATGGTTTGCCACCTGTCTAAGAATAGGGATAACCTTCCTCCTAGCTGGGGGGTGGGGAGTGGAGGCAGGGGGAGAGGGGGTGTCATTGTGAGCCCTTGGGGTAGGGAGTGGACTTAGAACTCCCTTGTCTAGGAGTGGTGGAGGTCCACTGTCTAGGCCTCTGCTAGCTTTGGTACTGTTGCCTGGAGGGCCTCTCTGTGTCCTTTTCTTTGCACAGTTTTGGTTTGGGCAGGAAAGGACCAGTGTTTGGTGGGAAAGTTCCTACTAAACTGGGGTGGGGGGGTTGAACCTGTATGAAGTCTTTGACTGTCTGCATGGACTTGGCCCTATCCTCCATTTTCTTGATCACCTCCGTTGCTTTAGGGCCGAACAATTATTCCCCGTCTAAGGGGGCGTCCAGAAGTTTTGATTTTATGTGATCAGGCAAAGGTTGCTCCTTCAACCATGCATGTTTCCTGATGACTGATCCAGAAATAGCAGCCCTGCTAGAGGCTTCTAGAGCATCAAATCTGCAGTGCAGGGAATGTTTTGCCATTTGAGAGCTGGAGTTCTAATCTCCTAGATCTCTGGTAGCAGCACTGTCTGGTAAGGAGGAAATTTTCTGCTTTAATAATTCCAGCATGTTCTGCTGATATTTTAGCACATGGAACTGGCAGGTGAGGGCTCCAATTGCTAGGGTAGCTGAGGTGTATACCATTTTGCCCCATCAGTCCAAGGCCCTGCTCTCCTTGTCAGAGGGTATTGTTTTTTTTTTTTGAGGAACTGGCCCTAGCCCCATTGGGTCCCTGAGTGATGACCTCTGGGTCAGCTGCTGGGTTCTTAAATAAATACTTATGGATATCTGGTACCCTACAATATCTAATAGGCTTTCTGGGTGCAGGAGGGAGGGCATCAGGAGTGAGGCCAGACTCCAGGAAGACATCCTCCATCACATCAAGAATGGGAAGGATGGCTAAAGGTTTGTGCTGTGGTAAGTCCAGTAACTCTCAATCTCTTCTTTGATTGGGGGTAGTTCTGAGCTTCCCAATGAAAATGATCCCCAAGGGTATTTAAGGTCTCCCCAAAAGAGAGATCCTCATGACGGGATGCAGAAGGAATGGATTCCTCAGCATCAGAATCTGCGAAGGCTGTCAGGGGCTGCTGTTCAGCATCTGAGTCCAGAAATTCTGAGTCCTCAGACTCTGGTTCTGAAAGCACCTCTGGAGAAAGGTCCCTTTTTCTCTTAGCTGGAGTAGACTGAGTAGACTGGTTTCCTTTGATGAGAGTGATTAAATCCTCGGCCATCCTAAGTAACTGCTGTGATTGAGCAGGTTGAGTGGGAGGCAGTGGTTGACTGGGCATAGAGGAATGAGTTTTCTTAGGAGTGGCCTTGTTTTTAGGCCTCAGAGATTCAATGGGCCTGGGTACAGTTTTGGCTGGTGGCGTGGCCATTATTTTTTGTCTGGTGTTGGTCATCCGAAAGGCCTCCTCATAAGCCGGTGTCTGGAAAGTGGCTCCGGACCCAACCACAGGGCTGAATACCAACATTTCAGAAAGAGGAGCCTGATCCGGTGGTGTACCAGACTCCAAAAGGGTCTCTGTAGATGCCTGCGGTGGCTGAACTCAGTGTGGTATGTGTTTTCCACAGCAGAGACAATTATTTACTCTTTCGGACATCGGTTAAGTGCAAGAAAAAAGATTCCCAACGGGCCACTTAGCTTTAGTAGATTTTCTTACTCACTCTGGCAACGGCCAACCGACTCAGTCGCAAACTGCTTCTGTTTCGGACTCCATGGCAAGAAAGACTGATGTAATGGCGTTGGCTGCCTCCCTTTATAGCCCTGATGACCTGATATCAGTCTCAAGTGAACTGCAACCCACACAGGAGGAATACTCTTTACTCTGGTATTCGGGCCGGCTGAGGGCTAGCCAGCAGGGATAACCCACAAGTGATGACTGCAACAGTGAAACACAAAGAACATCTCCCAGGTAGAAATGTAACTGGCTAGGAGTAGGTCCTGGAAACAAGTGGTCAGAGATGTTATTTTTTCTGGCCAAAGAAAGGCCTTGATCATATCTGTTCTTATCCTGCAACCCAGGAACACCTGGTCCTGGGAGGAAGTAAGTGAGGATTTGAGATTGTTAACTGTGAAACCTAGGCCTCTGAGGAGGGAAAATGGTGAACTGTAGGTGCCTTAGTAAAGTATTTGGAAGATCTGCCTGGATAAGAAGATAGTCTAAATATAGGTATATTTGAACTCCTTTTGTTCTACAAAAGGCTACCACAGGGGCTAGACATTTTGTGAATACCCTTGGTGCAGTGGACAAACCAAAGAGTAAGGCAGTAAATTGAAAGTGCAAGGATTTTCCAATAAGATGGGTGGATAGAGATGTGAAGATATGCATCCTTCAGGCCTAAAGTCACCAGATAAGAGTTGGGGGTCAAGAGTGAAAGAAGGGTTTGGAGGGACAGCATGCAGAAGGTGGACACCTGGAGGAAAGGTTTTAGAAGAGACAGGTCCAAGACAGGTCTCCATGGGCCATCCTTCCTTGGGACTAAGAAGAGTCTGAATGAAATATCTTTAATGACTTGTGGGATGAAATAAAGTTGGTCCTTTGGGGGAGGTGGGATACTGTTTGTAGAGGCTTTTCCCTCCAGGTCATGAAATATCCTTTTTCCACTGTTGACAAGTCCCAGTTGCCTGAAGTGATATATTGCCACAAGGGAAGACAGTGAGAGAGGTGGACAGAAAGGGGAAGATGGAGTTTTTGGGTCTGACAGTCATGCATTAGGCCTGTCATGAAAGGGCTGTCTTGGAGCAGTTTGAGAGGCAGGTCTGGACGATGAAGATTTTTGACACCTTTTCTGGGTTTGGCAGAAGGTGGACCGGAAGTCTTCCTGACAAATCTGGGTTTAGCAGGGTAATTTCTATGAAACTTAGGCACAGGTGAGACAAAAATATGTTTAAGGTCCTGCAGCTCTTTGCTTTTTTCCTCCAGGTTTTTAAACAGTTCTGCTGACTGCTTTCCAAGGAGAAGGTTAATGTCCAGCAGAGCGACCATAATTTTGCTTTTAAAATCATCAGGCAATGGTTGTAGCCTGAGCCTGGAGTACTGAGGCTTAGGCAGCTGACCTGGCTGATGTTTCTGCAGCATCACAGTTGCATTTTATAGAATGTCTAGTGACCTGAAAGAGAGGAAGTCACCTGTGCCTTGGTGGGAGAGACTGTTACAGAATTCAGTCGGTCCATGACTTGTGAGACCAGGTCCAAGGCATATTTGACTATACGTGTTTGGTAGTTGATGGCTCTAAAGGCCAGTGTGGAAGATGTGTAAGTTTTCTTCCCTAACCTAGCCATCATTTTACTGTCTATATCCAAAAGGGTCTTGGGTCCGAAACAGTACATTAGATCGGAAAGAGAGACTAAAGGGAAAGTAGTTGTACGCTGTCTCACAGATTTGGTGGAAGATGGAAGCAGGAGTAACCCAATCTGGATCTGAGCACGGAGGAATTTTCTCATTATCCTATCTACTTCAGCCTTGGATACGCATCTAGAAGATCTGCGAGAAGAGGTGGAGGATGGAGGTCTTTAATGTCTATGGTGAGATTCCTCCAAGAGGGGTGAAGGAAGCAAAGATGTGACTGGATCCAGTACAGGAAGAGGTGACTGGATCCGAGGTGATTTTGAATTCGAAGTAGATGGATCCAAGCTAGTCAGATCCAATTTTTTTGGTATCTTAGCAGGAGCCGAAGATGATGTGGGAACGGTGACGTCTTATGAGGTTCTTTATTTCTGGGAGCCAAGTTGGCCTTTCCCTTGTCAGTTTTCTTTGAGGAGATTTGAGCCCCTGCTGAAGCAGAAATGGAAGGGAGAAGGCCCTTTATTAGCTTGTCCCTCCTGTCTCAGAGCATCATGGAGTTGAAGTAAGAGCAAATGGAGCAGTCTGCATCTAAAAATGTAGCTCCTGAACAGTATACACATTCCAAGTGGGCATCCAAGTTTGGAATTTTATACCCACAGGTGATGCATTTGCTGGTAAGTTTGTCAGCCATACTAGCCCAACTAAACTACTGAAAGACTACTTTTTTTTGTAATAGAAAGGATAGAAAAAGGTAGAAAAAGACAACTACCAACAATGGTAGGCAACAGATGCTCTACAGAGTAAAAGTAGAAGAGAATTTGTAACTGCAAAGTACCAACAATGGTACTAAGAGAAGTACTGAGGAACTGACAAACTGCTCAGAAAATCACATAGGAAAACTAACACAGTAATTAAGGGAGGTAGGTGAGAGAAAGGAATACATGTAGAAGGTAGAAAATTTAGCAGAACTCACTATTTCACTAAGAAATCACCCAAAGGCTTGACAGCGAGAGGACCTGCAACTGTAGCTAAATGGAGGCAAGCAATATCTAGAGGTATCTTGGGCTGGCTGGGCATTATGGGTAAGAGGCGAAGCTTGAGAGTTTGGCTCCCAGGATCAGGTAGAAGTGGAAGAGTCAGAGAGACCCATCAGTTGAGGAAGAAATGAATGAAAATGACATCAGATCTTCTGATATCAATACCTGATGCCTGAAAAACTACAACAGCTGCAAACATGCACAATATAAATGAACCGGTAGCTCCATAACAGTTACTTATCTGAAAACTCTAGAAGCCAGGTTGAACTGATGGTCTGACAAATTCTAGCATAACACACATCACTCTGCAGCACAAAAAAAATATAGCTCATCTGGTCAGACATCTATATGATACATCACTGATGTGCTCATGTCCAGATGGGAAGGTGCAAAGTTGTGGAGGTCAAGCTGGGCGTTGGGTCTTCTGTGGCAAAAGTCCCAAGATGTTATCACTACTGCAATAGTTAGTAAAATGATGAACATACCAACTAATGATAAAGCAAAAGAAATCTGAGGGACCAACTCCAGTTGTACGTGCCTGGAAGCAGTGTCCAACCTAGAGGTCTCACTTGCTTCAGTAGAGATCTGACTAACATACAATTAAAGTACACTGTGCCTCCAAACAGGACAAGCAGGAGATCACACAATAGAGACAGACTATGGAATCTGCAGGAGACAAGGCAATGCTTCTAGTGATCCTATACCTTCTGAACTCAGCAGATCTCGCACAGAAATTACACTCTCAAATGCCCTATCCACTGGTTCCTTCACAACCAGTTTTTTGGCTCATCTTTTTTTCTGGCATTAGTGGAGGGCCTCTTCTGAGCTGGGGGGGGGGATTCTGTCAAAAGGAACACGTCTTTTATTAAAAGATGCCCAACCTAGTGGCTCCCCTCCCAAAAAAAAGGCACTGTAAATGCTGACCTTTATATGTAATCTGCTTTCCACAGACACAGCGTTTCCAGGGCTGTCATGGACCCTGGAAAACATCAATTCACACAAGTCTAATTTCAAACAATCTCAAAATATGTAACAATCTTTTAGGCAATTTAGTATAAGGAAAAATGTTCCTTAACTAAATACTTATCATTCTCTGGAAAATAAATGGAAGAATCCAACAAACCGACAGACTCCTGCAGGGAAAAAAAACTGAAAATGGTGCGGGTTGCTCTTAATTTTCTCACTTTTAGCCATGGACTGTATGTACTAAACATCCTATGCTCGACGTCAGATCAGAAAATTGATGCCCTCATGTGGCTAATTTACATGTATAAGGAATGATACAGCAGCAGACACTCCTGCAATACACAAGTTGCAGTCCACTCAGAAACTCATACTGTGTTGGGACACTTTCACTAGACTCACAGATCCAGCTCTCAAACTCATTACTTTACCCACAGCGCCCCCACCACATTGGCAAACCTTAGATCAAGTCTGTTCTAACACTACTGTATTCATGACACTGTATCACTATGAAAAGGCAAGATAAAGACATACAGAAAGGCTGGAGCCCAAAAAGGGAACAGGTGGGTTCCAAAAGGAACATCCCTTGGGTCTCAGGAAGAAAAGGAAGGGGGTTGGAGGGCAGGGAGTTGAGGAAGAATGAAAATTGACAACGCAGATGCATCGTTATGGTGAGCACTTTTGCATCTGATGTTACTTTCATTCATTCCTCAACTGATGGGACAGAGTTTGCAGCTAGATGAAACTTGGGTGGCCCTCACAGAAGGATACTGCTGTGTACAGTACAATCAAATGCTGCCCTATATCTGGAAACTATGTCTAACTTGTAATGAGCAATAAAGGTATGAGCAATAGACCACGTGGCAGCAGTATAAATATCATGTACAGACGTTCTTGTCCAAAAGGCGGACGAAGTGGCTACGGACCTCGTGGAATGTGCTTTTTTTTTGGGGGGGGGGGCTGCTTCGGTACAGATAAACTTTTTATAAACAAAGGGTATAGAATCAGTCAATCATTTAGCCAGAGTCACTTTAGACACTGCTTCATCCAATTTATTCTTGGAGAAGGATACAAATAATTGGTCAGTTTTCCTGAAATCTTGGGTTCTGTGCAAATAAAATCTAGGTTACCGATGTACATCCAAAAGATCCAGCATATATTCTCCTTAGTTTGAGAATTTTGGAAAGAACACAGGTAAACTGATGACCTGATTTATGTTGAATTCAGAAGTCACCTTAGGTAAAAAAAGATATGTTTTGTGTGTGATGAAACCCCATCCCTATGGAAGGTCAAGTATGGAGATCTTGCAGCAAGGGCTTGGAGTTTAGACACTTATCTAGCAGAAGTGACAAAGACCAGAAAAACTGTTTTCTATGAAAATAACTTAAGGCCAATCTTAGTCAAAGGCTCACATGGAGGTAGGATAAAAGGCTGTAACAAAATAATTAAATCCCAAGGGGAATAGGATCTTTAACTGGTGGCCGGAGTGAAAAGGTACCCTTAAGGAAGGCCTTGCAGAATTTCAAAGAAGCCAAAGAAGAATGATTCTTACCTGAGTGAAAAACAGAAATGGACGCTAACTGAACTTTAATAGTAGAATAACTCATCCTGTTGTTAAAGATGGAAACCAGAAAACTGAGAACTGCTGAGAGTGGGGAGGGGAAAGGGTCCACGTCTCTCTGAGGAGCCCAAACTGAAAATCTTTGCCATTTACTTTTGTAAATTTTCCTAGGAGAATGCTTCTGAGAAGAAAAAAGAATATGTTGGACTGGGGAGGAAAGCCTAAAATATCTAGCCATCACTGAAACTGGAGAAACCATACAGACAACCTGAGGCCACTGATGTCTGGATGTTTCATCCTTGATGGGTGAAATAGAAGGCCTGGACATGGGTCCAATAAGGGTCCAATAACCAAGGTGGATACAGATGAGGCCACAAGAAGGGGAACCAAACTTGATGCTAAAAAGGTGCAATGAAAATGACTGCGCTCTTCAACCAGGATGCTTTCTGCAGAAACTTGGGGATGAGGGGTAATGGAAGGTAAGCTTAAAGGAGTCCAGTGGGCCAATCATAGAATAAAGCATCTCTCAGTGACTCACCCTGTGGAGTGACCAGAGCAAAGAACCTGCTGCATTTATTGTTGATGGTGGAAGCAAAAAGATATCAGCATGGCTGGCCCTATTAATGGAAGATCCTTTCTGCCACTCTGACAGACCACTCACAATGCATCAAAATGGACCTGGTCAGTTTGTCTGCAAGCATGCTGGTTTTCCCTGGTATGTGCCTTGCCATGAGAAAATGAACAGAAGAGATCAGCCATTACTACACTCTCTTTGTCTTTCAACACAATGGGTAAGATCTGGTTCATCCCTGTTTGTTAATATACCAGACTACCAACATATCTGTATCACAATCATCCCTAAGGGGAGAACATCTTAAAAAGTCTGCAGCACTAGTAGGACTGCTCTCATTTACAGGACATTGATGTGCAAACGTGGCCTATTCCAACCACCACATACCTTGGGCTATCCTTCTCAAGAAATGCCCTCCCCTACCCAATTTGGGAGGCATCCATGTTGACTGTGGCTACTGGCTATGGGGGAACAAAGAGATGCCCTTGACTAACTTTTTCTGAATGAATTCACCAAAGACAGTATTCCTTGCAAACCTTGAAGATCTTGACCAGAGTGCTCAAGGGATGCTGAAGAATAGAACACTGCAGTGAAAGAGTCAATTGCAGGACCCACATATGAAATCTGGCTAATGGAACTAGAGTTATTGCTGCTGCCATTAATCCTAAGTCTTACAGCACTAGCCTTGCTGGAAGGTAAGAGTGGGGATCACTTCCACAACCTGTAGTCTGAGGGTACAAACTCTTGTTAGAGGAAGTGGAGCTATCTGGTTGATCGTGTCTAGATGAGCACCTATGAACTCCAGTGTCTGCGTAGGTGTAAGCTATGATTTGGTGTAGATGACCATGATTCCCAAGTGATGACATAAACGGAGCACGTAACCCCTTGCTTGAAGTAGATGCCTGGCTGGGGCAGTCAGGAGCCAGTCATTTAGGTATGGAAACACATGGAATCCCAGGAGTCTCAGGTGAGCTGCTACCACTGCCTTGCATTTGGTGAACACCCTGGGGGCTGTGGTGAGGCCAAAGGACAGTGCTCTGAAATGGTAATGACTGGCTCCCAGCCAGAAGTGCAGGTGTCTCCTGGAGTGCTTGTTCATTTTGACATGACAGAAGAATACCCTCACAAAAGTGGAAAGGTCTAACAAGAAGGAACAAAAAATAAAAATTTCAACATTATCAAAAGCCTGCTACTCAGGTAAAGGCAAAGGGACGAAGAGAAAAAGACATTAAAATTAAAAAAAAAAAAATCACAAATAAGGAGATTGAGAATGCTATTTAACACTAGCTCAAGAGCAGAAAATCCTAATATGAACAATGTGCCAGCAAAATAAATCTAGGGTATGCCAGTATGATGGGCATTGTGGCTAAAGGCAGGAGCTCAAGAGAGTGGCTGAGGCGGATCCAAGACCCATCAGATGAGGGACGAATGAAAATGACAGCAGACTGTCAAGTTTTACTTAATAGAATAATATACTATACATTTCACTTACGCAATAATATAATGTTTAGCAACAAGGGAACTGTAGAAAACTTGTGAAAAACGTTTTTTTTATTTGGTGAAAAAACATTTTACGAAAAGTACAGAACTGTTCTGTAATGAGCAATAACAGAGAAAGCAAGGATCACAAGTGTTTGTTTGCTGCAATATATATTTTAATTCAAAGTGAATTTTGACAATAATACATCATAAATTCTTTTTTTTTTTTTTTGACACTCACCAAAATAGTCACCTGGAAACCCGCTTTTTGTGACAAGTACAGAAGGCTTGGTCACATTTAAATCACTGAGAACTAGAAAGAAATACTATCGCAAACTGTAAGAGACATTACATCCATAAAAATTTCCCAGTCCTCATATTGTAAATATTGCACAGTGCAATTGCTACATGGCAAACTAGTGTAGCATTAAATCAAAAGCAAAAGAAGCCACAAAAATTCTACATTTTTTTTAAACAGTAACAGTTCAAACTCAATAATCAAGTCTACAATGTTGTGTATTCTTAACAGATTTTTTTCTATAACTTGCAGTGTGATTTAACTTTTGGTAAGATTATCCGGTTAAAATTTGCAGAAATTTGGATTATAAAAATAAAACTTTCTAAAACCAAGCAGTTAATACAGTAGCATATTTGATTAATAAAAACACCCTGAAGTTAGCCTAATATTTAAAGAATACAACCAATTCATAAAACAGTGTAAATAAAATATCAGTACATTTATATGCAACTTATTAATGCAGTGTTATTACTTAAAAACTTCAACAGCAAGAAGTGCAAATCATTGATTTATTATCATTCAGGTCAGTTTACTCAAGAATATATATTTTTAAAACGTATACAGAAATTTCCTAGCAAGTGCCTAACATAATTTTAAAATTCCATCCTTGCTTTGAAAATATGCTTTACACTGTGTTTTATGACAAAAAATGTAGCTTTGCAAAACAATGGGCAATAATAAAGTGAACAGCAGAACAGAAACATGGCTAAGAGCTACAAGAGGTCTACAATAAGTGCTGGGCAGACCACTTCAATAAATTAAGGCTTTGCTCTTACAAATAACCATTTTTGGTAGCCAAATTGCTAAAAACTGTTAAGATCAAAGTTCTTTATGAGGATCTTCGCAGTTCAGTGTTAGAAGCCAGGGGACAAAAGAAGTCCGCTTTCAAACTTAACAGACAGCAGCCTAAAGCAGCAGACCCACAGTAACAGATCTCTTAAGAGAAAATTCTTGCATACTCGCACTACATAGCTGAAGGCATAGAAAAATAATGCCTCTTTCAAAAGCTACCAACAAACCAAATTTAACTCAACGTGTTAAATTTTACTTTACCTTTGTGTGAAAAATACAGTTTCTCAATTTCAAAGATCGTGCAACCAAAATGCATGCAAGATTTGTAAAAGCTGATAAGCAGCACAACTACAAAGCAGAATCATTCTTTCTTACTGTTGTATTTTGTGGCACAAAGTTTATAGATGACTTCTTATTTTTCAAATGTATTTTTAACGGATACAGCTTTCTACTAAATCTTGAAATGCCACATCGAGTATACACCAACAGTAGTGGGACTGCAGAAAACAGTAACACCATGAACTACTGTTAAGGTCTGCTGGCTCTGGCATCAACACAAAACAGTACATTTCATAAGCTATTCTAATTTTTACAATGGATTCAAATACCTTTTACATTTTACTAAGTTGATTTTAAATTTTGATGAAATTAAGATGACACAAAGGCAATAATTTTCTTTTGTTGCCAGCTGCACGGGCAAGCAAGAAGGATGAAAGTTTATATCCTATTAAGTTAATATCTACAAACAACTGAAACAAGGACAATCTGTACTGGACATAAGATGTACACCTTTTTAGAGTTTAAAAGGCTGTGAGGTATCCAACTGATGGGGACTGACTAGGAAATTTCCAGTTAAGGCAAAAGCTATTATCTGTGGCTGCCAAAACATGCCAACTTCAAAATGGCTATAATCCTAGTACAAATTAATTCATTTCTAACCAGTCAAAAAGTTTTATGCCTGTAAGCAAGTGGCAAATTACTCATTTCTATAACTGCAAAGTTGTTATAGCCATATGCATTTTTTACGCCAGGAATCATTTTATTTGAAAAAAAAAAACTGGACTGCAAACTCATGACAATTACCAAGAGCCGCAGACCACCAACATTTATACATTACTACAATGAGGTAGGGAACAAGAAATATGGGTATTCTATGAAGTTGGTAATCAAATCGAAGGAGTAATGAATACTTAACTTCCCTACCATTACCACTGATGACACATGTACTGGCTAAAACATGAGTTAAGTATGAGCACCATTATACTATGCGTTCATACCAGCAACATACAGTACTCAAAATTCTATGATCGACACCTCATGACAACTGCGTTGTTTCTCAAATGCAGGGCAGCAACACGGCAGTGGCTGCTGGTTCACAAAGCAAAGTCACAAACTAGGCTTTGTGATACAGGATAGCTGTTGGTGCCTTCTTCACACAGCCATGCTACATAAAAGTTCAAGACTTGTTACGTTTGCGCAGTGAGTCAGAATACTGAAAGACAAGGGACACTGTCTTATGTACCTGGCTAACATACTTAAACTACTAACACAATTTGAAATGTTTGCTACAGCCACTTCTAAAGCTCTTTTATCCATAGTCTTTTTAGACACAGATACAGTTAAACTAAACGGGTAATGGCTGTGCTTTACATAAACTACTAATGAAACAAATCTCTAACTGAATACAAACCACTTTAATGTTCAGATTATTGCTATGAGATATGCCTCAGCATATTTACGCATTCTGTCTGTTAGAAGAGTTCTACAAAGGTACATTTCTAATGCTGGTCAAGTCATTAAATAACACTGCTTGTTGCATCAAAGGAGAGAAAGGAAAAAAAAACTATTCACAATTAGCTTATTACTACCAGTTATACTAGTGTGGATTTAGTGGCATAAATCGCATAAACAAAATGGCTGCAATGCTAGGCTTATTTAGGAATTAAATACAAACCCACAACAAGCACTGCAGATTCCAGCGCAGAGCAATGCTACAAAAGTAGGACTGCACTCCAAATTAACACTATATGAAAAAGTTAAGTCAGACCTGCAAGATACAGCCTTTTTGGATGCCTACACAAAGTCGATACGAAAACATAAAAAAATTAAGTTACACTAATACATCCATTTATATGCAGTGATGAACATGAAGTTAATGGAAAGATAAAATACTGATGCAAATAACACACCCAAAACAACAAATGCAACTAACTTCCATCATTTACAATATAGTAGTTACAACACTCCAAACATAAAAGCATAAAAAAACTAAAACCCTAAAATCAACCCCCCCAAATTCTAGTTCATGTAAATAGACATACAGAAACAAGAAGGCTAAGAACTAGTTAATTACCTAATTTCACAGCTATTTTAAGTGGCAATCATTATATAGCAGCTTATCTATGATACATTCAAGATAAATGATACAGTTTATTACTTGCTCAAGAGCTAAACACAACCTCAGCTTTTTTTTTTTATATATTTTTGTAAGTACCCATCCCTTCACTACAGTATGCTGGAGGTCTATGCAAAAGTAGCTACCTTATACAGATGACAGTCTTTGGTGCTGCAAAAGCAACTTCATTTGAAAGTAACTTGATGCACTTCATAGAAAAAAAATGCACAAAGCATGTAATTCATCTCCCTGACGGAATGTATAAAACAAGCAATTAACACCAACAAGCTATAACAAATATAAAGTAAATAATCAGTCACATGCATAACTGAAAAAAATTGCACACACAGAACTCACACATTGTCAAGCATTAATAGTGAATATTCTGTTACGACATATCAAATACTGCATGGTTTGCTAAAGCTAAGATGAAACCATATCATGAATCAGAGACCAAGAACTGTATTTTCTTCTTTAACTTACAGAAAGGCATGCCCATTGCATCTATAAATAACCTGTTAAACCCAGTTAGACAGCAAAATGCCTTGAAGACCAGCTACTTAGATTGTAATGCAGTTGAATCTGACAGTTTAAATACTGTCTGCTATGACAATTGTTCTGATCAACACAAACTAATTATCAACACTCAAGCATCATCTAATTTCTTGATTTCTTTCTGACAAATCATCCTAATGACAAACAGTATCATTAGTTACAGCAGAACATGCTGCCCTCTGATAAAAGGAAAAAAGCACTACATAAAACATACCACATTAAAAAACATAAAAAAACAATCATTACCTCTATATAAAAAATCAGCAGATCTGAATTTAAGTGCTGCAGTCCATAATGTTAATAGATAAGTAGTAACATTAACAACCTCAAAAATATAAGGCACTATGTGTGGGAACAATTTACAACGCAGCTTAGAATGTTAGGACGACAACATTTAAGAGCGACATCTAGGCAACGTTTCCTTTGCCCATGCAAAAGACACATGCAGTGTTAAGAACAGCTCAACATTTTTGATACATGACTCAACATTGAACACAAAGGACAAGGATAATACAGAGATTTGTACTGCTGACATGTGCATTTGTTGCTCAAAGTTACAATGAATGGCTTCCCAAATGTAGATGTGTCTTGCACTAGATAGAAGGCATTGTTATAAAAACAGCATAAAAGTAACTGGTTCCTGTAAGTTACCTGTCTAGAGTTACCATAAAAGATCACACAACCAAATTACAAGTTGTACCAAATGTGCAAAACACATTAAAAGAGTTTTTTTAAAGCTCAAAGTTGTTTAAATTGCACCCAAATCTACATGATTCAAAAATATTGTGTGTGTGTGTGTGTTGTGCCATGGCCATTATTTGATACCATGTCCTGCCAGACCAAATGTTTGTATCATTGAGCTTTTTCAGCAGCCTAATTTTCTTTCAGATGTAGGGAAATTGATTCAGTTTTGTAGGACTTAGTGGAAAACCTGCGTAAGCAGGGGATGCTGTGATGTAAGAATGTGGTGCAAAAACTGGCTTAAATTGGTTCTGATGAATGTTTGGGGAAGGCAGGAGACGAGGGTTCATGCCCACAGGAACCTGAACAAGACCATTTGGGTGAGATATACTATATGCAGCAGTCTGCAGCATATGTCTTGAGGTACACGGAGAAGCTAGAATGTGGGCTACAGAAGCAGTCGTTCCAAGAGCCTGATAAGCAAGTATGGTGGGCTGTCCCCCGAGATGAGCAGTTCCTGCTAAATGGGCATGCAGTGTAGTGTGGTTTGGACTTCCATGAGAAAGGCTGAATGGATGGCTTGTCACCGTAGGTGGGATGTAAGCCTGTGGCCTCCTGTGTCCGTAATTACCACTCCATTCTTGGTGTGCTGTTCCAAACTGCTGAACCTGTGAAGACAAAAAAAATGTACCTATGGCTTACTATTTTTTGACAACACATATTCCCATTCATCAACAACAGTGCATTATTTTGACCTAATTTCAATCATATCAGCAGTGTACTCTTTACAAGAAAACACAACTATACAAGGTACTCATTTCTTCAGTTAAGAGAAGTGTACCAGTACAGAAAGTTTACTTGAGACATGCTGATGAAACTCAACATATTCAGAACTCTCTTAATGGAAAATGTGAACAGAAAATCAGGGTTTTGCAAGGCATTTTCTGCTGTGATTGCTCAGTCATACCCCCACCCCCCCGCCAGAAGGAAAAGAAAAAACACCTAAGAAGTGTATACTATGGTAAATTACAAAAATGCTTGCCTACAACTCTGGTCACAAACACGAATGACATCTTGAGCAACAAAATAACGAATAAAAATAAAGAGCTGGGAGTACAGTTAACTTTCAGAGTCGTAATGCAGCACGCCCACCTACTTACCATCTAAACTCCTGCTGACATACTAAGGAACTGTTAACATTAACATTACTTGTACTCGGAAACAATGGCAAACAAACATCCAAGGGAAACATTTAAAAGCATCAGAGCTACATTGCTCAAATGCTCTTGACTGCTTGAAACCAAAAACACCACTTTTTGGGAAGTGACTAGTTTGGCTTGGGAATGTTGAAGGTAATACACAAGTTTTGAAAAACATTCCATGTTAAATTGCAAGGCCCTTTCTCCACCTACTCCTGGGATGTTGCCTGAATGCCGCAGCACAATGGTACTGCAGATAAATATTGTTGCCTGACAGCAAGAGGTTTTCCTGTTCAATTCTCAACTGTTCAATTCTCAACTGGGGTTCCTCTTGTGCAGAGTCTGCATGTCCTCACTGTGTTTGTGTGGGTTTTCTCCGGGTTCTCCCCATATTCCAAAGACATGCAGTAAGTGGACTGGACACACTAAATTAGTTGTAGGTGTGGGTGTGTACACGTGTGGTATGGAATAACAACTGTGGCAGGGCTAGTCACCCAGCAGTGTAAACACTGGCTCTAGATGATCGCCACTGTTAGAGTGACACCCTTATCCCATGTGCAAAAATGGGATAAAGGGGTTGTGGATGGATGCAGTTTTATATGAATGCCTTTGGCTCTGCAATAAGCAATTACCAGACCCAGGCACTCAGCAAAACCCCTAGATGCAGCAATCAATCCAAAGGGTAAGGATGCAAATGGATAGCAGGAGCCTCAAACTTATGTTCCCTCTCTTTGGAAAAAAAGCAATTGCATCAAAGGAGGCATCTCAACCTTCCGACCGATCGCTCTTTTTTCCCCTACATCTAGAATTCTCAAAAAATGTATTCAAAACAACTAACCCACTACCTGTTAAACAGCGGCATTCTCTCCCCCACCCAACATGGATTCCATCCCGGGCACAGTACTTCTACACTAATATCCTTCTTAGATACCATTAACAAAATCTGTGACTCTGGCTATATAGCATCTGCTCTCTTTCTAAACCTATCTAAAACATTTGACACTATTTCCCACTCTATCCTTCTCTCTCAACTTTCTTCCACAGGGCTGTCTTCCCACTCCGTTAATTGGTTTAAAAGCTATCTCTCTGATAGGCAACATGCCGTCAAATGGCAGCACTCTCTCTCAGCCTACCTCCACAACCCCACCCACATCCCACAAGGTTCAATCCTTGGCCCCCTCCTATTTAACCTATTCATAAACAACCTCTACCAAGCTATACCACAAATCTCCCTAGTCCAATATGCAGACGACTCAACAATAGTCTGCTCTGCACCCAACGCGACTAGTCTACAACAAAGGACCTAGCCTTCTCTACTGTTGAAACATGGCTCCACAAAAACATCCTTCCTTAAATGCAAAAAAAAAAAAAAAAAAAAAACTTATGCTGTTCACCCCTAAAAGAAACACCACTATCAATATAAGAGTCTAACATTCTCTCACTGAATTCGATACAAATTGAAACAGTAGCTAGTACCAAAGTATTAGAGGAGTCATAATAGACAACAATCTAAAATTTGATTTACATATTTAATCCAATATCTCAAAAACCCACAAAAAACTTGGGCTTTTCAATAGGCACAACATATTCCTCTCTCTTTCAACAAAACAAGCCTTAGCCCTCTCCTGTCTACTTCCCTCCCTAATCTACGGTGCTCCCTTATTGACTAATCTGCAGTCCACCCTGAAATTAAAAGTAGAGTCCTGCTACAACAAGATTGCCAAACTTGCCTCTAATTGTTGTCATTCAACTCATCACTGTATAGCCTTAAGAAATCTCCAATGGCTTGAATTCCCACATTGCCTACTACTCCTTCAACCAACCACCTGTCACAGACTTATTTCCAAGCCACAAGACTGCCCTGCACTCAGCTCCTTATTATCCCCTTACTCCCCTTCTAGGTCATTACAATCAGAAAATCAAAACCTACTACAGGTTCATAAACCTAACCTACCTGCAGGTAAACTCCTATACTCCTGGACTATGGTCAGACTCTGGAACAATCTTCCTCCTCCATCTGTTCTGAATAACATCCCATTAAATTCAAAGCAGCCATACAAAAGCACCTTCTCTCCAACTAGATTTGTAACTACTCTACCACGTCTAATGCTATCACTCAACTCTTTTCTCCCCAAGCTTGGACCTAGTACTGCTTTTCCTAACTGACTAAATACCTAAACACACACTTCCTCCACTCAAACTGTTGCTGACATCCTATCAACCATTACTAATTCTATCTTTTTCTTTAAGCATACCAATTCTTTCTTTAACCTCTAGCAGCTCCTATCTACTTGTATTTTTCTATGCCTTCATGTCATCCCCCTGTACTTAATTTCTGATACAGATTCTACAGCTGCTCCATACTCAAACTGACAACCTGCCTCAAATTAACTTGATTTTCCTTGTACTCTTTTACTGTTTGAACTTGCTTCTTTTTGTACAGCTTGAATTTACTTACTTTTATTATACTGTAACATGTTTTTCTGCCAACTGTAGTAACTCTTATAAATATTTTGACCTCCTGTTGTAACTATATTATATTGTTATTGCACTGATTGGTTTGTACATTGAAGCTTTTCTTCCCAGGCCTCCAATGAAAATGGGTTCTTTTCAGCCCAGTGGACTTTCCCGGTAAACAAATGTCAATAAATAAAATAAACTTGAAGAAAAACCTGTGGTTTCTGTGTGCGGGCAAATGGAGAGAGGCATCCACAAGCTCAAGTATAACAAACAGAATTTGAGAGAATAGGAAAGGCTAAGGTCTTGTAATGTTAGCATTCTGAATAATGGAACCTTGACACAAGTATTTAGTGTTGACAGGTCCAGGATGGGTTTCAACGGACCCTCCTTTCTGGGCACTAGGAGGAATCTCCAAGTAGAACCCACTGCTCTGGGGCTCCTCTGGCACATGTTCTATGACTCCCAGTTGCAAATGCTCTTGAAAGATGGGGGTTACTAAGGTAAGGATACTTGACTCCATCTAGGTGGGAAGCCCGACATTTCTGGCTTTTCAGGGCTTGCAGTTTGCAACCCTGAGATATACACAGCACCCTTTTCTGTTTGGTGATGCTTTCCCAGTTTCTCTGCACTAGGTTACTGTTCCTGCTGTCTTTGGGGTGTGTAGAAGACAATCCTGGGATGGAGGTTTTAGGTGAAAGGGTGGATAAAGAAATTTCATGTAATTAAGGCTGTTTACTACAGGATAAACAGCTCTGGGGCTCCTTCTGGTCTGCATGTCAATTTTTCTTATACTGGCCCTTCTTCCTCTTGCCCTGTCTGCATTTTCCTTGCCTCCAAAAGTAGGGATCAGATTTGCATGAGTAACTGCTCTCATACCTAGGTATGTGGAAGTGAAACAGTCATTTCACAAATTACACAGTCTCCACCTTGATCCATTTTTACGGATGTCTCACCAGTGGTTTTCCCGAATAGCATACCCTTATCTAGGAACTACACTTTTACATCCTTTAGGAAGGGCCTCAGCCAGGCATATTTGCATCTGCAGCACTATATCCACATTTGTTGCACTGCTTAGTCACTGGACTGACAGGATGTTTCAATCATTTTGCCCTCAGATCTCCATTGGATACCTTCTTAATCTGGCCTAGGAGAATCTGAAACCAGGTCTTGTGCCTGACAATTAATGACTTTGAAGCCCTGAGTGCCACCTGTGTAATGTCCATGGCCCCCAAGGTAACATGAGACAGCAAGCGGTATGGCAGCAGGCTGGCCAGTTGGCATGTCAGTAGCAGTAAAAATGAAGTGCACAAAGGGCAGTGCCTTCAGAATTGGTGTGTGTGGACCACTATCCCCTTGAAAGTGTCTAGGGAACATTACCTAAATTGCATAGTGGAGCATAAATATGACTACAGTAGCATGCAGGACTTCCTCCATGCTGTAGCACACTTCTACATGTTACAGTTAAATAAGCATGGACTGTACACTGAGCACAACACTAATTAATCCTTATGCTCCTGTGCACTTAGCTATTAAAGTTGTGGGCATGGCAGTGTGTGCTTCTCTTTTTAATTTGCAACAGCCATATTTCTGTACAGCTGAATGTCACTTCAGTTGTGTCTCTAACCAATCTACTGCAGGGAAATGTCTAGCTGTCTAGGTATCTGAACCTGGGTTCGCCTGAACTTTATGAAGGCCTTATAGGACATGAAGGAACCCTTGGGCCACAGAGATTCAGTCCTAGGAAACAGCATGAAGAAGTAGGCAGAAATCTGCCTGTCAGCTGTGATCAATGCAACTTCAGGGAGCTGGGGTTTGCCATCATATCTTTGAGTTTCTGAATCCCTTCAGTGGGCTGCTGCTTTGAAGAAAGCAGAACAAAGATGGGATTCCTAAACCTCCAAGTTCCAAAATTCAACATCCTCCCTAACTAGAATAGTGGGTATACTGCCCTGTCCCCTGAGATAGCAAAATGTTCTTGCTGACAAAGGTGCCAGAAGGACGTGTTGTCTGAACAAGAGAGGGCTCTCAGCTCAGTGAGATGTGCTTTAATCCACAGGCAAGTTGTTCACCAAAGCATTTTTGCCAGAAGCCTTGGATCCCTAAGATGCCAGGGCTTGGGGGGTTGCAAGAATGCCTCACTGTAACCAATATCCTTCAGCTGAGCAGGGAAGTCGGACTCCACTGTTCCCACAATCAGTCTCCTTAGAGAACTGGAACACACAATGGTGGTACGACAAGGACTCAAATCTAATCTAATCTAAACTGTCTTGCAGGAAATGCTCTCCTCAAAGTTTTTGACGCAAAACCTAGACATACCCTACAACTGTCAATATGGTGCTCTTGGCCTACACAAAAGATGCACAAACTATGGAAACCTTTTGTGTGCGATATGCCTGCTGCAAGAGCACATCTTTTATTTCTTACAGGCAGACATGGCATTAATCTACATAAATGGGAGTCTGACCCTGTTAGCTATACAGTATCAGTAGCAAGATTCTTGGCGATAAGAATTTTTTTTCCCACAATGGGATACCAACTGATTGTGATGCACAGTAGGTCATACCACACTGGACTACAAATACAAAACTGATGATGCAAATTATGAAAGGTGACAAGAAAGTTCTAAAATGCCACAGGCAAGTGTCATATTTATGCAGTACCTAAGGGGTAAAAGTCTGCCTGGCCTGAAGGGAGAAGAGCACTGAATTCTGGAAGTCAGGCTAGACAATAAACCTTCTGAAGTGCAAGTCTCAGTAGTAAGGACTAGTGCAGCACTCATCTAAATGAAGAACATCCCCGGATGTAGTCCTGGGTTGTTGCAAACGCACTCATTCTACTACAGAATATTATTTTTAGACATAGCAGCACAGGGATCATGTTTTCCAGGGGCTGTTAATGCCGAGCCAATGTTTTTTTAAGGGACCGCTATAACTTCCTCATATACAGCTTTCTCACAGAGATCATTATGATACAGGAATCTTAAATTGCCCAGAACCTGAAGAATTCTTTTGTTGAAACAGCATGCTTAGAGTGCAGTTCTCTTTTCTGAAAGAAAAGTGACTTCCTACTCTGGGAAGAAAGCCTTCTGTCGAAATAAGACTATGACTGCCCCCAGGAAGGTAATTCTGGTGCTTGGGTAAAGATGGATGTTATGGAGGATGAGGGTTAGACCCACCATCTAAAAGCAATCTATGGTGATTTGCACAGCTGTCTGGTGTTCTAAGAAAGACTCCGCCTGAAGCAGACAGTCATCCAGGTAAGGACAGGTCTTGCAAAAATGCAATGACTGGTGCTAAACATTTATTAAAAGCTCTTGGAGCAGTAGATAATCCAAATGATAAGGCACAAAATTGGTAATGCAATCCTCCTGCCTAAACATTTAGGCATTTTGTGAGTTCCTGGGCCATAAGAACATGTAAGCAGGCAACCTTCAAGTTCACAACCACCAAGCCACTTGGAATATAAGGCGCAATACTTTTCTATGGTTAGTAACCTAAATTTTGGAACCAGCCCAAATCTGGTGTCTTGAGAGATCTAGAATAGGCCGTCGATTATCATCTTTCAGAGGATAAGAAAAAGGAGTAAAACCCTGTGCCCTCTTCTTTTGTGGGTACTCTTGGAATCTACTCTTGCAGTATTAGTTTTTTTAGAATGGGATGCAGAAGTTTTTCTTGTATTTTGGGGAATCTCTAGAAAAAGTTTTTTTTCTCTCTCTTTTAAATTGGATGGCATAGCCTTCACTTATGATTTTCAATACCTATTTGTCCTGTGTTAAGTCTTACCAATGATGAAAAAAAAGAAAGATAGTCTAACTGTAGGTGGAGGAGGGTGGGTTGGTTTGAGAACTGAGGTGGGAAGTTGCTGGCAATAGTCACAGCTACACCCTGGGTGAGACAGGATTCCTGAATCCTCCAGGTCTAGAATGTTGCTCGGTTTGCCACTTTTTCAGTAATCTGGGTCTTTTTTTTTAGTCTGTCTAGTTTCTCATGTTTAGGCAGAAAAGGGTCCACAGCTGGAAAGGAAGACATATAAAATTCTTTTCAACATTTTTATTAAATTATCCCTTAAGACAAAGAAAGACACATACATGTTAATACAAAAAATAAATCATATTAACATCTTTCATTTTCCTATATTGTACATCTGTTTTCGTTATAACAACTCTCACTTTCTCTAACATTACATAAATTGCTCAGTTCCCACCGTCTCTTAAACCTCACTCCTCCTCAACATTGTTTTGCATGTATTGATCCCACAAATTCCATTTCTATGTAATTTGCTCCTACTCTTTTCTAAAGATCCCATTTCCATTTTTTTCATCTCTTTTACAATATTCGATACTTCAGATACAGTTGGTTTAGATTTTGATTTCCATTAGCATTAAACTTTACAAGGTCTTACTACATCTAGGCAATTCAGATCCTCTGTTCCACCTCAGAGAATCATTTCCTTAGTTACAGCCATTTGCTCCCTCAGTATCTCTGACAGAGTATTCTGTAGGAAATGTTTAAAATGTGATTATAAAAACATTCCCAGTTACCCATTTCTTTCTTATCACACCTCCAACATTTGATATCTGAGGAAAATTCTTTACAGTCTGCTTGGGGTATAAAAAATCATAAACCTCTGAGACTTTCTTGCATATTTGAGAGACATACATGTATATCCTCCCATTGTTACACAAATTGCTTTTCCAGTCTCTCTTCATAATCTTTTCTAACCTCCTCTGACTGACTTATAATTATCACTCAATATTTTATAATATGCCACTGCTAATGTTCTTGCTTCCACTCTAGATTTGACTAACTCTACCAGAGCAGGCCTTTCACTTCGGACTACCCTATCTCTTTCCTTATACTGTGATATCAATCCCTGGTAAGAAGGCAGTCTCTTCTTATTCTTCTTTCGGCTTTTCCCGGTTAGGCGTCGTCACACTGGAACGCCGATCCGCTAATGATTGGCAGTTGATTTTTACAGTGCTGAGGTGCCAGCCCGACGCCCAACCTTTCTTGGCCTCATCCAACTTTATTACCTTTCCCTCTCCAGTTAGGATTATCTTATCCCACTTAACTATTGCCTTCTTCCCCTCCCAGATAAATCCCTTCAACTCTTTAATCATTGTCCACATCATCTCCTCTGGTTGAAAAAAAAATGCCTGACCTGTACATAAAATGAAGGGACTAAAATCAATGCCACTGCTTGTATCTTACTATCAGTGTTGATAAACAAGAGCTTCAAGTTTCTCATTTTTTGCAAAGTCTCTTCCCACAAATCCTTAGCTGGCAAAACAGAAGCAGCTTTAATCCACACTCCTAAATACTTGAATTCATCATGTCCCCATAAAATATGGGTATTGCTGAATTTGTGTGGGTACATAATTTATGACTACTGCAAGTTTTATCTTCATTAATTTTATATCCTGAAAAGACCTGAAACTCTCAAAATGTTCCATAACACCAAAATATCCTTTAATGGATTTACCAAATGCAAAATAGTAAATCCAGGATTTACTGATCATTCTCTATTATTTTTCTTAAATGTAGCTGTTAGACAAATTGTATTACTAGGCATTTACCTATTTTTATCTGTGATTGTAAATGTGCTCTACTTAAACTTTAACAAATGTGCTTTTGTATTTAGTCATGTCATCATCAATGCTGTAAAATTACCTTGACTTGATGTATACCATTTATCATGTCATTTTATTCTGTGGAGCTTTTCTCCTCAGGCCTCCAATGAAAAAAGACCTGTGTGCAGTCGGACTTTCCCGGTAAATAAATAAATCAGCTGCAAATAAAGCCAACTTTTCTTGATTACCGTACTGATTACACCCTCAAATTTCTGAGTCCATTTTTATTTTCTTTGCCAATGGCACTAAACATAAAGCAAATCAAAAGGTGGAAAGAGGACACACCTGCCCGGTTCCTCTGTTCAAAAACTTAACAGAGAGGAACCTTCCCACTTTAATTCTTGCCTCCACTCCTTAAAAATATCCTTCTAATTAACCTTATTATTGTATCATGGAATGCAAATGCTTCCACTGCCCATTCATAAAATCCCAATTTACACTGTTGAATGCTTTCTCTGCATCAAGACCCCCCACGAACAGAGGTGTTTTCTTATCTTCTGCTTCTCTCTGAATCATCATTGTCCTATTAATGTTATCAAATGTTTACCTCCCCTCCAAAACACACACAGACAGTACAGTTGTGTAAGAACTTACCATAAACAGTAGACATCCTACTGATCACTGCTGCAGTATTCATAACAGATGGGTTGTAGTTAGCTGATCTTTGGCCGGGGTCAAAGTTTAACCTTCCTGAGGGTGTATGTCCAGATGATGACCTCAGCTCATCGGCATAGGAGTATATAATCAGATGTATGCTTGAGATCCTCAGACCAACTCCAAGCCAGTGGCCTAAAGAGAACCGAGAAAGGTGAGTGGTCAGCTAGGAGAGGCTTAGTTTGAACAGGTAAATACCCCCCCCCCCCAGAAGAAACATAACATCTGGGGAGAATGTGCATCTGTGAGTCATAGTATTTTGTGTGAACAGTGAGAGAAAAGAAGAGAAGGGGGTAAAGGTGGGAGGGAAGGACTACTGCAATAGTGATCAGTAGGACATCTACTGTTATGGTAAGCTCTTGCACAACTGTAATATGTCCTGGTTTAAATCACTGTTTCAGTATTCATAACAGATGGGGGGATTCCCACAGCTGTTGAGATAGAGAAGGGTGGCAGGATAAAGTGAAGTAGAAGAGTCCAGGAGGCCAGACAGTACTGTGCAAGTAAAAAGTGCCCTGGACTCGGAGAAACCATCTAGCTTATAGTGTTTAGTGAAGGTGTAGATAGAGGACAAGGTAGCAGCTTTTAAAATGGACCTCACACCCATCCCCTTGTGGAAGGCACATGATGAAGCCACTGCTCAAGTGGAATGTACTTTCGGGCTAGTGGGCCACGTCTTTTCATGGTGCGAGTAGCAGAAGGAAATAGAGATCCAGTATGCAATAGTTAATTTGGAAACTGGTTGTCCTAACCTGGAATATATGAAGGAAATGAACAGTTGATCTGCTTTCCTAATATCTTTAGTTTTATCCAGATAAAACCGCAACTGCCTGTGAATGTCTAAAGAGTGTAAGATTCATTCCCCCCTTTTTGGGGACTGGGGAAGAAGGGTGGCAGGTTGGTGGCCTGATAGAGGATCAACTCAATAACCAGTTTTGCTGACTCCAAGGTTTACCCTATCTTTGTGGAAGATGAAAAAGGGGGAATAGCCATAAGGGCATGGATTTCACAGACTTTGCAGGCTAAAGCAAGTGCCAGAAGGAGCATGATTTTCCAAGTGCAGAAATTGAGAATAGCAATAGGTTCAAATGGAGTTAAAGTGAGCTTTTCCAAAATAAATTAAGATCCCATGGCTAAGTGATAGGCTTCACTGGATATTTAATGTGCAAAACCCATCTCAGGAAAACCTTAATCTCTGTCCTGGATGTGAGAGGGGGAGTCCAATGGTAAACAAGTAATAATGGCAGATAAGTGATCCTTAATGGAAGAGTAAGCAAACTCGGAATGTAGCAAGTCACACAAGTACTGAAGTACAGCAGAAATGTCCGACAGAAGGGGTTCCAGTTTGTACTTAAGGCACCAGACTGAGAATCTCTTCTATTTGGGTGTCCAAGACTTCCTGGTGTTGGGCTTCCTGGTTCTTGAAGAACCCGAACAACCTCTTCTGACAAGGAGTGTCTTAAAGAGATTGAAATTCTATCATCCAGAAAAGTCAAGACTGAGGGAAGTCAGATTGGGATGAAGGAGCTGCCGTTTCTGTTGCGTGATTAGATCTGGCTCTGGAGGGATTCTCCAGAAATTTTCCTTTGATAGGTGAAACAGGAAAGGGAAAACGTGCTGTCATGGCCAGAAAGGAACAGAAGCTTTGGAGATTATTTCTGGACTTTGAGCAGGAGTCTTGGAAGCAGAGGAAGGTATGACTACAGGAATTTCCAATGGTAACAGAAAGCATCTGTCTTCCAGGCTAGAGGTGATGGGTTCCTTGTGTAGAAAAATGGGAGTTGGTGATGTTACGGGGTAGGAAAAAGATCTAGCTGAGGTGATCTCCACCCGAGACTGATGGTTTTGAAGACATCTGTGTTCAAAGACCATCCTTATATCTGAACTAGGCCCAGAAGACTTCCTTGGACTCACAGTTGAAGAACTTCTTCATTCTGTGTTAAGTCCCCTCAGGTGGAAAGGTTGAGGACAGGTCATCTTCAGACTCTGAATCAAAGAATGAGGCAGGATAAAGAAATGGTCTTCGTTAGCACTTTTGCCTCAGAATTGGAGGAATCAGAGTCCCTCTGGGAGGAATTTTTCTCTCGCCCTTTTAGCCGAGAGGATTTCAGTGGCAGGGTCTTTCTCAGAGACGGCAGCCTGGGTTTCATTAAATCCACAAAGTCCTGAGCCAATCTGAAAAAAAATTTGCAAGGAGAACTGGGTGTAAGGGGATTGAGATCCAGAAAGCATAAGCTGGGGCAAACCAACCACTGGATGTTTCAGCTTAGGAGATTCAAAGTCTATGTTTTATACTTCTGGAGTTGAAGTACGTACGCTGGGGACAATTGGGCATGTTGTGCTCTGGATGTAGTCCGAAAAGATTAAATGAATGAAAATATTTGTGCTGAACTTGCTACCCACACAAGACAAATATTTACTTTTTCTGATCTCTACAATATCAACACTGAAAAAGACAGAAAAAGCTCCCCAATGGGACACCTATTTGAAACTCTGGCTTTAGGCCAACCAGACGGTCTAACGACACAAAAATAACAAAAGATACATTAATTGGACTTCTGTGTCAAGAAAAATGAAAACAGCACTAGCAGGATACCCTTTAAACTGCAGATATTCTAATGTTGGAAGGGGAGGGTGTCCACTAGGCTATGGGGGAAGGTAAGATCTCTGGCATTCAAGCAGGCCGAGGGCTCCTGCAGATAGGAAATCCCAAGAGTCATTCTGCAAGTTAGCTATGAAAAACATCTACAAAACATATTAAAATACTAATTAATTAAACATGCAGTAAAAAACATGTATATAAAAATGTGGCTTACTTTACTAAGATAAATGGCTTAAAGGAAAACTCCTTCTCCTACTGTTTAACTCAACTCTTTGGTTGCTTTTCTCCCCACAATATAATTCCAGCCTAGCCAACAAGGTTCCCTGGTTTCACCAGCCAAGAAAGTTATTTTCCTGTGCCCCTGTCGAGCAGAGCCAGAGAAGTGATCTCTGGGGTGAATTTCCTATTTCCCATCCACTCATCAACATTTTTTTTGAACAATGCTAATGAGGAACTCTGTTTGACATAGATGGGTAGCTTGTTCCAGAGTATGTGAAGTCTTTGGGACAGGAATATAGCCCATCTTTGCACCTGAAACCTGCTTGTTCTTTATAAAACTTTCATTTCCTCACTTTGATATCAAAGGAAGAAAAAGATCACAGACTTTTTTTAAGCCTAACATCTCACATAATTTGTAGAGGAATTTGTCTGTACTTGCATGGCATACCACAGACACAGAGAAATCTGTAGTCAGGAGAGCAGGCTGCTGTAAATAAGACAGAGAGGTGTGAAACTGTCTGCCATTGTCTTTACTGCAGAGAGATAAAGAACTTACATTGATTCACAGCTGCTTCCAATGTAGCCATGTCTTTCATAGCAAAACAGAGAAATTAATAAATTAAACTGCAGACATTCTAATGTTGGAAGGGGAGGGTGTCTACTAGGCCATGGGGCAAGGTGAGATCTCAGGCATTCAAGAGCTTTAATCAACCTAAACCTTGACCTTGCAGTTGAATTCTTTAACAACACATTTCTTAAAAAAACAGATAGTCTAGTCCCCACACGAAAAATCTGCATCAAATCTAAGCAACTACCATGGCTCTCAAGACACTGAACTACTAATCAAAAGGAGACAGAGCCAGGACTTTTTACCTATCATCTAAAAACAATAACAATCTCACAGCCTATCAGCAATTAAGAAACCAAGCTAAGAAACAAATCTGCAATGATAAGAAAAAATACTACCAAACCTCTCAACAAAAGTACCTACATAACCCACAGAAATTCTGGCAAACAATCAACCACCTCCTCAAACCTGGAAAAAAACCCACCCCCACTCCTTCCACATCAAATACCACTGAACCCTTATGCTCTCAACTTAATACAAACTTCATAAACTCAATCACAGGCCTCCTAGATAGCCACCAAAATCTACCACTCACAATGCCCCCCACAGACCCTAGGCCTACTCAACTCTTCTCCTTTAAACCTATTCAAACTTCCTACCTCAAAAAGCTCCTAGGCAAACTAAAACCATGGTACCTAGCAGCTGACCAACTACCAAATGAGTTCCTAAAAACTGCAGCTCCATCCATTGCCTACCCTGTGTCCATACTAATCAATCGCTCAGTCTCTGAACAATACATCCCTCAACTCTGGAAAGTCTCACACATCATTTCCCTTCACAAAAGTGGCCCCACTAGAGATATCTCAAACTAGCACCCCATTGCTATCCTCCCATCCATAGCAAAATCCTAAAAAAATGCATTCATCAGCAACTACTGAACCACCTTACCACTAAATGACCTTCCATCCGAAACCCAGCATAGCTTTAGACCCAAGCACAGCACAAACTCAGCCTTAATATCCTTCACCAACACTATCCATCACCTTATGAATACAGGACTACTAGTATCAGCAATTTTCTTGGACATGTCAAAAGCTTTTGACACCATTTCCCACCGACTATTACTTAATAAAATTTGATGTTCACATTTCCCAAACCATCAAAAAAGTCCATGCTAAACTGGGTGCTCTTTATAGAGCAAAACCCTACCTAACACTCCAAGCCAGATTAGCCACTGCTAGATCTCAACTGCTCTCTACCCTTTTCTACTGCTCACACACATTCACAAACATACGCAAAACTGACCTTCATAATCTTGAGTTCTACTATAACAAAATAGTAAAGTTTGCCATGAATCACCCCCACAAAACCCATCACTGTACTACTCTTCAACAACTCGGTTGGCTAGAACTCCCCAACCTGCTAACATTTAACCAACGTTCTTTCACTCACAAAATCATTCATGACTCCAATAGCTGCCCAGCAATTTCCACCTAGTCCAACTATAGGTAAACACCAGGTCCCTTGGGTCATCTGATAAGCCACTGCTCACAATTACACAATCTCACAACTACCATGGCGATTCCCTCTACTCTAACAAAATAGCCAAGTCCTGAAATGCTCTCCCTCTAAGCATACAAACCACACACTGCTATTCTGCCTTCAAAATAAAGCTAAAGAAATACCTTACTGACAACTGGCTCTGCACATGCTGTTCACCAGGTTAAACTCACCTCAGGATATATATATATTTTTTTACTGCCCAACTTATTTTCTAATGTCACTTCTACAAAG
Source organism: Protopterus annectens (assembly GCF_019279795.1). NCBI lineage: Eukaryota > Metazoa > Chordata > Ceratodontiformes > Protopteridae > Protopterus > Protopterus annectens. The sequence goes on from NC_056751.1 coordinate 834,210,294, forward strand.
ATTTATGTTACTCAATGACACACTTTATTACATAGTATACATAGCTGTACAAAGCTCCAAGTCGGCTTCAATTTGTATACTCAATCAATCAACCAAGAAATGATGATCTACTGCTCAATGATTTTCTTGATTCAAAAACCTACGGTCAAATGTTCTAAATTTTCTTACTTATTTCCTCTGTATCAATATGTCCGTGAATTAATTGTACTATGTTTATTTTATTTTATGTTATATTCTTAATTCTGTGTCTCATTTTTAATTTGTATTAATATTGTGGTTTTTACTTTTTAATATTGTAGTTTTCACTTCTATGTATTCTTACTACTGTACTGGAGCTTTTCTCCTCGGGTCTCTGTTGAAAACGGGCTACTTGCCCAGTCGGACACTACCTGGTTAACAAATGCAATAAATAAAAAATAAACAAATAAATTAGATCAGTCAATGGTTCAAAGGCAGTTGCCACCTCTTTTGAGAAATTTACATAAGCAGCGTCACAGTATTGAAAGCCGACCTTTAAACTTAAAGCATAAAGGTTAAGTTAAAATAACTCAGAAAAGAGAGAGTGAGTGAAAAAAATAGATTTTTTTTAGTTCTAAGGTGAAGTTTTCCTTTAAACATGTTACAGGTTAACAAACAGCAGTGCATACCTGTCAACCTCTTGGAGCAAGAAATTTGGACAAAGATATTAAAAATAGGGGACAAAGCCCCAAAAATAGGAAACATTTTTAAATATTGCTCTTACAAACAAAGTTAATTTTTGCATTAGCATGAAATTTTTTGAAGAGTATGACGTCTGAAACTCAAATGTCTGTCATTTTCTGACTTCAATCCTCAATAAAATGCAAATGATTTGACAGACAACCAAAATTTTAAGAGGAAAAGACCAAAAATATGAGACAAAAATCTGGACATTCTGCAAAAATCTGGACAGTTGAGCAGTATGCAGCAGTGATCAAGACATACCTTTTTTTTTGGTAACAGAAAATTAAAATGTCTGTCAACAACATGACTCCACTGCAAAAGATCGGTGTGTGTGTTTCAGGAAACTTCTTTCCTAATGAACTTTACTTATAATATGTTTTACTCTTCCACACCAGAAGACGACTGGAGCAATCTCCCTCACTGCTCATCAGACATGCTACCCCATTCTGAGGTGAAAGCAGAGCTTTAGGAAGGCCATCATTCAGGCAGTCAGAATGGAGGAGGCACACATCCCTACCATTTCCCTTCTGCACGTCACCATCTGCACAAAGGATTGGCATACAACAAGTCTTTTACAGGGTTTATCACCCAGTACTGCAGATGACATAACTACTCAAAAGGCCCTGCTCTCTTTGTAAACAAGGGCTTCCAAGCCATCTTTAGACACCCAAAGGACTGTGCACGGAGTATACACACACCTCATCACTCGTTCCCCTTGCCCAGAGTTGTACCTAGGGTGGGGTAAAGGGGACAGCTGCCCCAAGTGCAAGGGGTGTGTGTGGGGTGTCTGGCAGATGTAGATTGGTAGGCAGTGCATTACTGGCATTCAAAAAATGAAAGCCAATACTGCATTTGCTGTCAGGGCTGTTCAGTGCTTCTTGTGTGGTATAAAGCTGTAAGAAAGCTGCTTGTTGCAAATGCAGCAAGCATTTGCAAAAAATGTAGTACACAGCTTTTCATAAGTTACAAAGAAACAGGAAAAAAAAAAACTTAAAACCAAACTTCTTAGAAATACAAACAAAAACGGTCATAAAAAGACACCAAACTTTTATTCAACCAATTCAGTAAGTGCTTTCGTCTCAAAAACTGACTTCATCAGAGGGAATATACAACTTTACAAAATGCATTTAAATACTCCATTAAATCCATTAATTAATGCCACATGACCTCCTACAATTAATGTCTTAACCCTTTCTTTTACAAATAATATGCCACAAAGTCTTTGCACCTATTCAATCCTGGTGGGTAACATGCATTCAATTCTGCATTAAACGTTGCTTCATACTTATTTCCCCCAACACCAGGAACTTAAAATTTATCTGACAGGTCCCTATTTTATAATGCTTACCCATAGCATTATTTTCATCTCTTGATTCTACTACCCGTTTGTGCTCATACATCCTTTTACTTAATTCTCTTTTAGTATGTCCTACATAAAATGACCCACAAAGCACCCAAGTAAGGCCAGTACAGCAGCAATGATGACCACAACACATGAGAATAATTTAGCGCTTTTGTTCACTTTACTTATGGAACGTCTTCAGAATACAATCATCAATAAAAAGCATTTTACATAAATACTTAAATAATAAAACAATTAAATCAAATCCTCCAATCAACTCTTTGTGCCAACTGGGCAATTAAAAAGTTTTTAAAGTGCCAACATACACTTTCATGAATAACAAAATAACAGTGTATTAGACATACTGGTATCTTAAGTAACTTTTCATGGAAATTGTTTCATTAATCCCTGGAAAGGCATCTGCCCTTAGAAAAATTTGCCACTTAAGCTCTAAAATTTCCAAATTATTGAACTATTGTACAAATGCCTTCATATCAACTTTTTCCGGTACTAAAAAGTAAAACATTTTTTAAAAAAAGTACATTCTTTACTGTGCTTGGCTAAAGCATTGTTACAATCTGAGCATTTAATAGCTCTAACATGTTCACTAATACAATTGACTAGTGTTCTGGTTGTCTTACCTACGTAAAAACAGTCGCAGGAACTACACACAGCCAAATATACAAGTCCCTTACTATGGCAAGAATATCTAGACTATATATTCAAAGTTCCTGTGTTTAAATGTGTATTGACTGGCTGAGTAAATAAACCTACACTGTTTACATTTCTGACAAGGATATGTACCCAAAGGACCTAACCCATCATACTCCCCAGTCCTAGGAATTTTTTCCAATAGCCCTTTCAGCTCATGTTTTCTTAAAAATAAATTGAGGTTGTTCACCTAATATATTGCTTATTTCCTAAGATGACTTTCCAGTTGATATGAAAGCATTTGTAAAAGAGTTCAATAATTATTTGGAATTTTTACAGCTTAAGTGGAAAATTTTATTAAGGGCAGATGCCTATATAGGGATTGTTTTATTATTTAAGTATATATGTAAAATGCTTTTTATTGCTATCTGTATTCTGAAGAAGATCCATAAGTAAAGGGAACAAAAGAACTAAATTATTCTCATCTGTTGTGGTCTTTATTGCTGCTGTACTGACCATACTTGGGTGCTTTGTGAGTTTTGTGGTTTTACCCAGTTTCTGCTTTTCCAGTTTTACATAAAATGATCCGCACAATTTGCAAATAATTAAATACACTACATATTTTGATTTACATGTAAAACTCCTAGTTATATTAATTTTATAATTATTAATAATTTATTTAATACCATCATACACCAAATCACAAATTGCAAGCTAGACATTTATGCATCCCTTCATTGGTAACCCTTGGCTGTTTGGCATTTAATTTATTCTAGAAGTTCTTAAAACGTCTTCCCCTCTTCTGCACAAAAATTGGACGTTCTCCTGCCTTATAAACTTCTTGGCAGCTTTTTAAAATCTTCCAATTATTATTAATGATCCGCTTTATCGCTACTGTAGCTACACTATTAGCAATTTGCATAGCAACGCTATAATCAGTATTCTTACGTTTGGCTACAACAGAAAAAGAAGTTATGTACTTACCATAACGTTCCATGTGAGTTGTTAATCTCGCCTTCATTCTTTACTAATGGGTTGGGAGCTGATCCCTCGACTCCAATACAGCCAATTGCAAAGCTCGAGGTCTTCAAATAGCTCGAGGCCAAGTCCATATCCCATGATGCACTGGAATTACCTCCGATCTTGTTTGCGTATAACAATACGATATGTCATTCTTTCACCCCCAAGAGAAAGGAATAGAAGGACTGAGTAACCAGGATGGATCCAGCATCTCGGTCATCTATCAGCCCAGGAAGGGGTAGGAGGGAGGGACGCAAGAATGAAGGCAAGATGAACAACTCACATGGAACTTTATGGTAAGTACATAACTTCTTTATGTGAAGTTGTTCAATCTCGCCGTTCATTCTTTACTGATGGGTAGTGTCCCAAGCACCATCAATCTCGGGTGGCTCACGGGAGTATATTTCTCAGGAACGTGGATCCAAAGAAGGCCCTATCCCTGGAGGCCTTGTCAACTGTGTAATGAGCGATAAAGGTATGAGGTTTTGACCAAGTGGCTGCTGCACAAATGTTATCAATGGGAAGTCTGCCAGAAAAGGCAGATGATGTAGAAACTGGTCTGGTTGAGTGAGCTTTAATCTTGTGTTGCAAAGGCACATTGGCTGCTGAATAGGCAAAGGTGATACAATCAGATAACCATTTAGGCAGAGTTGTTTTAGCCACTAGTCTCCTCTTCCTGGAGTCTGAAAATGAAACAAAAAGCTGGTCTATTTTTCTGAAATCTTTTGTTCTATCCAAATAAATTCTGAGCTGTTTGTGAACATCAAGTTTGTGCAGCATATACTCTAAATTGTTAGAATGGTTGGGGAAGAAGACTGGCAAATCAATAACTTGGTTGAAACTGGTTTCAGTGCAAATTTTGGGCAAGAATGAGGGATTTGTTCTAAGTGAGACTGTCAGCATGGAATATCAAATAGGGAGCCTTGATGGATAAAAAGCCTGAAGCTCTGACACTCTGCGTGCAGAAGTAATAGCTACCAGAAAGATGGTCTTCCAAGACAAAAATCTAAGATCACAAGATGAAGTGGTTCAAAAGGGTGAAGAATTATGCGGGAAAGCATAACATTTAGATTACATGGGGAATAAGGAGATTTCACAGGTGGTCTACTATGAAAAGTCCCTTTGAGAAAGGCTTTGAATAACTTGTGAGACATGATATTCAATCCTTCAAGTCCAAGATGAAAATGACAAATAGCAGCCAACTGAACCCGAACTGTTGCTGCTGCAGATCCTTTGGTAAAAATCATAGTCAAGAATTCTAAGATGGAGGCCATAGGGGCTTGGTAAGGATCAATATTATTATTAGAAGTCCATATGGAAATTTCTTTCCATTTGCTAAGATATAGCTTTCTAGTAGAAGATTTATGAGAAGACAAAATGATCTGTTTTGTCTCATTGGAAAGGTTATGGAACCTGGCTATGATGGGAACTGGAGCAGCCAAGCTGTGAGCTTCAGGGACTGCAGAGAAGGATGAAGATCCCCCCGATGGGTGAGTTAGAAGGTCTGGAACTGGGTCCAGAATCCAAGGATCCTCCAAAAGATGAAGTCGAAGGAAGGGAACCAAACCTGATGAGGCCAATGAAGGGCTATTAGAATGATGGTCCTTCCCAGGGTTTTTGCTTTCTGTAGAATCTTGGGTATCAACGGGATTGGTGGAAATGCATAGAGGAGACCGGGAGGCCAAGTGTGTACGAGTGTGTCCCTTGGGGTTTCTCCCGGAGGGGGAATCAGGGCAAAGTAGCTTCTGTATTTTGTGTTCATGTGACTGGTAAAAAGGTCGCAAGGCTGGCCCCACCTGTGGAATATCCTGTCCACTATTTCTTTCTTGAGGGACCACTCATGAGGCAATAAGATTGCTCTGCTCAGTTTGTCTGCTATCATGTTGGATCTCCCCGGGATGTGCATTGCCAACAGAAAGTGCTGGGTGGAAACAGCCCACTGCAAACCTCTGACAGCCTCGTGACAAAGAGGGTAAGACCTGGTTCCTCCTTGTTTGTTTAAATACCAGACCACCGACATGTTGTCTATCTGAATCGCAATCGTACCCAGAGGAAGAGAGTCCTGAAAATACTGCAATGCCAAAAGTACTGCTCTCATCTCCAGGACATTGATATGCAGATGTGTCTCTTGATTGGTGCATGTGCCTTGGGCAGCCTTTCTCTGAAAATGCCCCCCCCATCAGGGAAGCGTCCGTGGTCACTGTGGCCGCTGGAGGGGGTAGCACAAATGGGCGTCCTATCGTGACATGAAGTGAAGTCAACCACCATTGAAGGTCTTTCTTGCAAGAATTTGTGATCATTATAGTGCGAGTCATGGGGAGCTCTTGGTAAGATCATTGGGTGAACAACAGCCATTGTAGAATCTGCATGTGCATACGAGCTAGTGGTATGGCTAGAATTGCTGCTGTCATCATGCCTAATAATTTCAGAATTTCTGATGCTGGTGCTCTGTCTTTTGATATTAGAATGTTGACAAAGAAGAAAGACTCTTTCTATTGGAAGCCTTAGTGTGGTGGAGGTGGTATCCAACTCTGCCCCGATAAAAAATGATATGCTGCGATGGTGACAAGGCAGATTTTTCTGAGTTGATTGTAATAGCCAGATGATTGTAGAGTGACACAGAGGACTCCCTGGCCTGAATGAGTTGATGCCTGGTGGTGGCGGTAAGGAGCCAATCGCCTAGGTACGGAAACACCTGGAATCCTAGACACCTCAAGTGAGCCGTGACCACTGCCATGCATTTAGTGAACACTCTGTGGGGCTGTAGTGAGACCAAAGGGCAGGGCTCGAAAATTGGTAATGATTGGCTCCCAGACGGAAACGCAGGTGATCCCTGGATGGTCTGGCCATTTTTATGTGGTAGTATGCATCCTTGAGATCTATCAAGCACATCCAATTGCCTTTCCCTAAGAAAAGAAGTATAGACTTAAGCGTGACCATCCGAAACTTCTCTTTCTTTACGTATTGGTTCAGTCCGCTGAGGTCCAATATGGGTCTCCAGTCCCTCGTCTTCTTTGGAACCAAAAAGAATCTTGAGTAAGTTCCAGATCCTGTCTGGTCTGCTGGGACTGGTTGGATGACTCTCTTTCTTAGCAACGTTTGGACCTCTACTGTTGCCTGTTCCCTGTAACTGGGTGGAACCTCGGGATTTTTCTTATGATTGGAGGGGGTGTGGCGAATGGGATGAAGTATCCTCTGGAAATTATACTTTGTACCCAGCTTTCTTTTGTCATTTTGAGCCAGGCATCTGGATACAAAGATAAGCGACCCCCGACTGCCTCCAGAGCAGGGACAGTCAGGCCTCCTTTCAGGAGCGCTGGTATGGCTTCCCAGAAAAGTGATCTCTGTCGCCCTGGTGTTGCGTACCCCCTCTACCGCGAGGGAGGCATCTTCCATTATTGCCCCCTCCTCTTCACCACGTGTCCTGAAAGGCTCCTTGGGCTTTTCGGAACCACATTTTTCCCCGCTTTGACCTTTAGGGTAGGGTCGGTAGGGGTGGAAAAATGGTCCCCAACGGCAGACCGTCTTTCCATCCTGTTCACACCTGGTTAAGGTTTCCTTCATTTTAGGCCCAAAAAGGGATGAGCCATCAAAATTTGAATAGATAAACAGTGGGTACTACTGTTAGTAACTGTGTGGGGCTGTTATAGTGGTACTGTCTTTGGTATTATTTAAAAGGCATTGAATCACACTAACAATTTGTTTTTTAGACTTGGTTAAAATGTGTGCATTTGTAAACACTTGTTATATCAAATTTTAGTGCAACAGTAATATGGTTGCTTGTTTGTTTGAAAAACAGTACTTGTTTTAAGTATTTTATTGGTATTTTAAATATGTATTGTTTATTTTTGAACTGCAGTGTGCTGCATTCAGTGAATCTTTCACTTGTATGCATTTATATGCATACATTGACACATTTGTATTAAACTGGATATTTTGTTTTGTGTTACAAAATTAGCTTTTGTGCTTCAGAGGGAAGGGTTCATTCTGGGAGTGTTAGCTGCCACACCCAACAATCTTTGGTTCTGGACCATGTGGTGTGACAAGTGGACTATTTAAACTCTTGCTTCTAAGGAAGTGTGTATCTGATGAAGTTAAACTATTGCGGATTAACGAAAAGTGTTTTATCATTTTTGAGCTCAATAAATACTGTTTTTATGGATCTAGTTGGACTCAACTGGTGTGTGATACAGGTCTACTCAGGATTCTTTGGTGTGGACCAAAGGGAGTGTTCATGAAGGAAGACTTGAAAGGCTTCGTGAAGGAACACAAGCGCATCCAGGAATGTCGCCTAAGAGCAACTCTTGTACCTGCTGCCCAACTCGTTCCATCAGCTGCATAACAGATGAGGCACATGGATGAGTTGACAATAGAATTGAGGGTAGCAAGCTGGGTGGCAACTTTGTTGGAAACTCCTGCAGCTACTGTACCCTGATGAGAATCTCCCAACTCCTTAAGGAGATCTCTTTGCAACCTAGTAAAATGGGTTAAATAGTTCAGCAAATGGAAAGAAAAGATTGCTAAACTAAACATGTGCATCCCATATCTATCCATAAACCTGGAGTCTCTGTTAGGAGGATGGAAAGACAAGGAAGTCTCAGACATTTCCTTTTTGGTGGCTGCTGCCACCACCATGGCATCAAACAGAACACCTTTTGTTAAGAATGTTTTGTCGAGGGGGGCAGAAATTAATTTATTAGGCCTCCTAGGGACAGGCTCCATAGTATCCGGAGTCTCCCATGCCCTTTGAGAGACCAGCTGCATCAGCCCATCAAAGGGCGGAGACACCCAAGAGATGAAGGGCTGAGACCCGAAAGCCTTCAGGAGAATTGACTCATCCTCAGTAGGGCTTTTGGACCGTCAGTCACCCCTCTGCCTAAGGATCTCAACTATCACATTGAAGGAGATATCCTCAGAGGGGGACCATGGGGACCCTTCTGACTCATCTAAGTCAGTATCCGATGTTAGAGACTCCTGGGGGGAGTCTAGGTGTTTCCTCTTGCACAATCTCTTCCTGGGAACCTCATCAGTGGGAGCTTCTGGTGAGGTCTCGAACAAGCAGGGGCCACCTAATGGGGTTTCCTGAGGCTCTGGGTCTCTACGCTTGGTCAGGATGTGTGTGGCAGAAGCAGACACAGGCACTTTAGGGGAGGAGGAAGGCAGACCTCAGGTTGAGGATGTGCTAGGAGACATGAATCTCCTCATGGCATCAAAAGCACCTCTGCTCCGATGCGAGGGAACCGACGGATCCGAAGAAGCCATCAACACCCCCTTGCACCGGGACAGTGGGCTTCGAGCCTGAGGTAGGAGCCAAACTCATCCGAGCCTAGGCCCCGAGAGGCAAAGTCAGAACCAACAAGTCGGTCCAACTGTCCTCCCCGGACCAGACCAGAGAGTGTCAGCTCCTACAGTCCTCAATCGGCACCTAGGACGTCAGAGTACACAGAGCCAAAGACACTGGAGCAGGTGTCGGCTCCAAGGGTTCCACTAACATCAGGTCTGCCTCCTCTAGCTCTGAAGAACCAGCATGGCTCGGAGGAGGAATAGAGTCAGTGCAATGGTCTTTGGCTCCGAAGCCATTTGCGTCGAAGCCAATAACATTTTTGCTAATGCAGGTGCCAATAACAACTTCTCTACCACACGAGCCACATCCAGATCCGACAGGCTGATAGATGATCGAGAAGAGCCTACCGAAGGTGGTACCGACTGCAGAATTGGACTCTTCGGTGCTTCAGACACTGGTTCCAAGACTGGGGACCGGCTCCGAAAAGTAAAGACTGACGGCTCTCAATGGCAGTGGAGCCAAAGTCAAAGACTTCTTTGATTTCTTGGAGTCCGATGTCTTGGAAGACTTTGACTTGCTGGATCCATCCTGGTCACTCAAAGCTTCCTGGAACGAAGGCTTAAGCAACCCTCTATCGATAAGTTTCTTCTTCCTTTCCTGCAGGACCCTTGAGGAGAAGGAATGACAAACTGAACTATCTTGCAAATGCAGAGCCCCTAGACAGTAAACACAATTACCGTGGCTGTCTGCAACATGCATCTTTTGGCCACACTTTGGGCACTTTTTGAAGCCAGACTTTGGGTGCTTATCTTGGTCAGCCATATTAATGTCAGAAAAAATTACTGTTACCACAAAAAAATTAAACAGTAATTATTCACAAAACCCTGGAAAAATTGCAGGTTAAATCACACAATAATAAATCTGCACAGAAGCCTTAAATAAAAGCATGCTAAATAACACACACACACGCACAATATAACAAGGTTTACTGTAACTTCCAACAGTAATAAGAACCAGGCCTTATCTAAAAATGCAGAAGGCTAGATAGACCACACAGCAAACGACTATAACTATCTAAGCTATAAATATCTGAGAAATGTGACAAGGTCACTGAATAACGCACTGCAAACTGAGAAATAAACAACCTTATCGCCTACCATGAACCTGTATGTCAAGCAAAGTTCTTCATTAGAACTCTTCAAGAAAAATCTTGATGAGTGGATGGGAAATAGGAAATACACCCCGGGGATCACTTCTGTCTCTGCTCGACAGTGGCACAGGAAAATAACTTTCTTGGGTGGCATAAGCCAGGGAAGCTTGTTAGCTAGGCTTACGTAGACCCTTGGGCTGATAGCCTACCTATGAACATAATTATTTAAGGTTTACTGTACTAAGCCTTATTTATAAAAAGCAGAAGGCTAGATAGACCACGGCAAGTAGAGAAACTACTACTAAACCAGGCCTAAAAGAGGCCAACTAGAAATTTATTAAGAACAGTAAAGGGGAAGGGAAAATGCACTGAAAAGCTATAAGAGCTTTATCAACAATCCTAACTAACTATAATCTTCTCTTTCGGCTGTTCCCGTTAGGGGTCGCCACAGCAGATCATCTGTTTCCATTTCTTCCTGTCCTCTGCATATTGCTCTGTCACACCAACCGCCTGCATGTCCTCTCTCACCCAAGTCCATAAACCTTATCTTAGGCCTTCCTCTTACCTGGCAGCTCCATCCTTAGCATCCTTTTCCCAATATACCCATCATCCCTCCTCAGCACATGTCCAAACCAACGCAATCTCACCTCTCTGGCTTTGTCTCCAAACCATCCAACCTGAGCTGACCCTCTAATATACTGATTCCTAATCTTGTCCATCCTTGTCACACCCAGTGCAAATCTTAACATCTTTAACTCTGCAGCTTCCAGCTCTGACTACTGCCTTTTTGTCAATGCCACTGTCTCCAACCCATACAACATAGCTGGTCTCACTACTCTCTTGTAGACCTTCCCTTTCACTCTTACTGGTACCCGTCTGTCACAAATTACTCCTGACACTCTTCTCCACCCATTCCACCCTGCCTGTACTCTCTTCGCCTCTCTTCCACACTCACCATTACTCTGAACTGTTGATCCCAAGTACTTAAGCTCATCCACCTTCGCCAACTCTACTCCCTGCATCCTCACCATTCCTCTATCCCCCTCTCATTCACACACACATATTCTGTCTTAGTCCTGCTGACCTTCATTCTTCTCCTCTCTAGAGCATATCTCCACCTCTCCAGGGTCTCCCTCAACCTGATCCCTACTCTCACTACAGATCAGAATGTCATCTGCAAACATCATAGTCCATGGGTCCTCCTATCTGATGTCGCCTGTCAACCTGTCCATCATCATTGCAAACAAGAAAGGGCTCAGAGCTGATCCTTGATGTAATCCCACCTCCACCTTAAACTGATCTGTCACTCCCACTGCAGACTTCACCACTGTCACACTACCCTCGTACATATCCTGTACCACTCTTACATACTTCTGTGGCACTCCTGACTTCCTCATACGATACCACAACTCCTCTCTAGGCACCCTATCTATTGCTTTCTCCACGTCCACAAAGACACAATGCAACTCCTTCTGACCTTCCCTATATTTCTTCATCAACAGTCTCAGAGTAAACAATGCATCTGTAGTGCTCTTTCCTGGCATGAAACCATACTGCTGATCACTAATCATCACCTCCCTTCTTAACCTAGCTTCCACTATTCTTTCCCATAACTTCAAGCTGTGACTGATCAGTTTTACCCCTCTGTAGTTACAACTCTACACATCACCCTTATTCTTAACAATAGGTACAAAACACTTTTTCTCCACTCCTCAGGCATCCTCTGACTTTTCAAGATTTCAGTAAACAATCTGGTTAAGAACTACACTGCCATCTCTCCTAAGCACCTCCATGCTTCCACTGGTTTGTCATCTGGACCAACAGCCTTTCCATTCTTCATCCTCTTCATAGCGCTTCCTCCTTGCTATTCTGTTTCACTTCCTGATTCACTATCCCCACATCATCCAACCTTCTCTCTCTCTAATTCTATTCATTCATCAGCCCCTCAAAGTACTCTTTCCATCTGCTCAACACACTATCTTTGCTTGTGAGTATGTTTTTCTCACTATCCTTTATCACCCTTACCTGCTGCACATCTTTCCCAGCTTGGTCCCTCTGTCTAGCCAATCGGTACAGGTCATTTTCTCCCTCTTTAGTGTCCAACCTTTCGTACAACTCTCCATATGCCTTATCCTTAGCCTTTGCCACATCTCTCTTTGCTCATCTCCTTATACTCCTGTCTACTTTCTTCATCTCTCTGACAATCCCACTTCTTCTTCGCCAGCCTCTTCCTCTGTATACTCTCCTGTACTTCCTCATTCCACCACCAGGTCTCCTTGTCCTCCTTCCCCTGTCCAGATGTCACACCAAAGCACCTTTCTAGCTGTCTCCCTTACCATCTCTGCTGTAGTTACCCAGCTATTCGGTAACTCTTCACTGCCCCCTCCCCAGTGCCTGTTTTAATTCTTCCCTTAACTCCACCTCACAATCACCCTTTTTCAACTTCCACCATTTGAACCTTGGCACTGCACTCACACTTGTCCTCCTCCTCCTCTTGATAACCAACGGCATCCTACAGACCACCATTCTATGCTGCCTAACTACACTTTCTACTGTCACCACTTTACAGTCTCCAATCTCCTTCAGACTGGCCCTCCTGCATAGGATATAATCCACCTGTGTGCATCTTCCTCCACTCTTGTACATCACCCTGTGCTCCTCCCTCTTCTTAAAATACGTATTCACCACAGCCATGTCCATCCTTTTCGCAAAATCCACAATCATCTGACCTTCTGCATTCCGCTCCTTAACACCATACCTGCCCATCACTTTCTCATCCCCTCTGTTCCCCTCACCAACATGCCCAATGAAATCCGCTCCAATCACCAGTCTCTCACCCTTGGGTACACTCACTACTACTTCATCCAACTCACTCCAAATTTTTCTTTCTCATCCATTGCACACCCAACTTGCACTAACAACTTTCATCATTACACCATCAATTTCCAGCTTCATAAACATTACTCTATCAGACACTCTTTTCACCTCCACAACACTCTTGGCATACTGTTCCCTCAGGATAATCCCTACCCCAATTCCTCCTCCCATTCACGCCATGATAGAACAATTTGAACCCACCTCCTATACACCTGGCCTTACTCCCCTTCCATCTGGTCTCTTGCACACACAATATATCAACCTTCCTTCTCTCCATCAAATCAGCCAGCTCTCTTCCTATACTAGTCATACTGTCAACATTCAAAGTTCCTACTCTCACTACTACACTCCTAACCTTCCTCCTCTCTTTCTGCTTTCGGGCATGCCTTCCCCCTCTTCGGTGGTGGTTGTTGTTAACCCGGGCCTCGATCGATCCGGTATGGAAATCTGTATTGTTGTCCGCATATGTTATTTGGCAGAGGTTTTACACCGGCTGCCCTTCCTGACATAACCCTCCCCATTTATCCAGGCTTGGGACTGGCACGAAGAAATGCACTGGCTTGTGCATCCCCAGTGGCCGGGTTCTAACTAACTATACTAAACAGCAAAAATTTTGAATAAGATAGCAATAAAAAAACAGCTTAACTGGCCCGAGCTAAATCAGAACCTCAGATCTGCTGCAGCGGCAAACTAGATCTGGGGTAATTCTAGGTGCATCATGGGATAGGGACTTGACCTCGAGCTATTTGAAGACCTCGAGCTTTGCAATTGGCCGTATTGGAGCCGAGGGATCGGCTCCGAACCCATCAGTAAAGAATGAATGGCGAGATTGAACAACTTTACATCTCACATTTTTTCTAATACTACAAATTTCATCTAATTTGTCCTTTACTAAAACCTCTGGGTAGCCTCTTGCTACAAATTTACTACATAGATTGGTATCTTCCAATTCAAAATCTTCATCGTTATTGTTAATTTAACTCTCATTAATTGCCCCTTGATTACATTTTACTTTGTTTTTTGAGGATGCATGCTGCTAAAATGCAAATAAGCATTAATATGCACATTCTTTTTGCTAATCTTAGTATACAATTTCCCATTTTCCTTGAACACTATTATATCCAAGTATGCTATGCTTAAATCATTTATATATGTTAAAAATACATTGAAAGAATCTACTCCCCCTCTCCATATCAAAAACACAATCAAAATGCTTGTATATTACTATATTATCAATAAACTTATCAACCAATACATTAGTTTTCTCCCAACCATTCATGAAAATGTTGGCATAACTGGGCACCGTAGCTGCGCCCATTGCCACTCCATTGACTTGATGCTAAATAACCTCATTGAACCTGAAAAAAAGTAGCCAAGAATAACATCCATCATTTCCATAAGTAGCCCCACTGTGTTGCTTGAAAACAACTTTAAAGTGATTAATTCAACTCTGATTGTTTCCATTCCCTCTACATTCAGAATCACAGTGTACAAAAACTTAATGTCTAAAGTAACTAATAAATCAGCATCTAATGCATCAACATTCATTCATGATTTTCTAAACAAATTCAAAAGTGTCTGATATATGAATTACTCTTCAAAGCAACTTTTTGCACGTGCTTATCAACAAAAATTGAAATGGCTTCTGTTTTTGTGCCTTTACTAGCCACAATTGGCCTGAGGGGTGTATTGTCTAAATCCTTACGGATTTTCGGCAAACCAAAAAACCTACTAAACTTAGGGGAATCATTTCTTAAATATTTTCTTCTTTTCTCAGTAATCCCACCTGTGTAAAACCATTCCTCAATCAAAGAATCTATAAATGCACAAGATTTTTTTGACTTTCATAAAACACACTTGCTCATAGTATGTAGTACCAGCTCCCTATTTTATAATGCTTACCCATAGCATTATTTTCATCTCTTGATTCTACTGCCAGTTTGGTTTGTGCTCATACATCCTTTTACTTAAAAAAAAAAAAAAAAAGATGTAATCAATGAACTAAGGGGTTTTACTAGAAAGCTTAAATTTTAAACTTTTGTATGAAGATACCGGCAAAGATGATGTGTTTTTTCGACCAAGTACTTATAACCATCATTAAGAAAAGAACTTGAGATTTTTTTTTAGCTATGACAGAGCTGCAAATAATTGAGCTTTTGGACAATCAAAGTGACTATAAGTATTACAATATATCTGTATATGAACACCATATGTTTTTTGATTTAATTAATGATGATGACATTTTAATTTGCAAAGCTGATAAAGGGAATTCATTGGTATTGTTAGACACATCTGTTTATGTGGATAAAAACAGAAGTTATGTACTCACCATAACGTTCCATCTCAGTAGCTGTACTTCATTTGTCTTCAACCTGTGGGTATTTGGATCCGAATCGGATGCAAGATGGCCACATTACTATCATCTGATCTGAGCTCCAAGCTTCTCCCCTTACCCATAATGCTCCCGTCTCCTTCCTTCCCTCAGATCGAGTTTGCTGTTCAGAAAAACACAAGCCCAACTCAATCAGACCTTACCACTAATGGCAACCAAAACTAAGCCAAACATAAACCAGGAGAGCCACAACAGTGCTTCTCTCCCAAATACAAGGTTAGAACAATAGTGACAAGGTCAGGGGGAAGGAGGGGGGATGGTTGAACACAAATGAAGTACAACTACTCAGATGGAACATTATGGTGAGTACATAACTTCTTTATCTGAAGTAGTTGACTTAATTTGGTCTTCAACCTGTGGGACAGAGTCCCTAGCTACCAACACCTAGGAGGCCCTCATGGAAGGATATTCAGTAGCACCGCAGAGCCAAAGGATGCCCTACTCCTGGATACAATGTCCAATTTGTAATAAGATATGAAGGTATGAGATGAGGAACAAGTAGCTGCAGAACAAATATCATCCAGCGACACCCTAGACCAAAAGGCTGCTGAGGTAGCCATAGACCTAGTGGAGTGGGCTTTCACCTGACCTGGAGGGGAAAGGCCTCTATCAGAATATGCTTGAATGATACATTAGGAATTCCAGCGAGCAATGGTCACTTTAGAAATTGGCTTGCCCAGAAAAGGTTTCGAATAGGATACAAACAACTGATCAGATTTGCAAAAGGATTTTGTTGTGTGTGTAAATAAAACCTCAGGTGTCTGTGCACATCCAGCAAGTGTAATTTGCATTCTCCCCTACTTTGGAAATTTGGAAAGAAAACAGGAAGATTGATAGTTTGATTGATACTGGCTTCCGAAGCCACCATGGGAAGAAAGGAAAGATTAGCACACAGGAAAACCCTGTCCTTATGAAAAACCATGTAAGGAACTTTAATGGACAATGCTTGAAGTTCCGATATCCTCCTACCAAAAGTGATAGCTACCAAAAAGGCAGTTTTCCAAGACAGGAATTGTAAATCTGATGCCGCAAGCTCAAAAGGAGGAGAGACTAGAGCCTGAAGTACAAAGGTGAGGTCTCATGGAGGTGTAGGATCTTTCACCGGGGGTCTTAAAAGGAAGGTACCTTTAAGGAAGGTCTTGCAAAGTCTGGAAGAAGCTAGGGAAGCCATGCTTTTCCCCCACATGGAAGTTAGAGATGGCAGCCAGTTGGACTTTAACAGTAGAGGAACTAGCACCCTGGTAAAAGATGCCAGCTAGAAATTCCAGAACAACCGAAACTGGAGCCGTGAACGAATCTAGGTTCCATTGAGAGGCCCATATTGAGAACCGTTTCCACTTGCTACGATAGATTTTCTTGGCGGAAGACTTGTAGCAGCCAAGCAGTGAGTTTCAGACTACCCAGGTCTGGGTAAAGAATCCCCGAGGGATGCAAAATGAGATCCGGAACCGGATTCAAAATCCATGGTGAAACTGCCAGGTGAGACAAAAGGGAGGGGAACCAGACTTGACGAGGCCAGAATGGGGCAATGAGGATTACTGTGCTCCCCAACCTGCGAGTTTTCTGAAGATATTTCAGAATGAGAGGTAACAGAGGGTAGGCATAAAGAATACCAGGAGGCCAAGCATGAACCACTGCATCTCTGGGGGTTCCCCCTGAGGGGGATTCAGAGCAAAGTCGTCGCTGCATTTCGCATTGGAAGAAGATGCGAAGTGATCACAGCAAGGCTGACCCAACTTGAGGAAGATCTGTTCCGCTACTGAAGGATTCAGAGACCACTCGTAAGGCATCAGAATAGCCCTGCTGAGCTTGTCTGCTAGAATGTTGGACCTTCCAGAAATGTGCATTGCCACCAGAAAGTGGCTGGTGGAAATCACCCATTCCCACACTCTTATGGTCTCGCAACAAAGGAGGTAAAATCTGGTTCCGCCCTGTTTGTATACCAGACTGCTGACATGTTGTCTGACTGAAGAGCAATAGTCCCTAGAGGAAGACGGGCATGAAGGGCTTGCAACGCTAGAATAACCACCCTCATCTCCAGGACACTGACATACAAATTGGTCTCGGAAGAGGACCACATGCCTTGGACAGTCCTTCCCAAGCAATGCCCCCTCACCCTAGCTGGGAAGCATCCATGGTCACTGTGGTTTGTGGGAACTCGCATATAAAGTCGTGCAAAGGGTGGAAGATTGATTGTGGCTGCCATGGAACCCAGAGCCTGCAGAACAGCCTCCGCTGGAGGAAGATGAGCCTGGAGAAATGTTAGAAACATGAAGTCTTAAATTGTGTACCCTTTCTGGAGTGAAGTAAACCTCCATTTGTATGGTGTCCAACAGAGCTCCTATGAAGTCTAGGGTCTGGACTGGAGTCAGTGACGATTTGCTGAGGTTTATAGTAATGCCCAGACTGTTCACTAATACCAGGAAATAGTCCCTGGCTTGGCACAGCAGACGTTTGGAGGGGGCAGCAAGGAGCCAATCGTCCAGGTAAGAAAAGACCTGAATTCCCTGAAGTCTTAGGTGAGCCGCTACTACCGCCATCACTCTGGTAAACACCTTGGGGGCTGTGGTGAGACCAAAGCGGAGGGCCCTGAACTGATAATGACTGGCTCTTAGACGGAAGCGGAGAAACCTGCAGGAGCACCTGTTCATTTTGGTAGAATAGTACATGTCCTGGAGGTCATTCGAGCACATCCAATCTTTTTCCTACAGGTAGGGCAGGATGGACTGAAGGGTGACCATCTGCAACTTTTCTTTGGCTACAGAAAGGTTCAGGGTGGAAAGATCCAGAACGGGTCTTATATCTCCCGTCTTTTCTGGCACTAAAAAGAACCTGGAATAAATGCCCAATCCAGATTGGTCTTGGGGGATGGTTTGGATGACTCGTTTTCTTAGCAGCTTGTCTATTTCCAGTGTTGCTACATCCTTTTGCATGGGTGGAACAGCTGGGAGGTGTTTTGGTTGGAGAAGTGGCTCTATGAATGGGATGCAATAACCTGTGGATATGATTTGCAACACCGAACGGTCTGTTGTTACAGACTCCCACTTTGTTGGGTGTAGTGAGAGACGACCCCCGACTGCCTCCAGAGACTAGCAGTTGGGCAGCCCCTCAGGGTTGCTGCGTGGATCTGAGAATGGTTCTCGTGACCTGACATTCCTTGGACCCCCTTTGCCTCTGGGCCGGGGCCTATCATAACCCCCTCTGCCTCTGGGGGAAGATGAGTCCTGAGTGTCCTGGGAGAACTGAGACTTCCGGAATCAAATATTATTAGCCCCTCACTGATTCCTAGAAAAGGATCTTTGAGGGGCAGAGAAGCAGATCCCGATGGCAGACCGTGTTTTCCTGTCTTTCTCACTCTGAATCAATGTCACGCACAGACTTCCCAAACAGGGAAGAACCATCATAGGGGGCACTAGCAAAGGACGCCTTGAAGGGTTCCGAGAACTGACACAGCCGGAGCCGGGCATGATGCCTCATGGCAACACTGGACCCGGCCTCCCTGGTGGCTCCCTCCATAGCATGGGAAAGGAGTCGCATGGCCACATTGGCTACTGCCTTTAGAGTGGCCATTCTTGCAAACGTCTTGCCCTCTGCCATGGACTCCAGGGGCGATTCAGCAACTTCCTTCACCAGGTCACACTGTAGTCGGATGACATGCGTTATATAGTTCAGCACCCTTATGGTAAAGGTTGCTGAAGCATACACCTGCTTCCCCAAATGGCCCACAGACCTCGACTCACGGTCAGGAGGATGGACCACAAAGCTCTCCTGTATGAGCTCTTTCTTTGTAGCAGCTGTCACCATCATAGCATCTACTGGGGACCCCTTACTCCAGCTAGCCCTGCCTGATGGAGGACTGAGAATTTTATATGGATGCTTAGGAAATGGCTCCACTGTGTCCAGTTCCTTCCATGCCCGAGTTATCAGGTCCACAAGAAAGTCTGCGGGAGGGGACACCCAGGAGGTAGATGGGCCCGTGCCAAATGCCTCTAGGAACACCGACTCATCAAGGGTTGGTTTTTGGACAGACCACCTCCCCCTTTGGTGAAGGAGTTCTGTGATGTTTCCAAAGAAGACATCTTCGGGGGTGACCTGGAGAAACCTTCCCCTTCCTCCAAGTCAGCGTCATCCGTGAGGGACTCTGGAGAGGAGTCCAGGTGCCTCCTTTTGCATGTCCATTTGCGAGGAGCCTCCTTAGTGGGACTCTCTGGAAGGGACTCGCAAACAAGTTGCTCTCGAGTGGGAGCTTTCCTGAGGCAACTCAAGCACGGGCTTGTCCCTGAGGGGACAAGAGAGTCGGGGCCATACCCAGAGTCGAGGTAGTTAGGACGGAGTCCAAGGAGAAGATGGTCAGAGGTCTCGACGCACTCGAGAAGACCCTTTCCACCACGTGAAAAGCTGAGGGACAGTGGACATCCTGAGAAACGAGCAGAGGAGCCTCTTCCCTTGGATCCAATGGGGGAGTCGGAGCATTGGAGCACACACTGTAGGAGCCGAAATGCCGAGAGGGAGACTGCGCTCCGACAAGCTCTGAGCCGACAGCACCCCCTCGAATCCGATCCAAACCAGTCGGATCAGACACACTCAAAGCAATGGCCGGCACCGAGGTATAGGGTACTGTTGGTGCTGACCCTCCAACCCCAAGGGGCTTCAGATCCAGAGAGTCCAAAACAGACAGCTGTATTGGAGAAGGAGTTATAGGGGTGAAGAAAGGTTGTGAGCTCCCCGCTCCAAAGGAAGAGGGGGCTGGCATGACTCCCACCTGGATCTGGGTGCAGATGAACTTCCGCATCATCCTGTCCATCTCAGCCTCACTAAGTCTACAGACTGACCTTGAAGATGAAGCTGGCTACATCGTCTGGGAGTTCCGGTGAGGGAAGTCCTTGAAGGCAGTCTGGATATCTCCGGTTCTGGGGAGAACCTGGGTCATCGGAGCCAAGGAGTACTGGGTCTAGGCGGGGTCTTTGCTTTTGCTGGGGGCCCTGCCAGAGCTGAGCGGTTTCAAAACCTTTTCCTAGACTTATCTTTTTGGTGCTTGTCTCCCTCCCCACACCTCATGGCAGGAGTTTGAGTCCCAGAGGCCTGGGGAGAAGACGACGTAGAAGTGGTAGCAGGAGATGCTGCTGAAGCAGAAGTTACAAGGACAGCCAACCCCGGATGAAGGGAGCAAGCCCTTCATGATCAACTTAGCCCTTCTGTCCTTCAAGGCCCGATGGTTGAAGCCCACGCAGATAGGGCAGGAAGTAAATGGGCCGCCCCAAACACACTACGCACAGTGTGTGGCCATCAGCCGAGGAGAGCTTATTGCCACACTCTGTGCATTTCCTAAAAACTGGCTTGGGGGTCTCAGTCGTCTTAGGACCAACAAACTAACTCTGTCACACTGTGGAACTCACACACACACACTCAGTCAAGGTGGAAGGGAGCAGGAAGGCCAAAAGGAAATCAACTACTTTTTTTTTTTTTTTAACTTAGACAGTACACCGATGGACAGCGTGAGTATAGGGAGGTTAAGGGTTTCAAGAAAGGGAACCTAGCCTCACAACTCAAAAGGAAAACCAGAAAACTTACCCAATAAGCCAGGAACTCAACGACCACAATGCGTAGCTTTTCAGCAGCAAATGAGATCTGAGGGAAGGACGGAGACAGGGGAATGTTATGGGTAAGGGGAGGAGCTTGGAGCTCAGATCAGGTGCTAGTGATGCGGCTGTCCTGGATCCGAATACCCAAAAGTTGAAGACCAAATTAAGTCAACTATTTCAGATTGTAGTATCAGCTAACGTAGTGCACATACTATGAGAGCAAGTGTGTTTTATGAAAGTCAAAAAATCTTATGCATTTATAGATTCTTTGATTGAGGAATGGTTTTACACAGGTACGATTACTGGGAAAATAAGAAAATCTTTAATAAATGATTCCCCTAAGTTTAGTAGGTTTTTTGGTTTGCCATAAATCCATAAGGATTTAGACAATCCACCCTTCAGGCCAACTGTTGCTAGTGAAGGCACAAAAACAGAAAGCATTTCAATTTTTGTTGATAAGCACTTGCAAAAAGTGGTCTTTAAGAGTAATTCATACATCAAAAACATGTTTGACTTTGTTGAGAAAATCATGAATGCTGATGTATTAGATTCTGATTTATTAGTTACTTTAGACCTTAAGTCTTTGTACACCGTGCCTCTGAATGTAGAGGGAATAGAAACAGTCAGTTGAATTAGTCACTTCGAAGTTGTTTTCAAGTAACACAGTGGGGCTATTTATGGAAATGTTGGATGTTATTCTTAGCTACAGTTGTTTCAGGTTCAATGAGGTTATTTACCATCAAATCAATTGAGTGGCAATGGGCGCAGCTATGGCACCCAGTTATGCCAACATTTTCAGGAATGGTTGGGAGAAAACTAATATATTGGTTGAAGTTTATTGATAATATAGTAATATACAAGTGTTTTATTGACGGCGTGTTTTTGATATGGAGAGGGGGAGTTGATTCTTTCAATGTATTTTAACATACATAAATTGTGTTAGCTTATATTTGCAGTTTACATCAACTTATGATTTGCTAAGCATAGCATATTTGGATGTAATAGTGTTCAAGGAAAATGGGAAATTATATACTAAGATTAGCAAAAAGAATGTGCATAATAATGCATACTTGCATTTTAGCAGCATGCATCAACAAAAAACAAAGGAAAATGTAATCAAGGGGCAATTAATGAGTTAATAAATTAATGATAAGAGACGAAGATTCTGAATTGGAAAGCACCAATCTATGTAGCAAGAGGCTACCCAGGAGGTTTTAGTAAAGGACAAATTAGATGAAATTTGTGGTATTAGAAAAAATGTAAGTTCTATTATATCCAAATGTAAGGATGCTGATTATAGCGTTGCTATGCAAATTTCTAATAGTGTAGATACAGTAGCCATAAAGCGGATCATTAATAATAATTGGAAGATTTTAAAAAGCTGCCAAGAAGTTTATAAGGCAGTAGGAGAACAACCAATTTATGTGCAGAAGAGGGGTATAAGTTTTACAAACTTCTTCCAGAATAAATTAAATATCAAAAGAGCCAAGGGTTACCAATGAAGGGATGCATAAATGTCTAGCTTGCAATTTATGTGATTTGGTATATGATGGTATTAAAGAAATGATTATTAATAATTATAAAAATAATATATCTAGGAGTTTTACATGTAAATCAAAATATGTAGTGTATTTAATTATTTGCAAATTATGCGAGTCATTTTATGTAGGACGTACTAGCAGAGAATTAAATAATAGGATGTATGAGCACAAACAGGCAGCAGAATCAAGAGATGAAAATAATGCTATGGGTAAGCATTACAAAACAGGGACTTGTCAGATAAATTTTAAGTTCCTGGTGTTAGGGGAAACAAAAGGGTATGAAGCAAAGTTTAATGCAGAGGAAGAGCTCGGCTGGCTTGAATATTTATGGTAAGTCAGGCTGAATGCATATAATCTACCAGGACTAAATAGATGCAAAGACTTTGTGGCTTATTTGAAAAGGAAAGGGTTAAGACATTAATTATAAGAAGTCGTGTGTCATTAATTAATGGATTTAATGGAGTATTTAAATGCATTTTGTAAAGTTGTATATTTAGTCTGATGAAGTCTCAGTTTTGGAGACGATCGCACTTACTGAATTGGTTGAATAAAAGTTTGGTGTCTTTTTACGACCATTTTTGTTTGTATTAGGAAGAAACAAGACCTATTTTTGCTCCTCAACTTAACGTTGGGGGGGGCAGAACTGAACGGAAACCTAGGATATCTGAAATGTAGTCAGAACTTGATCCTTTACATTACGGAGCAGACATTCCTTTCTTGATGAAATAAGACCTTTCCAAAGCAAGATGCTAAACTTAGTTCACATGTCAGCTTTTTCTGAAAACCTATAATTTTAAATGGCCTGTCATATTAAAATCTAGTGATACTAGTAAAGGGTTGTTAAAAAGAAGAATATTTGTCTAAAGGGTGAAAAAAGACTTTCAACGGAGACATCTTATAGACTTGCACAAGTGATTAAGTTTTAATAGCATTTTAAAAAGCAGAACATCCTAGGGTTTACTGTGCATATTTTTACTGTACAAATGAAACTTTTTTCTTACATTGCCACATACACCTTTTGCCTTAATCTGTTTCAAGATTTCACAAAGTACTTACTTTGGAGAAAATATTTTAAAATGTGAGCTTTAAAACTGTTTAAATATTGCAAGCTACTCATAACAGCAAATGTATTTTGTGAGCAGGCAGAATTACTCACAGTACATGTTAGATTACAATTTCAGTCTCCTAAATCAATCAGTTGGCATTACACCAAGAAAGAAAATATTTCCTAGTTTCAGCTATAGTTAAATAAAAAATGAAAAAGTACAAAACCATCTCAAAACCAAATTGGGATACTTTTGCATATGGGAAGAAAAGCAGATTAAAATATAAGCATAAAAGACCAAGCTTTAAACATTTTAAATCAACATGGATTGCTACTTTAAATCATTAAAATACCAGCAAAAAATATGGAACTTTAAACATTTAGTACATACACTACTACTTTAAAATGACAAATAACCTGTACAAACACACTGTGTAATACATTTTAAAGGCTACAGGTATACACACCTGACCAAAGTTGACATGCTGCTGTTGGTGTTGGAATGCTGATGCTGGTTTATGGTGACGACTGCCAACTGTGGAGTACTGGTTTATTCTTGCAGGGGCTGACCTTCCTTTCTTTAACAAATGGCATGTGCTGTCTGGAAAGAAATCATGAAAATGATTTTTTTGTTCTTTTTCTTCAAGCAATAACTTACTCAAGACTGAAATTCATCTGTATGTTAATTCACATTTAAGTCACTTTATTTTCCTACAGCAGGGCACTGTGATGGACACCACTTGGGCTACAGGTAATAATCTAAGTATGGGGGGAAAAAAACAAAGGCCAAGTCCATAAAAACTCTCTCCTCCTTTTTAAGCTACATTCTATGTGTCTGTCTGCAAATTATTACTAAACACAAAAACACCCAGTTTGATATTTTCCCTGCAGCCATCATGCTATAGATTGTTAATATATGTTACTTCTCTATTCAATAACTACAATATTTCTGTTAATTTCCTTCTTTTTTGTTAAAACATGTTCATGTAAGAAATAAACATTTAAAAATCATGTAAATAAGCTCATGTGTATATGTTTTTACCCTGCAATTATAAATGTACATCATACGAAACTTAAATGTGGAGCTTTCTTCCCCAGGCCTCTGCTGAAAATGAGTTTTGCCCAGTCGGACTTTTCCTGGTCAACAAAAATAAATAAACTGTAGCATAACTATTCATCACAACCGAAGTTGCTTCAAAAATGTAGCAGGCAAGGGATGCTTCGAGATACGAATGCCCTGTCACTGTGTAGTACCAAATAAGAAAACTAATTATGAAGATTATTTGAAAACACAGTAAAAATAATAGAAAAAATTATACCACCACAGTCATAAGTAAATCATCCTTCCTACCCTTTGGGAAAGGAAAATGCAGCACATGTTCTAATAGATCACTGCTGCAGTAGCCTAAACTATATGGGTCCTACCACCTGTGACGAGCCAGCTTTTCAATGCTTAAGGGTGCCTTCCAAGCTGTCCAACTGTCAGGAGTTTCACACCATATAAAGGACATTTGGGAGTGCAAATTACCTCAGAGCATTTTTTGCCTAGGAAGGGAAGCAAGAGCCCTGAAAGAGCAATGTTAGGAAACAATTCATCAGTAATCTACACTAAATTCTCAGTTAACCGGCACCCATGGGGATTGGTAGATACCAGATAACTGTAGTTTCTGATTGCTTGAGAGCTGCTATTAAAAATAGGCCTTGCAAATACTGTACCCTATACCATTTGTTTGGTTTGACTTGTTCTCAGGTTGGAGAGAGAAGGAATTTATTACTATCTTCCTTTTTTTAAAAGTCTAAAACTTTAAAAACGTAAGGTATATTTCTGCAGGGGGGAGGAAATTACAAAATGCAACATGTAAAAATAGTACTGTATTTCAATTTTTTTTAAATTTGACAGTTACGTGAGAGTGCCAGTTGCTTGAGTTCTGGTTAACTAAAAGTTTACTGTATATACAAGAATGAGTGTATACATCCACTCCCTGGCAACACAAAAGAGGAAACAGCCAAAATAAAGGGGCTGTAGAGAGGGAAGGCTACTGCCACAGTGATCTATTACAACATTTACTGTTATGGTAAGGTTACTTACACAACTGTACTATGTTCAACACAACTATATGGGTAGAATACCACAGAGTACAAAACTTAAAAAGGGAGGAAGGCCAATAAACTAAGATTCCAGAAGCCACTGGAGAATAGTCCTAACAAAGCCTGTCCTGTATCCTGAAAAGAAATCTAGTTTGTAGTGCTTATAACAAGTATGTACAGAGGACCAAGCTGCTCCCCCTAGAATATCTGTAGAGTTCACTCTTTTACCGAAAGCCAAAGAACCACAGCCCTTGTGGAATGGGCCCTAACCCTGCTTGGGCGTGGATTATTATGAGTATAACAAAAGCAATAGCATAAGACAACCACCTGGAGACGGTCTGCTTTGACACTAGGGCCTTTCCTCCTATCTGCGTAGGAGACAAACAGCTGATCAGCTTTCCTCACAGCTCTAGTCTTGCTTAGGTAGTATATTAGGTGCCTGCCAGTGCGCATCTAGAATGTGAAGAATCTTTTCTCCGTTACTCTTGGGTTCAGGAAAGGAGACAGAAAGAGAAACAGTGTGGCTTTAAAGAACCCCCCCCCCTCCCCCCGAGGCCAGTTTATGCAAAAAAGAAGAGTTAATTCTCAAAGAAACTCTGTTCTTGTGAAAAATGAGGTAGGGTTGACTCATCAATAGTGCTTGTAACTCAGATATTCCTCTAGTAGATGTCATTGCAATAAATAAAACAGTCTTCCATGTTAAGAACCTCAAATCAGCCAGATAAGCTGGTTCAAACACAAAAAGAGTGAGCTTCTCAAGCACAAAGTTCAGATCCAAAGGAGAAGCCAGTGAATGTGTGGACAGATATGTAAAACCCCTTTCAAAAACTACACAACTTGAGTATAGTTAGAAAGGGGGGATCCAAAGGCAGAAAAAAAGAAAAGGCGGATAAATGTACCATAACAGAGGAAAAACGCCAGAGACAGTAACTCACACAAATAATACAAACAAGAGGCAGCCATCCTGATTCCTGCACTGGCACCAACAAGAAAATATTTTCCACTTGCACACATGACTTCTAGTAGCAGGTTTTCTTCTCCTCCTTTAATACCTGCTTCATATCCTCAGGAAAAAAAAAGTACATAAAAGGTATCAAAATTCTAGCATCCAGAAAATTAGCTGAAGAGTTTTTAAACAGGGGTTAATCAAGCAACCTCTGTATTGTGTTAGTAAATCCAGTCTGTGAGGAAGACTATGGTAACTGCACTTGGCAATATTGAAAAGAAGGGAGAACCACTGTTGACATGGGCCCAAAGATGGTCAACACCACAATTTTTGGAAAGCCCTTCTGGATCTTCAGAGGAGCCATTCCCATCCAAGGGAATGAGAAAGCATCCATCTTCCAGGCTTGTTTGCAAAGAGTCCTGAAACAGACTTTCTTTAGTCGTCTGTTCTAAAAAAGGCAAACAGACATGAGGTGTTCCCCACAGTTTAATAAATTCTTGGAGTAACCAAGGATGAAGTTTCCATTTGGGGGGTGGTCTTTCCTGGTCCTGCTGAACATGTCTGCATTCAAGTTTTGCTATGATGAATGTGTGAAGCCTGAACAGTCAAATGGAGCCAAGTTGCTATCTCCAAGGCTGTCACAGCAAATCTGCAGAGTAAGATCTAGTACCCGAAAGTTTATGTGCAACAGAACAGTGGTGTTGCCTGTGCAAACTTACGGAGTGACTAGGGACCAGAGGACTTAAGGCTTTCAAAGTACTGATCACTGCAAACATCTCTCTGGCATTTACTGTGCCTGTCTTGAGGATTTCACAGAGACTGTATTTTTACCCCTTTTGAAACCGCTCTCCTCACCAGGTCTGATGCATCTGTAGTGACAGACTGGACAGAGGTCTGAAGGTAGAATGGGAGATATGGACTACAGGAAAACTAGTCTACCCCATAAAATCTCCATCTTTACAAATCCCAATATTGGGGTCTGAAAGGACAAAGGCTACAGATGCTGAATTCAGAAAGATCTCTGGCACCATTGTTCATAGGTTCATAGAGTAGTACTAGGCTAACTGCCCTTGCGAGCCATTTTAAGCCTAGCCAATTATCCCTTGTGAGACTCAAACCCTGCACCTTGTGTTTATAAGGCAAACACCTTAACCATTAGGCCACCCTCCCAACAATTGTATTTTCCTCATGTGGTGTCTGGACATCGCTGATGCCAGGTACCCAAAAATTCTGAGAAATTCCCTTGCATATACAGGATTGGAAAAATTCAGGAAGAACTTCTGAAACATTTCTACTTTGCCTGGAGGAAAAAAGGCTCTTCCAAGGACATAATCTAACAGACATCCTAGGAACATAATTCTGTGAGAAGGGATGACAGAGGACTTCTGATAGCTTACCTGAAAACCTAGACTGAGCAGAAGATTATGAACAGTTGTTGACGTTTGTTAAACTGTCACAACAATCATACATTTATATAAATGAATACAAACCATATTGGCATATTTCAGTTGCAAACATTACACGTTACTTATAATCTATCTAGTTATTTTCAAACATGTTCTAGTAATTGCTTTTTTTGGCAGCCACCAGAATTAAACTCAGCAAGGCCTATGTCAAGGCAATTTTGATTCCGTATCACAGTTCAAAAAATCAGTTCCTTAGTTACACCAATTTGCTCAACCTGCACTTCTATTAGACCAGTCTGTAGGGAATTTCTTAATTATGCCAAGTCATTACAATCCCCAAAAATATGTTCCCAAGTTGTTTCCTTCTTCACTATCACAAACTCCAACATTTGCAGTCTACTTGAGGAAAAATTCTGGAGTCTGCTTGAGGTATAAAATACCTATGCAAACACTCCTAAGCAAAGATTATAAATTGTCTAGACTTTGTTGCATATTTGGGAGCCATACACATATCCACCTATTTCTTTCTGAATTATTTATACAATCTCTCTTCCCAATCCTAAACTACTCTGAGTCCTCTAGTTATCAGGCAATATTTTATATGCCCTACTAATTACCCCTTTTTTAACAGCAGCTTCTTTTCTAGATTCTACTAAAAACTCTACTAGTGCTGGTCTTTCACTTAGGATCCCCCTATTTCTTATTCTTTAGCTATACTCTGATATCTCTAGCCTGCAGTCCAAATTAACTCTTGGCCTCTTCTCATCCTATTACCTTTCCCTCTCTATTTGCAATAATACCTTGATTCTGTTGCCAGTTTTCGCCAGTAATTTGTAGCCCCATCATGCCTATTCTCTGTACCCCTAATCGCAGTCATACATATTGGCAAAATCTCCTTTCTCCACCACTGTGATGGCTTAGTTCTTAGAATATTTTCTGATACTGTATGAATATAATATTCAGTATGGTTATCGTTATTCTCCTCAAGGATCTGCATCCAAAATCCCAATCTCTCCTTATGCCTTGAGCTTCCCCTCGGTTTCACCGTCATCCCTTTCCACTTTAAATTATAGCTTTTCTGTTTGTGCTATGTATAGGAGCCTTAACGGTCTAGCTCTGAAATACCCCTTCAAATCTGGTAATCCCGAACCTCCTTGTTTTATTGGAAGAATCAGCTTATCCCACTGGACTCTTGCAGTCTTCCCCTCCCAGACAAAATCCTTAATATCTATTAATTGCTACCCACAACTTCTCCTCTCATTGATAAAAATATGCCTGACCTGCACATAAAACCAAAGGGACTAAAGACATTTTAACTGCTTGTATCTTGCTACACATATCCATAAAATGGAGCTTCCACTTTTCTCAGTTTTTGTATTATCTTTTGTTTAGTCTCTTCCCACATATCCTTAGCTGCCACAACAGACTCCTTTTTAATCGATACTCCTAAGTACTTCATTTTATCATGTCCCCATAAATATGGACACTGCTGAACCAATTTGCATATAGGTACAGTCAGTTTACAGCTATTGCCTTTGTTTTAGCTTCATTAATTTTGTATCTGGAAAATATTTCAAACTGTTTCAAAATGTTCCACAACACTGAGATGCCCTTTTCTGGTTTTATCAGGTATAAAATATCATCTACAAATAAAGCCAGCCTTTCTTGACTATCATACCAATTAATTCTTGAATTCCTGAGTTCCTTATTTTGCTTGCCAATGGTTCTAAACGTAATGCAAATAAAGGGGAAAGAGGATACTCCTGCCTGGCTCCTCTGCTCAAACAGAAATTATCAGAGAGGAACCTATCCACTTTAGTTTTTGCCTTTGATCCCTCATAAATCGTCCTATTCAACCTTATAATTTTATCAGGGAATGCAAATGCTTCCATTGCACCGATAAAAAAATCCCAGCTTACTATGTCGAAAGCTTTCTCTGCATAGAGACCCACCACCAACAGTGGTATTTTCTACATTCTGCTTTCCTCTAGATCATCACTGTTCTGTTAATGTTGTCAAATGTTTGCCTACCCTCCACATTGATCCATATCTATCAATTTTGGAATCAGCTTTGCCATTATTTTAGCCTTTATAGACAAACACTTTACAGTCATGGTTTAGAACTGAAATGGAGCTATATGAAGCGGGATCTGATGGGACTTTACCATCTTTAGGTATTACAGACACCACAGCTTTCTTCCAGGATGTTGGTACTTCTCCTCCTCTTAAAATACTGTTAAACTACACCTTCCAGATTGTTGTCAGTTTTTTCCTCCTAGCTTCCAAACTTCTACAGAAATACCACCTATTCCTGGGGATTTTCCTGTAGATTGGTTATACATCATCATTTTTATCTCATGTTCTCCTAGCTGTTAATAACTGAGCTTCATCTACCTCTAACCTTGACATATTTAATTCTTTCATAAACATTTCCATTTGTACATTTTCTTGATTTCCATATTTCTCTGCTTTATACAGATTTTCATAAAATTTCTGAAATATTTTTAGTACCTCCACAGGATCTCTTGTTATATTCCTTGTTACACGCTCCCTAAGCTTGACAACAACCCTTTCCAGTTTGTTACCAGAGTCATTGTGCTAAAAGTTTTTGGGCTCTGAAGTTATCATCAAAAAACAGTTGCTTAGCAGTCTTTCTAAAATCAGGCATATTACTGATGCAATCCCTTATTTTCAGTTTAGCATTCTGCAATTGCTCTTCCTTTTGTTCTGTGAGATCCCCCCTACTCTGCAATACTTTAGCCTTTTGTCAGTCCCTCTACAAAATTCTTATTTCTTAACCATATCTTTTTATTTATTTCTTTTATTTCCACCCTATTTCTAAACTCCACTTTAACCGAGTCACTAGCTACATTTTCAGAAGAAATTACTATCTTCTCTAATAATTTTCAAATAATTCCCACTACCCATTACATAAATTTCATTTTTTTCAACAGATAGGTAGGAAAGCGCAAATGTCTTTATTTCATTACCCTGCATTTTTTTAGTTATTATTGGAGCGTGATCTGAAATAGTTACTGGATGCATATCAAAACTTGCAATTAAATGCACATGTTCCTGTGAACTATAAGTTCTGCCTAACCTTGCCCAGTTTTTGTATCTTGGAATAACATGTAAATTCACTCCAGACTTCTACTACTAAATTTGCATATTCCATGCCAAATATTTTCATACATTTCTTCAAAATACACCCTCTTTGGTTATATTTTCCCTTCTGCCCCACCCCCCACCCCCATATATCCTCACTGCTTCAAATCAAATTCCAGTTCTCCAGAATTTTCTAAAGCTCCATTATAGTAGTTTTAGGTGGAATATAAATACATAATTTTTTCTTGAATCATGCTCTTTTGATCAGATTTTTCTTTTTTTTTTTTTTTTTACACAGCAGAGCCTACATTCCTTAAAACTTAACAAGGAGAAAGAAAGGAGAGAAAAAAACAGGGGCATCTGTTTACTTTACTACCCTATTACTCTCGAAAATAACTGAGAAAACTTTACAGCATGCAAATTACGTCATACATTATGAAAATACTACTGTTAAGAAAGTACAGTTGTGTATACTTACCATAAATGTAGATGCTCAAGTGTATTCACTGTTGCAGGCATTACACTTGGGATATCTGCCTGCAGGTAGCCCTCAGCTGGCCTTAATATCAAAGTCTTGGATCCCTGCGTCGGATGCTGTCTCTTCTTCCATGACGTCAGGTCATCAAAGGTATAAAGCATGCAGCCGATGTCATTACATCAGTTTTTCATGCCAAAGATGTCAAGTGCCCCCATAATGGGAAGCAATTATATATTAGGTTACACCTCCAACAAAAAGCAAATACACCAGAAAGCTGAAATACACTAAACAAGAAGAAAGGTATAGCCAAGAGAAGTCAGGGGGCTATTGGGAGGGTAACCAGGACTGCAACAGTGAATACACTCGAACATCTACATTTATGGTAAGTGTACACAACTGCACTATGTTATTCGTGGTTCACTGCTGAAGTCATTACATTTGGGTAGATTCTCAAAGCTAAGGAAGGGAGGAGGATGTTAGAGAGCATTAGGACCAGCTATTAAGCCCTGCAAGACTGCAGTGACAAACCCAGCTCTGGATTTAGAAAAAAATAGGCAAGTGGTAATGCTTGGTGAAGGTATGTACAGAGCTCCAGGTAGCAGCTTCTAGGATGCCACTGGTAGGGACACCTCTGAGAAAGGCTGTAGAGGTGGATGCAGTCCTGGTGGAATGTGATCTTATCCCCTGTGGGGTAGGTTTTCCATGGTGCTTATAGCAGAAATGAATGCAATGGCCTATCCGCTTAGAAATGGTTTGCTTTGAAATGACCTTCCCCTCTGCTCCTGCAGCAAAGGCAACTAGCAGTTGTTCAGTTTTTCTGAGAGGCTTAGTCCTGTCCAAATAAAATCTAAGTTGTCTGTGCACGTCCAAAGAGTATAGTATTCGTTCTCCTTTGTTCTGTGGATTAGGAAAAAAGGTAGGCAAATGAATGGACTGATTAAGGGCCACACTGAATACCACCTTGGGCATAAAGGAAGGACTGGTCCTGAGGGACATCCTGTCTGCATGGAAGATGATGACGGGCTCCACTGCCATGAGAGCCTGTAATTCAGACACTCTTCTTGCTGAAGTGATGGCTAGAAGGAAGGCTGTTTTCCAAGAAAGGAATTTCAACTCTACAGTTGCAGCTGGCTCAAAAGGAGGTAGAGTGAGCTTTTCCAATACAAAGTTAAGGTCCCAGGCTGGAGTAGGGGCTCTCCTGGGTGGTCTTAAATTGTTGACCCCTCTGAGGAATTGTTTCAACAGGGGGAGAGAGAAGAGAGGTGGCTCAGTATTATAATGCTCTGAAATGGCTGAGGCATGAATCTTAATTGATGAGAAGGAAAGGCCCTTGTGGAGCATCACTGTTAAGTATTGAAGAATATGCGGTAAGCTGGGCACTGTTGTGCCCATCCCCTGAGTCTGGCTCCAGGAACAGTATCTTTTCCACTTTTCAGCATTGGATTTTCTAGTACTAGACCTCTTGCATCCAGAATGACATCTAGCACCTGCTTACTTAGTGATGCTATTAGAGAGCTCAAGGAATTAGCCAGGTTGCAAGGTTCAGGGTTTGAAGCTGAGGGTGCAGAATCTGGCCCTCCTGCTGGGACAGCAAGGAAGGGGTCTGAGGCAGGTGCCATGGTTCCAGCAGTGACATACTGCGCAAGAGGGGGTACCAGTGCTGGTGTGGCCAGTCTGGTGCAATCAGTATTGTCCTTGGTTTGTCCTGTTTGATCTTTAGCAGAACTTTCGAGGGGAAAGGCATAAACTGAGAGACTTTCCCAGGTGAAAGACAGGGCATCCACTTTCCAAGCTCGACTGTGGGAAGTCCTTGTGCAGAATTTGTCCAATTGGCAGTTCTGAGAGGAGGCAAACAGGTCTATCTCTGGGTTCCCCCACTTGTTTGTCAAAATGTTGAATATCTTTGGTTCCAGTTTCCACTCATGTGGGTCCATGAGATTTCTGCTTAGGTCAGCTGCCAGTAAATGTAGCTTGCCTGGCAGGAATTGAGCTTGTAGGTGTACTTGGTAGCTCAAGGCTGTGTTCCACAGAGCCATGGCTAGTCTGCAGAGAGAACACGATTGGGTTTCCCCCTGCTTATGTACCACATAACAGTGGTGTTGTCAGTCTTTACCAATAATTGTCCTGGAAGAATGTGGTCCTTGAAGGCTGTCAGGGAATTCTGTACAGCTAACATTTCTTTTTGGTTGATATGCAGGTGCATCTGACTCTGGTTCCATTTGCCCTGAATGCACTTCCTTGCCAAGTGAGCCCCCCCACGCACAGCCTAATGCGTCTGTTGTTATGGTTTGGGCGGCAGGGGGTAGAGTGAATGGGAGTCCCTTGTTGTGGTAGCAGGCCTCTGCCCACCAATGAAACTCTGTCTTTATACAAGGAATGATAGGAATCATTGATTTCAGGTCCTGAGAATGTTGACACCATAGGCTTTTCAGATACCATTGTAGTTTCCCCATATGCAGTCTTGCATATGGAATAAGTAGAATGCAAGAGGCCATAAACCCCAGGGCTTGCAGGATTTTCCTTGCAGATAGCTGGGTCTTTGCGGCCAGTAGTTTGAAGTAGACTGTCAAATAAACTTGTTTCTCTGGCGTGAGGTAAGCCATCTGGGAAGTTGTGTTCAAGCTTGCTCCCAGGAATGCAGAAAAAAATAAACGCTGTAGGACCCACCACGTTGAAGAAATTCAATCGAAAAACTTGTCATAAATCCACAAAATAGCTTTATTTTACGATAAAAACAGGATGAGCGCTTTCGCGTACTGGTAACGTACGCTTCTTCAGATCAAAGTTTAGAGCAAAACCATTCCCTTTTTATATTAGTACTAGTAAATCTATTATTCAATTAAGTAAAACAGTAGCTATTATCTTAAAGGCACCCCTCCTTCTTTTTATATGTTATTCTAAAACGGTACAGAATCCCCAATGATTCTTGTAAAAACACAAATGAGGTCACGTATTGATATCCAATGCTTAACACGGAACACTTGTAAACGTGTAAACTTCTATTAGCTGAATTGAACAAAACTTATATTTGTTTATACAAAAAACTTTAAAATATATACAGATACTGCTATGCTGCTATTCTCTATGGCACAAGGTGCTGATGCAACCCCTGAATAATTAGTTGAAAATAAAGCTATACGAGTATAGCTAGCAATATAAACTGCATGGCAGATGTACATGTAATAAATATATAAAATGTATAAAAATATCAAATATATATATAAAAATTGTATAAAAATAAGCCCTAACTCCCTATATAGAAATCGAGAACGCTATGAAGTATACAAAATGTATAAATATGAAAATACTTGATCCAAAACATCCTGACAATCTAAAAACAACAAACTTTATAGAATGAAATAAAAAAATATATATATAATGCAGCAAAAGTATGGCAAATACATACACATAAAAATCCCAAAGGGCAGATAGTTAATAAACATGCATATATGACAAGTTGTTGAAAGTCATATAAAAGCTAGGATGAAATATATATACATTGCTCCCAGGAATACAATTTGTTGGCAGGTTACCAGA
The DNA here is from genome assembly GCF_019279795.1 of Protopterus annectens. NCBI lineage: Eukaryota > Metazoa > Chordata > Ceratodontiformes > Protopteridae > Protopterus > Protopterus annectens. The sequence continues at coordinate 834,245,440 of NC_056751.1, forward strand.
TGAGATTTATTTTCATTTATGGTGTACCCCAGTGAGGTTAGAAGTTTCTTTAAAAATGCCAGATGATTTAGTAGCATGCCCTGGCTTTCTGCCTGAATTAGACAATCGTCCAGGTATGGGTATATCTGAATATTTCTTTGCCTGAAAAATGCAATGACTGGAGCTAGGCACTTTGTGAATACCCTGGGCACAGTAGATAAGCCAAAGGGAAGTGCAGAGAACTGATCGTGCATGTAGCCTGCTCTGAAGCGTAGGCATTTCCTGCAAGATACCCTTATTGGAATGTGCAGGTAAGCTTCCTTTAAGTCTAAGGTTGCTAACCAGGCATCTTTGCCTGGCATAGGAAGCAGCTGGTGAAGTGTTAGCATTTTGAATTTTGGGATTATCAAAAAGGTGTTTAGAATAGAGATGTCCAAGATAGGATGCCTGGAGCTGCCTTTTCTGGGTACCAGGAAAAGTCTTGAGTAAAAACCTTGTCCCCTTTCTTCTGCTGGGACAGGTTGAATAGTCCTGATACATAGAAGACAGAGAAAGTACAGTTGTGCACACTTACCATATATGTAGATGTTCAAATGTATTCACTGTTGCAGTCATTACATTTGGGTAATCTGCTGGCAGGTTGCCCTCAGTCGGCCTGAATTCCAAAGTCTTGGGTCCTGCATCAGTTGCTGTCTCCTCTTCCATGACATCAGGTCGTCGGGGGTATAAAACAAGCAGCCAACGCCATTTTCTTTAGTTTTTCTTGCCCCCGATGTCAGGTGCCCCCAAAAAGGTAGCAAAAATATATATATAAAAACTATATATACGTGCAACAATACAAACTTTACCTTCATCTACAAGCAAATACACCACATAGGTTGTAGAAGATAGTGAAGGAAAGATAAATGCCAGAATGAAAGGAGGATGGCGGGCGGGTAACAGTGAATACACTCAAACATCTACATTTATGGTAAGTGTACACAACTGTACTATGTTCTTCGTGTTTCACTGTTGCCGTCATTACATTTGGGTAGAATCCCAAAGCTATGGATAGGGAGGCTGGAGCTAAACAGCATTAGGGGCGGCTATAAGGCCCTGCAGAACTGCAGTGGCAAAGCCTGCCCTGGACTTAGAGTAAAGAGGCAAATGATAATACTTTGTAAAGGTGTGAACAGAACTCCAAGTTGCAGCCTCTAGAATGTCTTTGGTTGGTACTCCTCTGAGAAAGGCTGCTGATGTAGCTGCAGCTCTGAAGAAATGAGACCTAATGTCCTTGGGCACAGGTTTTCCATGGTGTAAGTAGCAGAAACTAATGCAGTGGCTTATCCATTTTGAAATAGTCTGCTTTGAAATAGCCTTTCCTTCTGATCCTGCAGCATACGTCACTAGTAATTGCTCAGTTTTTCTTACAGCTTTAGTCCTGCTCAAGTAGAATCTTAGCTGTCTGTGTATGTCCAAGGAATGCAGAATTCTCTCCTCCTTGTTCTGCGGATTTGGATAAAAGGTTGGCAGATGAATAGTTTGGTTAAGAGCCACACTGGAAACCACCTTAGGCATAAATGAAGGATTGGTCCTCAGAGACACCCTGTCTGGGTAAAATATGATAAAAGGCTCCAACAGCCATGAGGGCCTGTAACTCTGAGACTCTTATTGCTGAAGTAATTGCTAGGAGCAGAGCTGTTTTCCATGATAAGAACTTTAGATCTGCAGAAGCAGCTGGTTCAAATGGAGGCAGGGTGACCTTTTCCAACACATAATTGCGGTCCCATGAAGGTATTGGTGATCTTCTGGGATGCCTTAAATTTTTGGCTCCTCTAAGATACTGCTTTAGTAAAGGATGAGAAAAGATTGGTGGCTCTGTATTGTAATGAGCCGAAATGGCAGAGGCATGGATTTTTATTGATGAGAAAGATAGGCCTTTGTCAAGCATCTCAGTAAAGTACTGTAATATCTGAGGAATATTTGGGTCTGCTGTATCAGTTCCTTGTGCTTGATTCCAAGCACAGAAGCTCTTCCATTTATCAGCATAAGATTTTGTAGTACTAGGCCTTCTGGCTTCCAAAATGACATCCATCACAGCTTTACTGAGAGGTGTTGTTTGCATAACTACATGATCAGCCATGCTGCCAGGTTCAGTGTTTGGAGCCGATTGTGCAGGATCTGATTGTTTTGCTGGGACAGTAATTGAGGTCTTTGAGGTAAGGTCCAAGCTGGGTACTGAGACAAGTTCCTTAGGATTGGGTACCAGTATTGGCGTGGCCAGTCCGGGGCAATTAGTATCATCTTTGGTTTCTCTTGTCTGACTTTTAGTAGGACCTTGGGAAGAAGAGGCAGAGGAGGAAAGGCGTAAACAGATAGGTTTTTCCAACTGAAGGATAGGGTGTCCACTTTCCATGCTTGTCTGTGATAAGTCCCTGTGCAAAATGTTTTCAACTGATAATTTTGAGGAGAGGCAAATAGATCTATGTCCGGGCTCCGCCATTTCTTTGTTATCATGCTGTAGACTTGTGGATCTAGATTCCACTCATGAGGTTCCATAAGGTTTCTGCTTAAATCGTCTGCCAGAGTATTTTGTTTTCCTGGCAGGAATTGAGCTTGTAGATGTACTTGGTAAGTCAAAGCTGTGTCTCACAGTGCCATGGCTAGTCTGCATAGGAGGTATGAATGCGTGCCCCCCTGCTTGGTTATATACCACATAACCGTGGTGTTGTCCGTCTTTATCAGTAGTTGTCCTGGATGAAGAAAGTCCTTGAAGGCTGTCAGGGCATTTTGAACAGCTAACATCTCTTTTTGGTAGATATGCAGATGCATTTGTTTTGGGGTCCATATGCCCTGAATGCATCTTCCCACCAGGTGGGCCCCCCAATGCATAATCTGATGTGTCTGTTGTTAAGGTTTGGCTGGCAGGGGGTAGAGTGAAGGGCCGTCCCATGTTTTGGTGACATGTCTTTGCCCACCATAGTAACTCCTGTTGGAGGCAGGGAATGAGAGGAATCACTGTTTCCAGACTGTGACAATGTTGACTCCATAAACTTTTTAGGTACCATTGAAGTTTCCTCATATGCAGTCTTGCATACGGAATCAGTAGAATGCAGGATGCCATGATCCCCAAAGCCTGCAGAGTTTGTCTTGCAGATAACTGGGGTTTTTGCTGCCATCAGTTTGAAGTAAGTAGTCAGTTGCCTTTGTTTGTCTGGCATGAGGAAAGCCATCTAGGCAGTTGTATTCAAGCTTGCACCCAGGAATGCTATCTTTTGAGAGGGTACCAGTTGTGATTTCTTTTTGTTTATTGTGTACCCTAGGCATGTTAGAAGCTTTTTCACAAATGCCAGATGCTGAAGAAGAATGTCCTTGTTCTCTGCTTGAATGAGACAGTCGTCCAAGTAAGGATATATCTGTATACTTCTTTGTCTGCAAAAAGCAATTACTGGTGTCAGGCACTTTGTAAAGACCCTGGGTGCAGTAGATAAGCCAAAGGGCAGTGCATAGAATTGGTAATGCATTAAGCCAGCCAACCTTGAAACGGAGGTATCTTCTGCATGATTTCCTTATTGGCACATGCAGGTATGCCTCTTTTAGGTCTAATGTCACCAGCCAGGCATTCTTGCCCAGCACGGGCAGAAGCTGCTGCAATGTCAGCATTTTGAATTCTGGAATGTCCAGGAACGTGTTCAAAATTGATAAATCCAGTATTGGCCTCCAGGCCTTGTCCTTTCTGGGTACCAAGAACAGTCGAGTAAAAACCTTGTCCTTTTTCCTGTTCTGGTACTGGCTGAACAGCCTCCATATCCATGAGGGACGTAACCCATTTCTGTGCCTCTGCCCATTGATTTTTTGGCAGATCCGACCAACCGTTTGCCATTGGCAGAGAATGGAAATGGAATCTGCATCCCTGTGATACTATGTTTAGCACCCACTTGTCCTGGGTTATTAACTCCAATTCTGAGCAAAAAGTGCTAATTTTCCCCCTAAGGGTGCTGCCAAAAGGTAAGTGCTTGGTGATGGCAGAGGGAAGTCATTGGGACTGTTTTCTGTAGGGTTTTGCTTTATCTCCTCCAGATTTGGAGGTAGAAGCACCCCATTGCTTTGACCTGTAAGAATCTTGTGTCTGGTATCTGGAACCTTTAGGGCGTCTGGATTTGCCCCTTTGAGCTCTGTCGAATACAGGAAAGGACCAATTTTTTTGTGGGCCAGTGTCTACTGAATCTTGGTGGCTGCACTTGTAAGAAGTCTTTTACAGTTTGCATAGACTTAGCTTTGTCTTCCATTTTTTTTAAAACCTCTTCTGCCTTAATACCAAACAGAGTATCATGCTGTAAAGGTGCATCCAGTAATTTAGCTTTAACATCAGGCAAATTTTGCTCTTTTAGCCAGGCATGCCTCCTAATCACAGATCCAGTAACTGCGGCCCTGCAGGAGGCCTCTAAGGAATCAAAACCACATTGCAAAGTATGCTTTCCAACTTTCAGCTGCATGCAATAATTCCTGCAATTCTTTATTTTCTGCACATTCAGAAATCAACATAATTTTCTGTTTCAGCAATCCCATAACATGTTGTTGAAACTTAAGCATATGAAACTGGCAGTTTAAGGCCCTAATTGCCAAGGTTGCAGATGTATAAACCTTCTTTCCCCATCTATCCAGTGCCCTTGAATCTCTGTCAGAGGGGGTAGGATTTTTTTGCTGTTGAGGCCTTAACTCCCTTTGGACCTTGTGAAATAATTTCAGGGTCAGCAGTAGGGTTTCTAAATAAAAATTTGTGAGAGTCAGGGACCCTGTAAAATCTGTCAGGCTTGCTGGGAGCCGGAGGTAAGGAGTCAGGAGTCAAGCTTGACTCCGAGAACACATCATCCACAATGTCTAAAACAGGAGGTATGGCTAAAGGCCTGTGCGGAGGGATAAGAAGGAAATCCCTGAGCCTCTTTTTCGATTCTGAGAAATCTTGACTCTCCCAGTGAAAATGCTCCCTCAAAGTATGCAAGGTTTCTCCAAATGAATAATCTTCAGGAGGTGTTGCAGATGGGATACATTCCTCTGCATCAGAATCCTCATACGGAGGTATAGATAATTCCTGATCAGAAGAGGAATCAGACGAAACAGAAACCTGATCTGAAGATTCATAATCAGTGTCTTGCCTAGGCCTCTTATCAGGAGGGGGTTGTGAACCCCTGATCAAGGTAATTAGGTATTTAGCCATTTTGATCATCTGTTTTTTAGGCATAGCGGCCTGTGCACGTGGCTCATGCATCGTTTTTTTTTTAGTTTTAGAAGTTGCTTATGTCTTTGGTTTTGCAGCTGTTGTCAGTTTTATATAAAAGTTTTGAGGCCTGAATACACCCTCAGAAGCCAGTGCCTGCTCAGCGGCTCTGGACCCATCCGAGGGAGAGACATCCGTGGGTACAATACTTTGAGTATCTTGCGGCATGCTGGACTCCACATAGGTCTCGGTAGGGGCCTGCGAAAGCGCCTAAGTACCAGCGAACTGGCGACTGGCTTAGGAGAAACTTTGTCATCGGTTTTGGACTTGACGGTCTGTCTCTGTCCTTTTCTTTGCATTTTTTGTGTACTCTGGTAGTCGGATTGCTATCTGAAAACATTTCAGGGTAGTTAAATATGTTTCCAAAATATTTTGAGGCAAAAATATACCGACGCTTAATAGTGCGTTGGTTAACTCTAGCACAAAACCGACAGCCAGGCACGTTGTGATCAGGGCCTAGGCAAGGAATACAGTATAAATGGAAATCCTTATGAGGTATTTGCTTCCCACAAGTAATACAATTATTAACTTTTTCTAACATCAGTATGGAGCAAGAAAAAAGTTTCCCCAATGGGGTACTTAGCTTTAGTGAAGACTTCGGTTCTGAAACCTGAACTCGAAAATTTCAGGAGTCGGCCGACCGGCACTTGCGAACTGCTTCTGCTTCGGGCACTGTGCGGCAAGAAAAACTAAAGAAAATGGCATCGGCTGCTTGTTTTATACCCCTGACAACCTGACGTCATGAAAAAGGAGACAGCAACTGACGCAGGACCCAAGACTTAGGAATTCAAGCCGACTGAGGGCAACCTGCCAGCAGATTGCCCAAATGTAATGACTGCAACAGTGAAACACGAACAACATCCTGCTGTTGAGCCTCTGCCCACTGATTTGAAGGTAGGTCTGGCCAACCGTTTGGGGTTGGTAAGGTAAGGTGTGGAAGTGGAATCTGTAATCCTTGGGAAACTATATTTAAAACCCATTTTTCCTGGGTAATGAGTTCCCAGTTTTATGCATGCAGGGCGATCATTCCCCCTAAGGGAGCAGGCAGTTGAGCAGGGCTTGGAAGGTTTAAGGTTAAGTCATTGTGACAGTTTTCCATAGGGGGGTGTCTTAATACTTCCAGCTTTGGAAGTGGGAGCCCCCCACTGCTTAGGCCTGTGAGTACCTTGAGACTGTAGCCTATGTGGTCTGCTGTTCCTAGGTTTGGACGGAGAAGGCCTGGAAGAGACAGGAAGGGACCAATTCTTAGAAGGCCAATGCCTACTAAATCTGGGAGGCTGTACTTGCAGGAAATCTTTAACAGTTTGCATAGATTTAGCTTTTTCCTACATCTTTTTAAGGACTTCTGTTTTGTTGCCAAACAGGCGGTCTTGGTTTAAGGGAGCATCCAGTCATTTAGCTTTAACATGATCTGGCAAATTTTGCTCCTTAAGCCAAGCAAGCCTTCTAAGAACAGACCCAGTGACAGCAGCCCTGCAATATGCTTCTACAGAGACAAAACCACATTGCAAAGTATGTTTACCAGCTTGTTCAGCAGAATGAATTAAATCCTGTAATTCTTTATTTTCAGCACAGTCAGGAATCATCATTTTCTGTTTAAGTAGTCCCATAATATGCTGCTGATACTTTAACATATGAAACTGGCAGTTTAAGGCCCTAATGACCAAAGTAGCAGAAGTGTATACCTTCTTACCCCATCTGTCCAAGGCCCTGGAATCTCTATCAAAGGGGTTAGGGTTTTTGGCAGTAGTAGCATTAATGCCTTTAGGTCCCTGGGAAATGGTCTCTGGGTCCGCTGTAGGATTCTTGAAGAGTAACTTGTGAGAGTCAGGTGCTCTAATACCGGTCAGGTTTCCTGGGAGCTGGAGGTAAAGTGTCTGGGCCAGGCTAGATTCCAAGAAGGCATCATCTGTAATGTCCAGGACAAGAGGGATAGCTAAAGGCCTGTGTTGAGGGAGGAGTAAGATTCCCTAAGTCTCTTTTTTGGAGCAAGAGTAATCCTGGTTTTCCCAGCGGAAATGCTCCCTAAGAGTGTGCAAGCTTTCACCAAAAGAAAAATCTTCTGTAGGGGAAGCAGAGGGAATGGAGTCCTCTGCATCACAATCCTCATAGGTAGATAAGGGCAAATCCTGGTAATCAGAAGAAACAGAAATTTCAGAATCCTGATCAGAAAAATCAGAAGAAAAATTAATTCTAGGTCTCTTAGAGGGTGAAGGCTGGCTTCACCTAATTAAAGTAATAAGGTCTTCAGCCATTCTTATTTGTTTTTTAGACATATGGGCCTGACCATGGGGTTTAGACGTCGGTTTTCTAGGCGTGGGTCAAGTTTTAAGCCTTGAAGAAGAAGACAGTGTTGGTCTGAAATGCAAGTCAGTAGGCCTGAATACACCCGCAGAAGCCAGTGCCTGCACAGCGGCTCCGGACCCATCCAAGATGGAGACATCCGCAGGTTCCATGGTCGAAGCATCTCGTGGCATACCAGACTCCGAACGGTCTCAGTAGAGGCCTGCGAATCTGAAGTAGCGGGTATTAGGGGCTGCAAAAGCGACTCACTGAGTACCGGTGAACTGGCGACTAGCTTAACGGAAGTGTCGTCGGCTGCTTTGGACATATGCGGTCTACCTCTGTCTTTATCTTTACGTTTTTTTCGAAATGTCAGTAGTCGTATGGCTTACCAAAGCCATTTCTGGATAGTTAAACAGAGTACCGAAATAATTTGATGCAAAAATGAACAGACGACTAATAGTTCGAGGATTGAATAAGGCACAAAATCAACAGCAAGGGACGTCTTGGTCTGGGCCTAAGCAAGGAATGCAGTACGAGCAAAAATCTTTATGAGGTATTTGCTTTCCACAAATAATACAACTGTTAACTTTTACTGACATCGGTTCAGAGCAAGAAAAAGGATCCCAACGGGGTACTTAGTTATTTTGAAGACTTTGGTTCTGAAATTCGAAAATGAAAATTTCAGGAGTCGGCCGACCGGCACTTGCAAATTGCTTCTACTTCGGGCACCGCGCGGTAAGAAACACTGATGTAATGGCGTCGGCTGCATGCTTTACACCCCTGATGACCTGACGTCATGGAAGAAGAGACAGCATCCAACGCAGGGATCCAAGACTTTGATGTTCAGTCCGGCTGAGGGCTACCTGCAGGCAGATAACCCAAATGTAATGACTGCAAAAGTGAAACACGAAGAACATCAATTTTTACTTACAGTTAACTCCTTCCTTCCTCTTCCCCTCTAATTGTTCTCGCACTTTAATGACATGAAGTAAGACATATGCTTTGGAGTCCCCTACAAGTTTAACAAAGTCAAAAAAGTCCAATATTTCCAGGTTTTCTTGTTCTGTCATGTTTCACAAATGTAATTTATCCTTTGTAATCCCACATTTATTTATCAATTTCCAAGTTACTGATTTGCTTTCTGCTGATCCATCTCCCAAATCTAGTCTCTGCTTCACTTCCAACTTACGGTTCTTCTAGTCAACTCTTGTGCTTTTTTCAGTGTCTCAAGCATTTTCCTTTGAAACACTGGAAAGGGTTTCGCTGGCACAGTCTTTATGGGCTTTACTGCCAGAAGAACAAAAAGCAAAATTTCCTTCTGTTTGATAGCGCATTTTTTGTTGCACAAACTTTTGTATTTTCTCCTTAGCATGCTTTGCATCAAAAAAATTATTTTACCCTCCAGAAAAGAATATCTTGAAAACAGCTGAATACAGCAGCTTGAATCGCATGCCTGATTCTCGACATTCCCTGATTAGTGGAATAAATGTACTCCTCTTTTGCCTGGTGTAAAGTGAGTAATCATTTTCCACAAACATTCTACTGTCTCCCACTATTAATACTCTGTCCTCCTGCCACAGCTTTGTCAGAATCAACCCTTTCTGCTAGTAGGAGTGCATCTTTACTATTAAAAGGTCTAGGTTGCTCTTTCTTGGCCAGGTTTGGAGCATACACATAATGTGCACTTTTAATTCCTGCTGTAGAATACCAGTTCGGTTGCGTATTTGCCTCTTCATAAAATTAATATAAGCTGTTCCTTCCAGCTTCTCTGGTACAGTAGAAAATCTGTTTCCCTACATGCTCTGTCCTCTAATTCTGTTACGTTTTGAACCATTTCAGCAGTCTCGCACTCAGATAAGCCTTTTCTTCATTTTGACCTCATATTTTTGCAGTTATATCACCCTATCTGAATATCTGTTTAAAACTTCTTTCATTTTTTCAGCCTTGGATTTGAATTGATATACTCCTTCAGTGTTTCAATTATTTTAATCAGCTCTGAGTAAATTTGACTTATTTTTCCTCTAGGTTACTGGAAGTCATGTCTTGCACCAAAGCTGGAGTTTGCACTGCTTTTTGCTTAACAGCTGCAGAATTCCTCCCAGTCAGTGTTCTCTCCTCACCTTTTGTGATTGATTTTCTTTCAGGTTCTCTGAATTTCTTTTTGCTGGCATCCAGGTAGTGCACTTACCAGCCAGCTACTGAAATTTACCAAAATGACAAGTTCACTTTCTCTTCTAAGTTTGTTTTCACACTGGAGGAGCTTACATTAAGCTGTTATTCATTGTGCAGCTATTTTGGAAGTCTCAACACCACTTTTTTCTTATACAAATATTAAAGAATAAGAACTGTTTTAATTACAGTGATTTCTTCAATTCCTTGCGTGCCCCTTCTAAATATTAATGACAAAGTGGGGTATATGCTTTACAGTCCACCCACAAGTTAGTCAATAAAATTCCAGTCCGTCTCAACCACATCTTCTTACAAAGCCATATTTCAGGTTCTTCTCATTATACAATGGAACTGATGCTTTAAGGTCTCCTATTTATTCAATGATTTCACTGTTGCTGTTCTCCATTCTGATCTTCATTTCTCAAATCCCACCTCTCAAGCATTTTCCTTTGAAACAATAAAAAAAGGTTTTACTGGGACAGTATTTTTTGTTGGCTTTGTTGAAGAGCCCCCTTCTACTTGCTGGCTCACTCGTTGGGTAAACATTTCTTATTTCTTCCCTAGCCTGCTTCACATAAAAGATGTCTTAAGATAGCTGGATAAGACAAGTTGAATCTCACACCTACCTTTCCATAGTACCTGACTGCCAGGCTAAACCTGCTTCTTTTCTGCCTGTGGTGCAGAACAATCCTTTTCTACAAACATTCTACCATCTCCAATTTTAAATATTTTTCCCTCCTGTCACAATTTTGTCAGGATCAACTTTTCGGGTGAAATGACTGCATCTTTACTAAGACAAATCTAGGCCGCTTTCTCATGGTCAGCTTTGGAACAAACATACAGTGTGCCCTTTCAATTAACAAATCCTGCTATGGAACACAAGTTCAGTTGATTACTTGTACTTACAAAAAATTAATATAGTTTGTTCCTTACGATATCTCTGTTAGAGCAGAAAATCTCAGTATTTCTGAGCGCACACTGTCTTCTAACTCTACTCTAACAGATCTTTTTGAGAAGTCTCATGCTCAGCTAGCACTGTTTTCATTTCATGCTCTAATTTTTGGAGTTTTATCATTTCATATAAATATCTAGTTAAAGCCTTTCCATCTTTCCAACCTTTTGTCATTTGAGTTTATATAGTCCTTCAGTGTTTCACTTATTGTAAATACAACTGACTGCATTTGACTTTTTCCCTCTAAACTACTAGAAATTACGTCCTATACCAAAGCTGAAATTTGAGCTGCAGAATTCTTCCAAGCCACAGTTTTCTTTTCTCCTTTTGTGGCTGGTTTTCACTCAGGTTCTGCACATTTCTCCTTCACCGACATCTATACAGTCTAATTACTAGCCAGTGACTGAATTTTACCCAGACAGTTTCAATGGCTTTTCTTCTCAGTTTCTGTTTTCACACTGGGAGAGCTCAAATCAATCTGTTCATCAGTGTGCAGCCATCATAGAAGTAACTTACGATTCTTTGGGATCAGGAGGCTGACCCTCAAGCAAACTGATGGTTGACAAGAAAGCATCATCTAATGCTGGCAAGACAGGAGGAGCAGTTGCAGGCTAAGGGAAACCCTCATGTAATAAAGGGATACCTTTGCAAGGCAACCATTATTTCTTTTTGTTCTCACCACAAGAACTCCTTCATTCTGCAACAGCACCAGAAAAAGTTAACTTTTCAGGAGGGGAATCTGAAGAAAATTTTCCTTACAACCAGATTCCATCTCCTGTGACAAAGACACTTGAGAAATAATCTAAATCTAATTTCTGTCCCTCAGAGGAAAATCTTTCTTTTAAAATTCATGGGAAGAGACACAGAATGCAAAGACTGAAAATTAAAATAAACCCTTGGGAAAACCCAGCCAATCACTCCTGTCTAAACTATGTGAAATGAGAAGAAAAAAACTTTTGTGTTTTCTTTTCTTTTTTGACAAAACTCACCAGTAAAAGACCAGCCTGAAGACCAGTCCCTTCTCTGGGAGTCAAACTCCACAGAGCTGCTTCAAAGTAGATCATCCACTCCCTCCTCTGAGACAGACAAGTATTTTCCCTAGCCTGAAGGGGACAACCGAACAGCCACAAATAATGTGCCTGTCTTTTGGTCCTTAGCAGCTTCTTGAGAAGCAACACCAGAGAAGTCAAGAGAAAGTAATGAACACTCGGAGCTATCTGGAATGGCTACAACATTGTTAATCATCAATGCCGGAGGCAAAGAAGAAGCAAACTTGAAGACTGAAGACCCCAGCTCAACTTTCTTATATCTGCAGATCGGGCAGTCAAAAAAACAGAGAACCCAAAGCCTGGTCCATGTCTTTACTGAAAAAGTGTGTCTGACAAGTGGGTAATGAAGCCTTAAACAGTCAGAGGTATAACCTGATTAAAATAAGTTAGTTGTGAGGTAAATGACAACCCTAAACCCAAAAGTCTTAGCCTCATCCTGTACCAACTAAGTAGTAGTACAGAAAGTACAAACTCAAAAAACAAGCCACCTGGTGGAATCACAAAAGCAATTGGCTGTACAACAGAAAGAAGAAAACCAAGGCAAAGTTAAAAGGTGCAGCACTCGGCAAGATAAAGCACTCTCAAACTAAATAAAGTCTGGCAAAGCCAACTTTGAGGTAAATTTGGCATCCCAAGCCAAGGACAACCACAAAGCATTCTTTTGATATGTCCGCAACCTCAAAGGCAATGCACAACTTTGTGCAGAGCTCATTGCAAATGGAACCACCTAATTTGGCCCCTATACCGGGGTCCAAATGGACAGATAAGTCAGCAAGCAATGGAGAGTAGTATTGCTAGAATTGAATTCATTAAGTCTTTGTGAGTACCATCACAAGGTGGACCCAGTTTCAAACAAAATCTCATCAAGATGACACTAATATATAGACTGTATTTTATTTAGTGCATATCATGGACAGAAGTAGGTTACAAAACAAAAGACAGCTGAGTGCACAAGATCTATGGTAAAAAAAAGTGCACAATCCTGGTAGTCGCACTGGTGCCAGGACTGGAAAAAATGACAGTGTAGAATACCAAAGACATGAAAACATTCCTAAAATGGGGCAAGGCCAGGCTCAGCTGTTGTAGAAGGAAGTAGCAGTCCACAAAAATCACAAAAACTGATAGGCCAATAGAGTGGACTACTGAGGATAAGAAAGAAATTATGTATTGTTACCATTATGCAAGAAGCCCAGAATTTCCAGACAGATGTACAAAAAGATTAAGAGAAATTAGAAGAAAAAAATACTTCCACAAGAAAAACTGTCAAAAGCTTCAAATAAAAATGTGTTCATTAATACAGCAGATTTATGAAAAACATTTTATAGACCAAGAAACCTTGTGCCATTTGGAAAAAGGAGTGACTGAGGAAGTGCAAAAATATAAAGAAGAACATCTGGAGACTTTTGACAGGTATAAAAAAATATGGACACGGGAAAGAGAGCTCTGACATTGTTTAATATTTATGCAAAGGAGAAAGCTAAATTAATTAAAACAAAAAAGGCAGCCTTGAAGGTATTCGGAGAGAAATACAGGCAAATACATCCAGATGTGGAAAAATTACCAATAAAAAAAAAAAGATCACAAAGAAGGAAACTAGAACAGAAGATTAGTAAAGTAGAACTTAAAAAAATAGAAGATGAAGTTATGGAATCCTTGCGAGGTAAAGGATTTAGTACAGAAAGTCTAACACAGGTTACATCACAGCATGATGAAATAAGTCCCCAAAGTAAGGAGAAACAGGAGACACCTGAAGAAGAAATATGGACGTGGGAAAGAAAAATATTTATTATGGTGCGATATTTATTCAAAGAAGAAAGCAAAACTAATCAACACAAAAAAGGAGCAGCACCAAAGATATTTGAAGAGAAATACAGGCAAAGGCATCAGGGCATGGAAAATTTTACAGCACAAAAAACAGAGAGGAAAAGCAGAAAACAGCATTAGTAATGGAGAAGTTAAGAGAAATAGAAACTGAGGTTATGGATTTCCTGTGAAGTGAAGGATTTAGTGTAGAAAATCTAACTCAGAAAACATCACAGCAAGAGCATTGGATCCCCAAGTTAAGGAGAAACCAGTGGAGTGGGAAATATCTGATCAGTTGCCATCTGAAGATGCTTTGCAGCCTTTCACAGGAAACCAGTACAAACATTCCGTTACACAGCAAGAGAAGGAACAGGAAACTGTAGCAACTCTGACACAATCAGTGTTATGGAGTAATAGGCTAGTGAGTTCCCATATGAAACAGCAACGAATGACACAGGATGAAACTTAATAGAATGTAGCAAAGGAAGATGCTCTGGAAATGAACAAATAATGCGTTCTCAGTTTAGAAGAAAATGATGTAACAGAAGAGTTGTTTGATTTAATAGAAATAGACAGACACATTAAGATCAATAAAAGAAAACTACACAAAGTCAATAAAACCCAAAAAGTTAGAAGTTTGATAAAACAAATGAACACAATAATTAGGTGTTTCCATAGAGATTCATGTGATACAACAGATGTAAATAAGACACACTACTTTACAGCTAAATTAATAACAGTTGCAAGTCTTGCCACAAAAACACAGGGTAGTAAGGGAAAGGAAGGGGAGAAAATGAATACCATCATGGAAGTATCGAATAGAGATAAATATAAAGCAATTAAGACAAGAAGCGTCACTGTTAGAAGAGTATAGAAGAGGGATCAAATCAAAAATACTCAAAGGTAGACATGATAAAAGCAATGCACAATATCAGAACAGATCAGGCTCTATTGTGCACTATTGCAAATAATAAACTAAACATATCAGCAGAGACAGAAGAACTTATAGAAGATATGCAGATAAATACAAAGCAAAAGTACAAAATAAACAACTTACTTATGACCCAGAAAAGTTTTATAGAGAATTGGGAAACAAGGCAAAAGGAAATGAAACACCACCAAATAAAAGAAGAAATAGATACATTTTGGAGAAATACCTACAAAGATCCTGTGGAACACAAAGATGCTAAACAGATAAAAGTAAAAGAAAGAATAAGAAGTTCAAATGTACAGGGTATGAAATGGGATGAAGTAATGACTAGAGAGACTGAAACAAAGTTAAGAAAAGCTCCTAAATGGAAAACTCCAGGCTCAGATGCAGTACCTAACTTCTGGCTAAAAGTACTAACATCTTTACATGAAGATTTAGCCATGAGTAAGAACTATTTATATATGCAGCCTGAACAGACACCAGCCTGGTTAACAATAGGAAAAACAATACTCCTACTTAAGAGCGAACCTGCAAGCTATCCTAAAAACTACAGACCAATAACTTGCCTTCCATCTTCATATAAACTATACACTGGAACTGATGCTGACAGGGGGAAGCAAAAGGGCTTTCAAGCTTTGTTTACAGGAACATGCAAGAGAGAACAAATTGTAAGCATGAAAGCCCAGTTGCACAACATTTTTTAAAAGGTCATAAGGGTAACCCAAATGGGTTGCAGGGCACTATTTTTTCTGTTTTTTCCTGGACTGGATTGTCGTATTTGTTCTGCAGTTTTACAGTTCTACAGTGTGTGTTGGTTAATGGACCCAACCCAGATTGGTTTCATCAAAGGCAGGTCATGCTTACTCAACTTGGTGAACTTCTTTGAGAAGGTCACCAAAGCAATGGATGAGGGCAAAACTCATTCAAACTGCCTACCTTGACCTAGTCAAGGCATTTGACATAAAATCCCACATAGCCATGGTTGACAAACTCAAGAGGTTAAGTACAAACCCGTATGTCACCCAGTGGACAGCCAAGTGGCTTACAGACCGGACCCAGGAAGTTAGAATTGGGGAGTCCACCACTACAAAGAGGCCAGTCACAACTGGAGTCCCTCAGGGATCAGTCCCTAGACTGCTCCTTTTTGGCATTTATTTCTCTGAAGTCAAGGCCAATGTCAATGATCTCTGGCTGATTAAATTTGAGCTGATTGCGAATTAGGAGCTGTCACTGAATTCCACACCGACACAGATTTTCTCCAGGAAGGGCTGACACAAACTAGTGTCAGAGCCATAGGCTAAAACTAAATGACAAGAAATGCATAATAGTAACCTTTGTGAAGTCATCCACCCCTGGTAATTATCATATTGACAACACATCCCTTAGAGGTGACCCAGCAGTCAGGGATTCAGAGCAACACATAGTAATCTAGCCTTTGACTATCACGTGTCTAGAGTAGTTCAAAAGTGTTTATTGGCTAATAACCACGAAGGCCTTTTTAAGCCTAGCTATTCATCTCATATCTTTGACAAGTTCTGATACCCTTGGCAAGTGTAAGCATAGGCCTGGGAGATTAACCATTTACAGGTGAGAAAGGTGAGTGAGGAAACATTCTATGTTACTTAACTTGTACAATGATATGGCATTTAGGTCCAAGAAAGTCATTGTTCCGCTGTATTCGGCATTCATCACACCTATCACTGAGTGCCCCCTTTGGTATCTACATAACCATGTATATCCAATAATTGGAACGTTCACAGAGGTTCCTCACTAAAAGAATACAGGGTGCAAGTAAAATGTCCTATGCAGACTGACTCAATGCCCTATCCCTGTATTCTGTCTCCTACAGGCTGCTGAGGGGAGACCTATGCTCAGCACACGCATTGTCAGTTCCCATTCTGACAGACGACCTGCATATTCGCAAAAAAAACTGCACCAGAATTTCAAATCTAAAGACTTAAACTTTGCCTGTGATATAAATAGGACCTGTTGGACAGAAAAGTACATATCCCAGAGACTATCCATTCTCTGGAACAGGCTCCCCATCTATGTGAAGCAGAGTCCCTCGCTAACCCTATTCAAGTGTAACTTGGACATCTGGATGGGGAACAGGAAATTCATCCCTATTTGTCTCTAATGGACACAGGCAACCTGTAAAAGGTTCATCTCCCAGGTCCCTGCTTATAAATGTTTCATCTTCCAAGCCCCTGCTTACACTTATCAAGAGTACCAGAGCTTGTCATTGACTTGGGATGCATGGCTAGGCTTAAAAAGGCCTTATGGTAATTAGCCTAGTAAACATCTATGAACCTATACAAGTAGAAACAGTGGTAAGCTACATCAATAAAGCTTGCAAACTTCCCACAGGTGTAAAATTATGGAGGGAAGAAAAAAAAAATCAGATAAGTCACTCGGTGAAGGAGTGATATCCTTCTATATAGTTGCTTTAAGTAGTATCTCACCTCATAGTGTGGTTATCAGGAAAGTTTCTGAAGATTTATGCAATACTCAAGCAAGCAAAGAGATCACTGTATATATAATAAATGTTAAAGTGAGCTTAATTTACATGCAATATTAGGATTATCTATCTAGAACACTATGGTATATAAGAAGTAGTTACATACGTATTAATGTATTGTTGTATTAAGCCTATGTAATACCTGCACGTACAGTCCAGAGATACATAATTTTGTTCAGTTTATGCACTAGTGTGATTCTGAATGACAATAAAGTTTACTTTGACATGACATTATGGTTTAAAGGAGAACTGTACCCACAGACTCCTAAGTTTCTGCCAAAGAATTGACTTTACATGCATTTTCACATACACCCTACTTTCTTTTATTCACTCAGGTTTAATTACCATTTCTTGCTTTTCAATAACTACTTGCAAGACAAAAAACTATAATCACACAGAACAGTATTCTCAGTGTCTGTTACTTCTTTTTCTTTCTAAAGTGGACAATTTTCATTCTGTTATGTCCAAGTTGTAGTCCTTAAACTCATCTCCCCTCCCCCTAAACACCTCCCCTTTGTATCTGACAGAGAAGCAAATATGAGCTGTTTGCCTCCTGGTGTGAGCTATCAATCTCAGCAACAAAGTTCATGTGCTGAGAATACTGTTGTGTGTGATTATCCTTGTTTGCCTTTTAAGTAGTTATTGAAAAGCAAGAAATGGTAATTAAACCCGAGTGACTCAACAAAGCAGGGTATATGTGAAAACATATGTAAAGTCAATGAACTGACAGTAGCTTAGAAGCTATGATGTAATATTTTAAAGCCAAACACTGCATTGTGGGATACTTGGAGACAGACAAAAAAAAAGATGACGGAAACCATGTGGGCAGACTCTTGAATTACAGAAGTGTGCGGACCAAATACTCCACAATAAAACCACTGGTATATTGATGCTGTACAAAATGCTGGTAATCCACAAAGTAAAGCAAAAAAGTTTATTGTAAGACAATAGAAAGCTGGTAAGCGCTTTCGTCCTCAAAAAAAGAACTTCATCAGACAAATTAAAATCAAACACAGAACACATTTTAAAGACTCCCTTTGTGCTTCCCATGATAGCAGCCACTCCCCCTAAGTAACAAAAATTTAAAAGGGCAGTACAAACTGATATCAATGACAACATGTTAAATAAATACATGTTAATAGATATAAAAAATATAGAAAATATATAAAAATGATCATCCACTTCACAATTTTTAAGAGAGCAATGAACAAATATATAAATACATATATAAACAAATAATCATCTGTTTAAAGCTCTCAGTTTTAAAAGGGAATTAATAGAGAGGGATTTAATTTAAACCTGGCCAGTTGTTCACATTTAATAACAGCTGCCAGTATAATTCTCTCTTTTCTAGTAAGACAGACCATGCACCTCCCCTGATATCCATTGTGACACCATCAATAACAAAAAAATTAAAAGTGTGGTTACTGTTCTCTGAGGTATGTTTATACAAAGAATTTGTCTCTCTGCCTGTTCTTATTTCATACAAATGTTCATATATTCTATTTTTAAATGTTCTATCAGTTTTTCCAATGTAAAAACAATCACATAGGTTACAGAGGGCACAATAAATAATGCGTTCAGAGTTACAGTTATACTTATTTTTGATATGGATCTTAGTGTTGTTGATCATAAATACTGTTCCTTCCTTTATAAAGGGACAGTATCGACACATACCACACTTCAACATGCGCCCATTTGAAAAATGATTCATAGCATGTCCTTTCTCGAAAATTTTTTTTTAATTTCTACCTTTTCTAAAAATAACAGTAGGTTGTTCATCAATATGTGTTCTGATACTTCGGTCATGTGTTAAAATTGACCAATTGTTACTCAAAATATGTTTAATATCAGGACTATCAATTGTGTATGTAGAAATGAAAGAAGTATTATAATCTTTCCTGTAAAAATAGGGTTACAAGTGCAACATTCACTGTGTGTGTGTTACATCCAATGAAATCTCAGTTAAAAGAGATATATACAAATATCTTTCTCTCATTTACTACCTCTAAAATGACATCGTTAACAAGTCTCAACGGGAAGCCCCTCTTTAAAAACATATCTTTTAAAGGGTTCACTACACATTACCGAAAACCCACAATACCGACGCCCATACACCCGAGACCAAATACCCAAAAGACTACAAGACCAACGGGCCACAAGCATGAAATTCAAAATCGTGAACGTTTGAAACACATACAGTACACACATACACAAACACACAGCTTTCCCCACAATCAAACGAATAAACTTACACAAGAGTCACATATATGTAAAGACTCATGGAGCTTCTTAAAAGATATTAATCACATACCCTTTGAAGGCTCCTATATGTTAATAACGGTTGATATAAAGGATCTTTATTCAGTAATTCCCCACCAGGAGGGGTTAGAATGGTTTAATGAATTTT
Organism: Protopterus annectens; assembly: GCF_019279795.1. Lineage (NCBI taxonomy): Eukaryota > Metazoa > Chordata > Ceratodontiformes > Protopteridae > Protopterus > Protopterus annectens. The sequence continues at coordinate 834,264,794 of NC_056751.1, forward strand.
TATATGAAAAGAAAACAAACCATTTTGATGCAATAATGTATACCCAGTTGATGGAGATGGTCCTTAAGAACATTTTTATTTTATTTAATAAGGAGATTTTTTTTACAACAGGAAGGGGTAGCTATGGGTTCTGCGCGTGGTGGTCTTTATGCTAACATAGTGGTTTTATAGTGGGAGAAGAAATATTTGTTTCCTTCTGATTTTTACAGGCATGTTTATAAACGATTCCTGGACGACTTTTTTATTTTATGGGATGGTCCCTATGCCCTTTAAGATTTACATATTCATTTAACTTACATGGGATAGCTTTCCTTGATATTAAATTAATTAAGGATTACCAGAATAGTAGGTTTATATCTAAAATATATCGAAAGGACACATATTCAAATTCACTACTTCATTATAGTAGCATCCATCCTCAGAAACAGAAAAAAGCTAGTATTAAGGGACAGTTTGTATGGACTGCCCATATGGTATCACTTTCAGAAGATTTTTTAGATAAATGTGATACCTTAAAAAGTACAGTTTTGTACCTACCATAAATGTAGATGTTCGAGGATTCCATTGCTGCAGTCCTGACTATTGGGTATAGTCCGCGTCCAGTCGGCCCGAATACCAGAGTATAAGGCTGACGTCGGTCAGGGCGCATTAGACTGACGTCAGTACGTCAGGGTACTAATGCGCATGACCGGCGCCATATCCTCAGTCTTTTCTTGCCCCAGATGTCAGAAGACCTTAAAAGACAAGTCCCAAAAACCTGCACCAAAAACATGTACAATATATACAACAATATATACAAAAATATAAGCATGAAAACTCACCTACACAACCACCCCTAAATACAGAGGGGAAGGAGGGAGGGTAAATTGGACTGCAGCAATGGAATCCTCGAACATCTACATTTATGGTAGGTACAAAACTGTACTATGTTCTTCGTCTTCCATTGCTGCAGTCCTGACTATTGGGTAGAATCCCAAAGCAGAGGTAAGGGAGGCTGGCAAATCATAAAGAAGTAGGAGCTGACAACATGCCTTGCAAAACAGCTGTGGCAAAACCAGCCCTAGACTTAGAGTAGATAGGAAGGTGATAATGCTTAGAGAAAGTATGCACTGAACTCCAAGTAGCTGCTTCCAAAATATCCTTAGTTGCCACCCCCCTTAGAAATGCTGTTGAAGTGGCAGTAGCCCTAGTGGAATGAGGCCTAATCCCAGCTGGAATCTCCTTGCCATGATGGGAATAACAAAATGCAATGCAAAAGCCAATCCACCTAGAAATAGTTTGTTTTGACACAGGCTTGCCCTGTGAACTCAAAGCAAAAGAAACAAACAACTGCTGGGACTGCCTAAAATCCTTAGTTCTGCTTAAATAATAACGCAATTGCCTGTGTACATCTAAAGTGTGCAAAATCTTTTCCCCTTTATTTTGAGGGTCTGCATAAAACGTAGGCAAATGAATAGTTTGGTTTAAAGCCACACTAGAAACCACCTTAGGCATAAAGGAAGGATTAGTATGTAATGATACCCTATCCTTATGGAAAATCAAAAGGGCTCTACTGCCATAAGGGCCTGCAACTCAGACACCCTTCTTGCAGAAGTAATAGCCAACAGAAAAGCAGTCTTCCATGACAAGTATTTCAATTCAGCAGTAGCTGCAGGCTCAAAAGGTTGTAGAGTAAGTTTTTCCAACACAAAATTGAGATCCCAAGCAGGAGTAGGAGCTCTAATGGGGTCTTATATTCTTTGCCCTCTAAGAAACTGCTTGAACAAAGGATGCGAAAACAAAGGTGGGTCACAATCATAGTGAGCTGAAATTGCTGCAGCATGAATCTTAATGGAAGAGAAGGACAAACCTTTGTCCAATAACTCAGTAAGATATTGAAGAGCCACACTCAAATTAGGCTCAGAAATCTCCAAATTCTTTGCTGTACTCCAAAATAAAAATCTCTTCCATTTTTCTGCGTACACTCTCCTTGTACTAGGTCTTCTAGCTTCCATAATCACATTTAAAACTTGTTGAGGAAGTTGAGACCTGTTGTGTTTCAACACAGAATATGCCAGGCTGTTAGATGAAGAGAATGAAGCTTGACATTGAGCAGATGACCGTCCTTCTGAGATAACAGATGAGGAATCAGAGGTAAAGGCCATGGAGGCTTCTGTACCAGACTCCGTAGTAGTGGGTACCAGTGTTGCCGAGGCCAATCTGGAGCTATCAAAATCATCCTTGGCCTGTCTTGTCTGACCTTTAATAGCACCTTTGGAAGAAGAGGCAGAGGTGGAAAGGCATACACATGAAGGTTTTTCCAACTGAAAGACAGAGCATCCACTTTCCAAGCTGTGTGATGAAACCCCTTTGTGCAATACTTTGGCAGCTGGTGGTTTAGTGGAGAAGCGAACAGATCTATGTCTGGAGTTCCCCATGACACTGTCAGTTTCTGAAATACATGAAGATCCAGTTTCCACTCGTGGGGATCCATGATTTGTCTGCTTAACACATCTGCTAAGGAGTTCTGTGCTCCTGGCAGAAACCTTGCCTGAAGAGTTAGTTGCAAGCTTAGCGCAGTCTCCCATAAAATCATTGCTTGCCTGCATAGAGGATAAGAATGTGTTCCCCTTGCTTGTTGATGTACCACATGACAGTTGTGTTGTCTGTTAGAATCAACACCTGCCCTGGAAGAAGTAACTCCTTGAAAGCCATTAATGCAAACTGGACTGCTAACATCTCCTTCATGTTGATATGTAGATGCTGTAGTCTGGCAGGCCACTTGTCTTGTATCCACTTTCCATTTAGATGAGCTCCCCAAGCAAGGTCCGAGGCATCTGTCGTTAAGATCTGACTTGCCTCTGGCCGGGTCACAGAGAGTCCCTTGTTTAGGTGACATTCCTGAGCCCACCACAAGAATTCTTTTCAAGGCAAGGTATTATTTGAATGACAGTGTCCAAATCCTGGCAGTGCTGTGTCCATACATTTTGAGATACCACTGTAGCTTCCTCATATGCAGTTTGGCATTGGGAAGCACCAGAATACAAGATGCCATGAACCCTAATGCTTGAAGGACTGTCCTTGCAGTCAGCACGGACTGATGAGATAGTTGATGGAAGTAAAGTGACAGACTCTTTTGTTTGTCCGGGGTTAAAAAGGCCATCTGGGCTGCTGTATTCAGTCTCACACCCAGAAAGCACATGTCCTGAGAGGGTACTAGACTGGACTTTATTTCGTTCACAGAATACCCTAGGCATCTTAACACTGCTATAACATATTCCAGATGCTGTAGAAGGTCTTCCTTTTCTTGAGCCAGAATCAGGCAGTCGTCCAAGTAAGGATAGATTTGAATTCCTTGAAGCCTGAAGTAAGCTATCACTGGAGCCAGAACCTTTGTGAATACTCTGGGCAGTAGATAAGCCAAAGGGCAATGCAGAGAACTGATAATGAGAATTTCCAGCTCGAAACCGCAGATACTTCCTGCAACTTAGCCTTATAGGCACATGAAGGTAAGCTTCCTTGAGATCTAAAGTTACCATCCAGTGATCTTTGCCCAGCAGAGGTAAAAGCTGTTGTAACGTCAACATCTTGAACTTGGGAATGTCCAAAACGTGTTGAGGAGAGATAAATCCAAAATTGGTCTCCACGTGTTCCCCTTCTTTGGTACAAGGAACAGGCGAGAATAAAATCCTAGGCCCCTTTCTGATACAGGGACTGGCGGAATGGCCCCTATCTGAAGTAACTGAGAAACTTGCTTGTGAGCCTCTTTTCTTTGTGGAGGAGGAACGTCTGGCATGCCTTTGAAAGGGGCATTGTATGGAAATAAAATCTGTAACCGTGGTGAATGATATCCAACACCCATTTGTCTTGAGTAATTAAATCCCAATTTTCTTTGAAAAGAGACAGTCTTCCTCCCAAAGGAGCTGCCAGACGGGAATCTGCTGGCAGCTGAAAAGACAGGTCATTGGGTCTGTTTACGAAAGGACTGACCCCTGCCCTCACCAGAAGTCTGAGCAGGTGAACTCCCTTGTCTAGGCCTAAAAGAACCTTGAGCCCTGCCCCTACCACGACTAGACCTACCCCTAGACTGGGAATCATAAGCAGGATATGTCCACCCCTTAGCAGGCCAATTTCTACTAAACTTTGGTGGCTGCACCTGCAAAAATCTTTAACAGTTTGCATAGACTTAGCTTTGTCCTCCATTTTCTTTAAAACTGCTTCCACAGGCGATCCAAACAACACATCAGACTGTAAAGGAGCATCCAAAATCCTTGTCTTAACATGCTCAGCTAAATTCTGATCCTTCAACCAGGCATGCCTGCGAAGAACAGAACTGGTAGCAGCCACCCTCGAGGAGGCCTGTACAGCATCAAAACCACATTGCAAAGAATGCTTACCCACTTGTTCAGACACATGAACCAAATCCAGCAACTCTTTACACTCAATACCTTCCGCCAAAGCATCCACCTTAGATTTCAATTGTGAAAGGAGATAATTCTGATATTTTAGCATGTGAAACTGACAATTCAATGCTCTCATGGCTAGAGTGGAAGAAGTATACACTTTCTTTCCCCACCTATCCAAAGCCCTTGCCTCTTTATCAGTGGGAACAGGATTTTTAACCACAGAAGCCTTAACACCTTTAGGCCCTTGAGAAATTGTTTCTGGGTCCCCTAGGACTCTTAAACAAATATTTATGAGCTTCGGGCACCCTATAATACCTATCAGGCTTAACAGGAGCAGGAGGCAAAGAGTCAGGGTTCAGGGAAGCCTCTGCAAAAACATCTTCCACCACATTCAACACAGGAGGAATAGCTAAAGGCCTATGCTGGGGTAAAACAAGAATTCCCTAAGCCTTTTCCTGGAATCAGAGTAATCCTGGCCTTCCCATTTAAAGTGCTCCCTCATGGAATGCAGAGTCTCTGAAAATGAGAAATCCTCAGGCGGAGAAGCTGTAGGAGTGGAATCATCCACATCAGAATCAGAATAAGTAGGATACTCCTGCATATCTTCCACAGAAGATTCTGAAGCCTCTGAACACTGTTCAAAACTATCAAACTCCGGTTCCACCCTAGGCCTCTTATCAGGCGGGGGCATAGAACCTCTAATCATAGTAATCAAATCCTCTGCCATTTTAAGCATATGTTTCTTAGCTACAGAACCGAAATGCTAGGAGAAGCCCCACTGAAGCTGAACTAGGCCTACCTCTCAAAGAAGTTTTGGCAACAGAAGGAGAGGCTCTAACTACCTTGGGAAGAGAGGGAAGAACAGTCACCTGAGAAGCCCCCTCAGCCTGGCCTACCTCCTGAGAGGGCACATCCTGTAATAGTATAGTTTCAGCCTGGGACTCCATGGAAACTCCTGGCAAAACCTCCGGCTCCACTGAGCCTTCTAAAGAACCAACGTCCGGGACTGCCGGTTCATCAACCCTAGGCTTCACTGTTTTATCCTTGCGCTTCTTGGAGGAAGCGGCCGGAGCATCCGACGGCATTTTATAATTGCAACGCTTCCCAAACACTAACCTGGCACAGTCTAACCTCCTCTTAATAGTGCGTTTGTTAAACCTAGCACAAGAGCGGCAACCAACAACGTCGTGCTCAGGCCCTAAACAAGGTATACACAAGGTATGATAATCCCTATGAGGTATCTGTTTCCCACAAGAAATACAGTTATTCACTTTTTCTGACATCCGGTAAAATACTGAGGCAAGAAAAAACCAAAATGTTCCCCAACGGGGTACTTAGCCAACTCTGTTTCGGTCTGAAACTCCGGTTTCGGAAATATTTCAGAACGCCAACCTGCACTCGCAAAACTGCTTCTGCATCGGACCATGCGGCAAAAAAGACTGAGGATATGACGTCGGTCATGCGCATTAGTACCCTGACGCACTGACGTCAGTCTAATGCGCCTGACCGACGCCAGCCTTATACTCTGGTATTCGGGCCGACTGGACGCGGACTATACCCAATAGTCAGGACTGCAGCAATGGAAGACGAAGAACATGATATGTTTTTAAAGAGGGGCTACCTGTTGAGACTTAATGTCCTTTTAGAGATAGTAAATAAGAGAGAAAGAAATTTTTATATACCTCTTTTATCTGAGGTTTCATTGGATGCAACACACACAGTGAATGTTGCGCCTCTAAACCCTATTTTTACAGGAAAAGATTATAATACTTCTTTCATTTCTACATACACAATTGATAGTCCTGATATTAAACATATTTTGAGTAAAAATTGGTCAATTCTAACACGACTGAAGTATCAGAACACATATTTATGAATAACCTACTGTTATTTTTAGAATAGGTAGAAATTTAAAATTTTTTTTCGAGAAAGGACATGCTGTGAATCATTTTTCGAATGGACGTATGTTGAAGTGTGGTATGTGTCGATACTGTCCCTTTATAAAGGAAGGAACAGTATTCATCATCAACAACACTAAAAATCATATCAAAAATAAGTATAACTATAACTCTGAACACATTATTTATTGTGCCTTCTGTGATCTATGTGATTGTTTTTACATTGGAAAAACTGATAGAAAATTTAAAAATAGAATATATGAACATTTGTATGACATAAGAACAGACAAAGAGACAAATGCTTTGTATAAACATACCTCAGAGAACAGTGACCACACTTTAAATTTTTTTTGTTATTGATGGTGTCACGATGGATATCAGGGGAGGTGCATGTTTCTCTGTCTTACTAGAAAAGAGAGAATTATACTGGCAGCTGTTATTAAATGCGAACAACTTGCCAGGTTTAAATGAATCCCTCTCCATTAATTCTCTTTTAAAATTGAAAGCTTTAAACAGATGATAATTTATTTATATATTTATTCATTGCTCTTTTAAAAAATTGTGAAGTGGATGATCTTTTTTATATATTTTCTATATTTTTTTTATATCTATTAACATGTATTTATTTAACATTTTGTCATTGACATCACAGTCTGTATTGCCCTTTTAAATTTTTGTTACTTAGGGGGAGTGGCTACTATCATGTGAAGCACAAAGGGAGTCTTTAAAATGTGTTCTGTGTTTGATTTTAATTTGTCTGATGAATTTCTTTTTTTTTTTGAGGATGAAAGCACTTACCAGCTTTCTATTCTCTTACAATAAACTTTTTTGCTTTACTTTTTGGATTATCAGCATTTTATACAGCATCAATATACCCAGTGGTTTTACTGTGGAGTATTTGGTTTGCACACTTCTGCAGTTTGGTCAGACTCTTGAATTACTTTTAAAATAAGTATAGAGTCCAAAAGAAGTGTTAAAATGTAGGAAGCATCAAGACTTGATGAATAAGCATGCTTTTTCAGTCTGTGGGCACAGTTCTCCTTTAAGTCTCACCATTGTTAAGTGAAATAACCTTCTATATGATCCAGAATTTCAACTAGAGAAACTTTTTTCACGTAGAAAACATTAAAACTACAAACTAGTGATGAAGTAAAAAAAATAGTGGTACAATTATTTTATACAAAAAGAGAAAGGATCAGAAATAAATAAAACATTACCTGTATTTGATATCTGCTCATCAGAAACAGAGTGATTATTTTCCAATCTCATTGGAGGTACTAGTACTGTGGGGACAGCAGGCTTGCTCGTTTCTGTACCCTCTGAACTGTTTTTAGTATTTTGGTTTACTTCTTCTAAAAATCTTTCTTCCCTGAATGGACTGTCATCTTGCCCAGATGAGTCCGAGGCTGGGGAGCTTTCCACAGTGCCACATCCACTCTCATGTTCATCATCTGACATACTGTAAATGGTAAATGAAATTCATTTTATTTCAAACTGCATATGTCTTCTTTAAGGAATGTGCTCATAGTGCTAACATTTCCAGGAAAGTACATGAAAAATAATATCAGAAGTTAATACAAGCAGCCTATTAAGCTTAATCTCTTCTCAATGGTGCATAGCACTTCAGTCATAAACTAGAGCACTTTTACAAACATTAAACATGAATACTTATGTGCAGTGATGGACTGCTATCCCTACTATGGTCTTGTTATGACAGACTCTTGTGTGTATATATATATATATATATATATATATATATATATATATATATACACACACACATATATATATACATATATATATATATATATATATATTACACACACACATCGATATATACACACTCATTTCCACATGTGAATACATGTACATACACACTATACATTTATAAGTACACAGTAACAAATACAAAGATATAAACATATAGAGATAGACACACACACACACATATATATGTGTGTGTGTGCATATCTTATTCACTAGGTCATATAAATATGGGGAGATTCATCTAGATTGGAGACATGCACTTATGAAACTTGTCTAAGGGAAAAGGGAGTATGACAAACCTAGAATCATACAGACCCTTAAGTCTACTTTCAGAAAAATAATGGAGAAGGTAATACTGGATAAGTTATTGTCAGAACTGGATAGGTTGGGACTTGAAACCATTAATCAGCATGCATATGTTGAAAACAGATCTATTACCACCTGTAACATGATGTTATATAACAATATAATAACAGCTATGAATGAAAAATTGTGCTGTGATTTAATTTATATAGTTTTAACTTCAGTGTTTGACAGGGTCATACACAAAACACTGATCAATAAATTGGCACAACTAGGTATTGATGTACTGTTGACAAGATGGATAGCTGCATGGCTTACAAATAGGAAATGGCAAGTATCACACACCAACTGGAAAGGTAAAATCCTTGGTTACAATCAAGGTGTCCCACAGGGCTCTGTCCTAGGCCCTTACTTGTTTAGATTGTATCTTTCAGACCTTACTTTTTCATCTGAGGTGTTCTACAGTCTATATGCGGACTACCTGAAATTGGATAAACAGATAACAAGTGTTACAGATAAGGCATGTCTGCAAAATAATTTGACTAAATTGACCATTTGGGCACAGGAGAATAACATGTTGATAATATATCAAAAACTAAGCATAAGAGATTTGGGAGACAAACTGAAAGGTGAATATTTAATACAGCAAACAGTGACTGAAACTGTAGACTCATTTAAGGACCTGGGTATATGGGCAGGTTCAGCTAGGAGTTTTTCTAATCATATCAAACAATTGGCTAATGACAGTTATAGAACTATAGGTTGTATAAAAAAGATTTATAAAGTCTAGGAAATCAAACATAATAAAGTCACTGTTTGTTAGTTACATTAGACCCAAACTTGAGTATGGAATAACAATATGGAAACCCTATACGAAAACAAGCATGAAAAATGTGGAAAGAATACAGCGGAAATATACCACGGGTATCCATGGATGTGAAAATCTAAGTTATTATGAAAGACTAAAATATCTGAACTTGTACAGTGTCTCTTACAGATATTTCAGAGGAGATCTTATTCAGGTATACAGGGTATTTAGGGACAACTACCTCTGGGAATGTTTGGGGTTTTCAAAAAGTACTAGAGAATCATCAGATAACCTACGTAGAAGATTCTACAGGAATGAGAAGTGTACTAATTGGTTCTCTGATAAGAGTAGCTGATGCTTGGAACAGACTACCAAATTACATTAAAGTACTAGTTTAGATATTAAGAACAGTCTGGACATTTATTATGGGAACAAGTGTTTTGGTATATTGGCAAGCTAGTAGGCCATTAATGCCTGTGCTTGAAACGTGTGTGTATGTATGTATGTAGTGTGTATGTATCTGTATCTGAAAAACTGGGCCTTCAGCTTTTATTCTGGAGCTCATCTAGTAACTCTCCAACCACCTACAATATTTCATCAGTGACCTTTCACTGGAAAACCTCAGCATGTGGGTTAAACAGTTCAGGGTCCGCAGAGATAGGGTACAGAAAAAGAAAATTTGCTTCTCATACTTGCTCACTGTCCTGTACTCACTCTGGCAGACAGATGGCAAGATTCTGTGGAGCAGAAGCCCTCTCTTCAGAGTTATTGCTGATATGATGGGGTCCAGCCTGAATGCACATGACCAGCTGAAGGGATGCAAAAGATCTAGCTAGACTTCAATACTGAAGCTACTGTGTACGAGTTGTCCAGAGCTGCCTTGGTGGCAGCTTTGGACAACCCATAGTTGCTTTGGTGGCATCTTTAGAGATGTGGAGGGTCTAGGGAAGATATGTGAGCCTGAAGAGGTCTTTTCTATGGGAAGGAGATAGGGTCTGAATGCCACTCCTTACCTACTTTAACAGGAGAAGAAACTCTACAAACTTGAGGCTCTTGCAGAAGCCACACCCTCCTCACTGTCCAAGTTGGAGACCAGTAGCTCTGCAGTGGAGTCCACACGTTTTGATTTGTACATGATCTTATGGCTTCTTTTTAGTGAGGATTCCAAAGACCCTGAAGACAAGATCCTGAGGTGAGTCCATCATGAAGGAGATGGCGCTACTGATGATGTAATCACTACTTGGTCTTCAGATATCAAGACTGGCAGTTCTACCATATCTTGATCTTTCAACATTAGAAGTGCTGTTGACGATTAGACTAACTTCTGAGTATGGTGAGAGTGAGAGGACCTCAAGTAACATGCTGGTTAGAGTTCTAGTGTGAAAACTCAAACTGTTAAATAAGCCAGTAAAAGTGATCAATCTGTACTGATAAGTAATTAAACTACTTCGATGCCAGTTAAAGAGAAATTTGGAAACGTTAAGCTACAGTCAACCAGAAAAGACACGCACAAGCACTGCCTGGGAAGAACCACACAGCTGTTCAGTAAAAAGAAGTTCAAGTTTGAGCTTTAGTAGAGAAGATAACTTCCAGCAATGCAGATGGAGAAATAAACCAATGCCCACTCAGGTGTTTAAATTAAGTGAGAAGCACAAGTCAAACAACAAAAAGCTGGAAAATAGAAGCTTTATGTACTTTTCTGCTCTGTTTCATGTGATTGCATTTTTTTAGTTTGTTCTGGGACCCAAGTCTTGTATTTTAATTAGCAGCTGTGGGAAGACTGAGTTTCTGCATTACTCTGCCACTTCTATTTCCACAAGTAGAATTGTAAAAGCTATCAGTTTGTATTTTAAACTCTGCTAAAACATAGTCTTACAGTTAAATTCACAGTTGTGGCAGAACACTTACCAGATTTAGATCTTAGTCATTTATTACTGCATTTTTCCCATAAATGAAAAGTTATGTACTTGACTATAACAGATCCATGTTGACTGATTTTTGTCCTTTTCAACATATGACTTGTCGGATCAGACTGGATCCGACATTGGCACCATTTTTGAAGCTACTTCAGTTCTAGGGCTCTGACTCTTCCCTTATCCATAATTCCCTGTACTCCACCTTAATACCTCAGATCAAGTTTGCCCCCATCAAAAACAAGAAACTGACAACATTGTAAATATGATAACAGTTGCAATGAGATAAAAAGCGGGAGAGATGACAACAGTCATAAGAGGACTGTTCACAGACCAGGAGATAAGTAACAACCACCTACTCACCCTAAAGTCGTGTGTGTCAATCTGGAGTAAAAGAGGGAGGAAGGATGACCTGTATGAAAATCATCAGACAACATGGCTTTATCATTACAGTAAGTACATAACTTTCATAGTCAATACTGTCTATTTTTGTCCAATTCAACACATGGGACAGATTCCCAAGCTGCCTGTCTGGGTGGTATCAAGGAAGGATGTTCCTAAGAATGGTGGAACAAAAAAAAGAACGCGATTTAAACTGTACATCCAGTTTATGAGACAAACGCATGTACTGTGGACCAAGTTGCTGCCACACAAATGGGAAGCCTGCTAGAAAAGGCTGCTGAAGTAGATATTGCTCAAGTCGAATGAGCTTTAGATTGTACAGCCAAGTTCTTTTGTTATAGACAAATGAGATGCAATGTAGCAACCATCTTGAAAGGGCTCAAGCTCAATGCCAAGAAAAGTATAGTTATCCCCTGCGGGGAAAAAACATGTACCCGTGAATTACCACATAGGTGGCAGTACACTAAAAACCGAAAGTGTGACAAGAAACTTAGGGACACAGGTGGACAGTGGTCTCACCTTTGATAACACATCGCCACAACAGTCAGGAAATCCTTCTATGTGGCACACCTCATCACTACGAGCTTTTCATCCAGGAAAAAAATGTCATTGTCCCACTGTACTCATCCTTCATTAGACCCATTATAGAATACAACGACCCATTTGGTATGCACCTCTCAAGACATCTGCAACAACTGGAAAGGCCGCAGAAATACCTCACTAAAAGAATCCCAGGCCTAAAGCAGATGCCCTACGCTGACTGCCTTAAAAAACTCCTGCTATACTCTGTTGCATATTGCCTACTCAGAGGCGATCTCTGCTCAACATACAAGGCCATGTCAAACCCAGAGTTGTTGGACAACCTACACTTAATGAAATCCCAATCCCTCAGAGCCACACGCTCCAGGGATCTAAACCTTGTCATCACAATAAACAAAACATGCTGGAGGGATAGGTTCTTGACCCAAAGACTCCCCAGACTCTGGAATAGACTGCCCATACATGTCAAGCAGAGCGCCTCTTTGGCCCTCTTCAAAAGGAACCTTGACGATTGGATGGGAGAAAGGAAATTCACCCCAGGGATCACGTCAGTCGCCCTGCTAGACAGGGGTCCAGGTAAGTAAATAGTGTGGGAAGAAATAGCCAGGGAATTGTTCTGGCTAGGCTTGTATAGGCCCCCATAGGGCCGATAGCCTAGTACCAGCCTATGAACTTTAACAGATTTAACCAATTTTGGTTTCGATAATGCAATAAACAATCAGATTTTCTAAACTGTTTTGTTCAGTGAGGGTAGAACCCGAGTTGATGAACGTCTAGCATACGTAAAATGTATTCCACTTTATTTGAGTACATAGGTAAATACTGGTAAGTTTACTGACTGACTTAAGTTTGCTGAAAGGCACTTTAGATATCAGAGACACCCAAGCCCTTGTGGAAAACCAGACTGGGAGGTTTGTAAGAAAGAGCCTGTAATTCTGAAATCCATCTGGCTGACTTAACTGCTACCAGAAAAATTCTTTCCCAAGTCAGAAACTTTAGATCGACTGTGGCAGAAGGTTCAAAGGGAGCGTAGTTAGAGCCTGCAGTACAATGGCAATGTCCCACGGAAGAACTGGGTCTCTGATGGGAGGTTGTAAAAGAAAAGTTCCTCTCAAAAAAGATTTAGAGAAGAAGCTATGGAAGTGCCCTTTTGGCCAATATGGAAGCTCAAGATTGCTGCCATTTGAACCTTGACAGTGGAATAACTGGGGCCTTTACCAAACAGTTCAGATAAAAATTTCAAGATGGGCAGAACTGGTGCTGAGAAAGGGTCCACTCCTTTGGAAACAGCCCAAAGAGAGAACCTTTTCCATTTGTTATGGTATACCTTTTTTTGTGGCTAGACGCTGATATAATCCTAGCTACAGAGGGGAACCTGACATCTCTGGCTATGGTCAAAATTGGCGAAACCATGCATTTAGTTTCATGTGCATCTAGTCTGGTGGAGGCAATTTGGATGGGTTAGTGAGAAGATATGGATAATGATCCAACATCCATGGTGGATATACTAGAAGAGGCCACAGGAAAGAGAACCATGTTTGCCAGGGCCAGAAAGGTGCAATGAGGATCACCCTGACATTGCACTGCCTTGCTTTCTGGGTGAACTTGTTCATTAGTGGTAAGTGAAGAAAAGCATACAGGAGGGCCTGGGGGGGCCAATTGTGGACCACAGTATCCTTCAATGACTGACCCTGTGCAAAGAACAGGACAACATAATTTTTGTATTTGTTGTTGAGATAGGAGGCAAAGAGGTTGCAGCAAGGTTGGCCCCCACGATAAAAAATTAAACTGCCACTGAGGGACCACTCATAAGATGTCAGGACAGTCCTGCTTATTCTGTCTGTTAGAACACTGGATGATCAAAGGATGTGCACTATCAAAAAGTGGTGTGAAGACAATGTCCACTGCCAAACTTTCATGGCCTCACAGCAGAGCCGATAAGAACTGGTTCCTCCCTATTTGTTGATGTACTGTACAACTGCTGTACTATCCATCAGTATGGAAATTGGAACCTTGAGAAGGAGATCCTGGAATGCCTGCAGTTACAAGGACCACCATTCTCCAAGATATTGATGTGAAGACTGGGCTCCTTGTGGGTGACCATGTACCTTGGACCAGTCTCCCTTTATAATGCCACCCTTCCCAAACATTTCCATTCTGGGACGACCCCCAGTTACTGATGAGGAAGTTATCCGCCAGGCAATGTATCCTCTGCAGATCTGGGCGATGTGTGAAATCAAGATTTTCTGTAATTCCTAAATCCAGTAACAACTGGAGCACAAGATCGAGATGTTGTAGCAGTAGAAGCTCAGAGGCAGCAGTTAGGTACCAGTCATCAAGGTAGGGAAAACCTGGATCCCTAGCAATCTCAAGTGTGTTGTCACCACTGCCATTATCTTGATGAACACTCCTGGGGCTGTGGTGAGACAGAAAGGCAGGACTCTGAACTGATGGCGATTGGCTCCCAGACAGAAACGGAGGGATATCCTGGAGCTCTTCTCCATCTTCACATGACAGTAAGCATCCTTGAAAAATACTGACACATCCAATCTCCCTTCTTCAGCAGATGTAATATGAACTGGTTTGTGATCACCCAGAATTTTGTCTGTTTTACAAACTGAGTGAGATGACTGAGATCCAAAATGGGTTTGAGGGCCCTGTCTTCTTTGGCACTAAAAAAAAACTTTTGAGTAGACTCCAGATTTTAACTGGTCTTGGGAGACCAGCTGAATTACTATTTTTCTAGCAGTTTTGAAATTTCTACTGCTGCTGGCTCCCACTGATTGGATGGAACACTGGGAACACTCCTCTTTTTCTACAAAACAGAATAGCCTCTGGAAATTATCTTTAGCACTCATGAATCTACAATATAACAAAACTGTTCAAACCAATCACATATCTAACCAAGAAAACAAACAAAAAGACTGGAACCATAAAGAAGCCAATAGGAAACCAAAGTATTCGCTTATAAAAAAGCACTTTATTCGATGCTTTTGTCCTCAGACTTTTTCAGAACACAAAACTCCACCTTCCAGTGCACTTAAATAGGTTAATAATCAATTAAGACAATTATGTAAAGTACCTTTCAAGCAAGTAATTATTAACTTACTTGTTTATTTAAATACAATCTACAACATTTAAAAAATTTGATATTTACAACATTTAAACCTGTTTTTCATCAGAGTTTAGTTTAATTTGCCAAAAAGCCTCCCTCTGCTCTAATTCTTGAAATCCCCACCTCTCAGGACTAATTTACCCTGTTCTAATACTGAAAAAAGAAAATTTTTATAACCTGATATATATATATATATATATATATATATATATATATGTTCCCTTATTCTATCACTTAGGGCCCTAGAAGTCAGAGACCTGAGAGGTGGGGATTTCAAGAATTATTTAGAGCAGAGGGAGGCTTTATGGCAAATTATACTAAACACTGATGAAAAAAACGGATTCATCAGCACTTTGAGTGCAAAGTGCCTGCAAAACTGCTGCAACTATAATCTATGGACGGGCAGCAGCGGGCTGTGTAACTCTTCTCGTGCAAGGAATGCATTTATTTAATTATTTATTTATTGTGATGTCAGACTGACAACATAATAAATAAATAAATAAATGCATACCTTGCACGAGATGAAGGAATGCGTTACCACAGCCTGTACGGCTGCAGCTGCCCGGCTATAGATTTCTTGCAGCCACTTTGCACACGCAAAGTGCTGATGCAGCCGTTTGGTTTCGGCGATGTAGCTCGCAGGCAAATGTCTCGCGAGCTACATGCCGGAATCCGAAAAAAAACAGGTTTAAATAATGTAAATATCAAATGTTTTTAAAGTATTGTAGATTATGTATAAACAAATAAGTTATTTGTTTTAAACGTACTTTACATAATTGATGGTTTTGATTGTTATTAACCTATTTAAGTACACTGGAAGGTGGAGTATTGTATTCTGAAAAAGTTTGAGGACGAAAGCATTGAATAAAGTACTTTTTGTAAGCTAATACTTTGGTTTCCTGTTGGCTACTTGTTGGTTCCAGTCTTTTTGTTCGTAACCACAAATCTGTGTTTATGTTTTCCAGGCTTGTGGTTGCAAAGACAAGACCCCCACCCCCCCAAACTGTATTCAGAGTGAAGCAGTTGGGCAGCCACTCAGAGGTTCTGATAGGGCATCTCTGAAAAAGGACTGCAGAAGCCTGGTTATGTGGTCTGCCTCTCTCACTAGGGCAATGTCCATCTGAATTACCTCCACCTCTGCCACGAAGAAGTCTATCCCCAGGAGTCAGTGGTAAGAACTCTTATTTTCAGAACCATATCTTCTTCCCAATCCTCAATTTTTTAGAGAGGGATCCTTGAAGACAGGACAGATGGATTCCCACTGCAGAGAGCACTTTGCCATCTTGCTGACTTCTGGTAAATGTGTCTAACTTTTGCTCCAAAAAGTGTGGACCCATCATAGAGGGCATTTACAAAGGACATCTCGAAATCTTCTGCAAAGTCAGAAAGATGCATCCAGGCGTGATGGCATATGATGATGATGCTGGTGCCTGCCGACATGGCCATGCCATCAGCTGCATTACAGAGCAGTTGCATGGCTACAGTGGAGGTCAACTGTAGGGTTACTAGCTGGGAGTCCACCATTTTCTGAAAACCTGCAGGCAAGATACCTGAAAGGGATTTATTTGTAGAATTCCTTAGTCAAATTCATCTGGAACCTAGTAACATGAGCCAAACAATTCAGCAATTTAACAGAAAGAGTTACTGAGGCATATGTCCATTTCCCGAACCTGTCCATCACCCTAGATTCCCTATTAGGAGGATGAATACAGGAACTTTCCTCAGATAATTCCTTGTTTGTGGCCACTTCTACCACCACAGCATCCACTAGGGGGACCTTTGTTCTAATGTTTTCTGCATTTTGGAGCTGCTAGTACTGTCTGCTTTCCTGGGTATGGGCTACACCATCATCAGTGTCCTTCCATGCCTAGTGAGCCATAAGATCAATGAGGATGTCAGTGGGTGGTACCACCAGGACAAAGTTGGGCCAGAACAAAAAGCTTCAAGAACACTGACTCATTGGAGGATGGATCTTGGGTAAACCATCCCCCTCTTGGCTTCATCAGTTCAAGGACTTTACCAAAGGTAACGTCTACTGAGGGGGAGCAGGGAGGCCCTACACCTTTTCCAAATCAGTGTCTTATGTAACAGACTCTGGAAATTAGTCTATATGCTTCTGCTTGCATGTCTTGTTTCTTGTGGACTGTTTCTGGTGGGAGATCAGAAGGTACAGAATCAGATTGGGACCTAATATACCACAGAATCTCGGTAGCTCATGGTTCTGACTGTCCTTGTCTGGCAGGATGATGGGAACAAGAGGCAGAATCTTGCTGAGGTTTGGGTGATGCCAAACTGGCTAGAGGGGCCTTCTCCTTAGGCATAGCTAAGACTCTATGAAAAGTCTCAAAGGCCAAGGCTGCAATTTGCTCCTCAGACCTACACCTGTACAAGGACAACAGAGACCCTCTCGGTGCCAAGTCTTGACACTGAAGCTGACCTTGGATCAGAGCTATTGAGAGTCGAGGTTACAAGAGGCAGAAATGGCTCCGATAACCTCAGTGTCCACCCCTCTGCTCAAACCCAGTACCATTGCTTTGGGTCAGAGTGACGAGAGAGAGAGGGGATAGGGATGCTGTCCAGGTCGAAGTAACCAAGAGTGTTAACTCTGACAAAGGCGCTTCAGTGCAGGACAAAACCATAGTGACCAGTGTAAGGTGCACCAGTACTTGTGTAATAAGAGAAGGGAAGCTTGGATCAATACTCAATACATTCCCGGTGGATATTACCAAGAGAACCTCAAACTGGATACGCATCTTGTGAAACTTCCTCATCATTCTGTCAACATCCTACTCAGTAAAGCTTTGGGATATCGCAAGGAAGAGGCCACCAAAGGTGGTCTAGAGTATATTCTTTATTGGGGAATAGAGCCTCGGGCTCAGCAGTTCAGGCGAAAATCAGGGCCAAGGAAAGGAGCGGAAGCTGAGGAGCTGTAGGTTCTGACCTCTGAGACACTTTTGGATCTGGTCCAACTGGACAATTCCACCTAGATTTCTCAATCCTTTCAGGCTTAACCTTTTCTTTATTTCTTAATAATCATACAGACTATTATATCTATAAATTAGAAGAAAGTATCCTAAGAACTAAGCCAACATGTGAATGGAGAAAGGAGATTCTGCTGATAAGGATGACTGCAATTAGGGATATAGATAATAGGCAAGAGGGGGCTGGAATTTATTGGAGAAAACTGGCAAAGGAACAAAGTACTGGAAGCAAATAACTAGAGAGGGAAAGATGACAGAATGAGAAGACGCCAAGAATTTATTTGGACTGCAGGTTAGAGATTGCCTTCCCTATCAGGGATTGATATCAGAGCATAGGCAAACAGAAAAAAATAAAGGGGTCCTAAATGAAAGACCAGCACTGGTAGAGTTTTTAGTAGACTCTAGAACAGAAGCTGCCATTAAAAGAGGAACAATTAATAGACAATATAAAATACTGCATGACAACTACGAATCAATCAGAGGAGGTTAAAAAGGATTGGGAAGAGACTGGATAAGCAATTCACAAAGAAACATTGGGAGGATATATGTACATCTCCCAAATATGCAATAACATCTAGAAGATTTAGCATTTTTGCTTGGAAATGTTTACATAGATATGTTTATACCCCAAGTAGACTCCAGAGAATTTTTCCTCAGGAAGACAGCAAATGTTGGAGGTGTGATGGGGAAGAAAGAGGTAATTGGGATCATATTTTCTGGGAGTGCAGTGAGTTTGCCAACTTTAAGGACTCCCTGTGGGGTGCATTGTCAGAGATGCTGGGTAGACAGACTAGTGTGATGAGGGAGATGACTTTTCTGAGCTATGATACAGAATTGGAATTGCCTAGACATGGTAAGGCCTTGCTGTGTCTAAACTTAGTGGCTGCCAAAAAAGCAATTACTAAAAAATGGAAATCAAAATCTTAACCAGCTATAGCAGAAGTAGTGAATATAGTAACAGAGATAAGGACAAACTACATAGGAAAAAATGGGAACTGTGAGAGCAATACCTACAGGAGGAATGAGGTTTAAAAGAAGATAGGACTTAAATCAGCTATGCAATGTTTGACTGAAAATGATTGGGTAGATTATAACCATGTATAATGTTTGCAGCTGGGAGTGTGTCAGTATGGTTTGTGATGAAAAATGCCTGCAACTAGGATTGTGTCGGTGTAGTTTGTTTTCATTTATGAGTGCCTATGTCGTAAGTGAAACAAGACATTTCTTGTATTACATATCAAAAAAAGAGCATGAATTGAATAATTTATGTAATGTTGCTTAGGTTATTACATATATAACAATACACGTGAAGTATAATGTTTGTAAATGTGAACTTGTTAAAGTTTGATTACTTTTATATAATTGTACATTTATCTAAATTCTTTATTTCTCGTCTTTATCCATGTCCTCAGGTCTTTCCTTAGACTTACACTTGTACAACTTCTAAATTGGGGAAACAGTTTGAAGAAGATCCTGCTGAAGTTGAAGCCCCTTGTCTGTGGAGACAGTAAGAGTTTTATAATAGTTTTTTTTCTCTTCTGCTTTGCAGAGCTCTAGCACCAAAACACAGGACTGGCAATCTTAATCCAAGTAGGCAGTGCCCAAACAGTAAACAGAGCTTACTGAATAATATCTAATACTATCTTACATTACTTACTGCTTAGCTACATGCACTACACCAGCTAAAGCTATATGTTAATACAACTAATGCTACACCTACCAATATCTACTTTAAATGTAAAAAAGGACACAAGCTAATAAGCACTCAGCTAAGAAAACAGAGAATATAAAAATTCTCCATATGGAAGGCGGAAAACCTAGAACCCAAAAAGGAAACAAACTGAGATAAGAGTCCATAAGAACACACCTGAAGTCTTCAGTGACCAACATGATCTGAGCTATTAAGGTGTACAGGGAATTATGGGTAGGGGAGGACAGAGCCCTGCAACATAAGCAGCTTCAGATTTGGTGCAAAGGTCAATCTGATGATCCATGAGTTGAAATGGATGAAAATAGACAACACTAGATATAGTGTTACTGGTAAACGTCTGCATAGTCTGGTGCCTTAAACTGTAGTAGAAGTTCAATAGTGAGAGAATTGTCCCTGCTCCAGGCTCTGCTTCAGTGCTTTTATATTTTGCTGATCATTTACTTGCTTGCACTGTCTGTCTGCCCCATCCCCTACTAAAAGATTAAGCTAAAGTTTTTGAAAGAGCTCCAATATTGTCTTTACTTTACTGGATGACCCTCTAGCCTATTTCTAGCAAACAGCTACCCCAACTCAGTGACTTTAATCCAAGACTTGTGTGGAACTGTGAGTAACTAGATTTTCATCAAAAGGGGCAGAGAATTAAATTATTTTAGTTTTTTTTCAATTCTGCTTAAATATTTAATTTGCACTTATAGTAACTTTTGTGGTGATACTACTTTGTACTTTTCTGCTCTGTTCCATCTGATTGGATTTTTTTAGTTTGATCTGGAACCTTAGTCTTGTATATTAATTAACAGTTGTGGGAAGGTTGTGTTTCAACATTATTCAGCACTTCTAGTTCCACAAGTAGAATTACTTGTACAAGCTATCATTTTGTATTTTAAACCCTGCTGCGCCATAGTCTTGTAGTTAAATTCACAGTTGTGGCAGAACTGCGTACCACTACTACTACCACATTTGTGCCTTAGTCACTTATTACAGATTTTTTTTTAACTATAAACAACGTTGCTGGTAAATTTCTGCATATTCTCGTGCCTTAGACTGTAGCAGAAGTTCAATAGTGAGAGAATTGTCTCTGCTCCAGTCTGTGCTTCAGTGCTTTTATGTTCCTCATATCAATTACCTGATTGCATTCTGTGCCTGCCCCATACCCTGCTAACACATTAAGCTAAAAGTTTCTGAAAGAGCTCCAATATTGCCTTTATTTGAATGCTTTTGTAACTTTTCTTAAAATTTTCCTAACCCTCTCACCCTTTTGCTGTTGTTTTATAAATCTCTCTCTCTCTCTGCCCTCCACCCCTTATAATAATCTATAAGCTATTTATGTACTCTTCCCACCCACTGTTTTCCAGGACACTGAGTGACCAGCCAGCAAACCAGCATTGTTCTTGAGAGTAAACCTCCTTTACAACATATTGTCTCCTGGTAATTTTCCTGTAGTTCAACCAAGACTGGAGTCCTGGCCTGCATTCAAAGTATTTTACTCATATCCAGTGCCATCCAGGTAAAGTTAAGTACCTTTGATTGTAAATCGTACTCAAGTTATTTCCAGTGATCGCTACCATTTTCTGCATTTGGTTGTGCATTTCACTGAATATTTTGTTAAAAAAAAAAAAAAAAAAAGCTCTCACTGTTACTGCTATATGACTGTGTAGAAATTGCCATCAGCAAGGTACTTCTAGCTAGCTGTTTAAGTGGTTTATGTTAGCACTGCACTTGTGGGTCTCCTCTATTATGTTTTTACATTAGAGTGAGTGGGTTTATTCATCTTGTGGCAGGAGATGTTTACCTTGCTTATATGAGCCTGGAAATGCACAAAGTGACTTGACTGTAGTCATTTTATTGGCAAGAGGACTCGTTATTTAGTTTTCTTTTTTTTTCTGTGCTGCAGTAAATTTTGCACATTTGTGTGGGTTAGCAGTGTCCTGTACAGTAGCAAACACCTAGAAAGCAAATCTTGTCTGTAGACTGTAAAGCAGCATTATGGTATAAATACCTTGTGCACCAACAAGCTTAGAGCAGCTAGTTGGGCATCGAGTGGCAAAACCTACACATTTAGCAGAATTCAGTAAAGTAAAAACATTAAACATTAAAGCAGAATTTAGTAGCGTTTGGCATAATCTACCCCAGAAAAGCATCTTTATTAGTCTGCACCAACAAAACACCCTTAACAGCCTTCTAACCCCATTACACCACCCCCGAGTAGCTCACAAATCAAAGGACTGGAGAGTAACTATGCAATTTCCTAACTTCTTTGTAGCCAGCTTGGTGGATATGGGCATCTTGTAATAATGTATCAACTGTCCCATGTTTACTGACAACCACTTAATCTTGAAAGAATCATACACAGTATGCAAGAGGTGTACTTACACAATGACACTGGAGGTTAACTCTCGCATACAAGTGCACATCAGGTCATCGAAACCAAGCACACAACACTCACCTCACATAGCACACACTGACTAAATGTATGCTGGGACACTTTAAAGCAAACTTTCTATACAACACAGACCACTGTTTTTCAAAACTATGCTTCAGCAAGTCCAGAAGCACTCAGAAAAAAACACCATCTAACATCACATACTGCCACTCTCAGTGGAGACCCAACCAGTAAGCTCATAAGGCAAGCAAACACACTTCCCAGGAATCTCTGCAGAGGGGACTCCAAAATAAAATATACTGATGCCCCTCAAACCAGACTGAGCAACAAAAAGATAAATGTTAGCTGCTCATCTGGAGCCAAGATCCACAAAATCACGCATGCACTGAAGTCATTATACCACAAATACAAGCATGATTCCACTATAGTCTGTTGCAGGTGTAAATGGCCTGAGATGTACCTCTCTGGACTATATGAAGAAAGACATTATGGAGCTTTCAGACTGTGTCTTAGGCTGGTATGGGCCTAGCAATAAGCAACATATTACCATCACCTAGGATGACGTCATAATATGAGCAAAAAATTGATTTGAACAACTGGATGTCTTTCTGGTGTCATTCTAATAGGGAACCAGTATTTGTCAGATTAGGAGGACGTGGTCAGCAGACCACACTGCTTTGCCAAGGATGCTCTGCACCTTCCCCTACACTTCTGAATACTGGCTGTAACTTTATTCACATCTGCAGTGCATTTTTTAGGCAATACCAAATTGATAAACCTACCAACATAGCAAAATCAAATCAACCTCAAGGTGCTTCTGCTCAATGACAGGAACTTAAATAAAAAACTAGACTCTCTCCAAGCCCACCTCACACTCAAAAATATAGGCATCTGTGCAGTTATTTAGACATGGTTTAAAGCAGACAAGTACCCAGCAATGTAAGGTTTCACTGCATTCCAAACTTTTACAGTAGTAGATGCATAGACAAGGACTAAAGGTGGGGATGTCTCAATATAACATGAATAACAAGCATACTTTTAGAGTGGTCAAACAAGATGATGTGCTGGAGCTCCCTCATGTGCAGATCACCATAGACAAAATCTCATACCATATCCTAGCCAGATATTGGTCACCTTCCATTTCCCAAGAAGCTCAAAATGCATACTTGGACCTATTGAAGACGCTTACCATCCAACCTAACATTCTACTCATGGGAAACTAATTACCCCTCTACAGACTGGGACTCCTTCACATCCTCAAATCTACAGGCACAGAGATTCCTGGACTTCGCAAATACAAACACATTTGACCAACAGTGACTATGCCCATTACAGGCTCCAACACAGTGGACCTTATGCTCACAAATATGACAGAATGCTGCATCTCTCCCAATGTCTCGTCCTCCCTGGTAGAGTCCAAACATAAAGCTGTCTCCTTCAAAACGAAAATCAATTCTGTAATCCCATTAAACCCAGTAACAGTTATGAAATATTTCAAGGCAAATTACTTGTTATCAAGTGATAGTTTTTCGAAATTCAATGGCCCTCCTGACACAGAGAACACACCAGCCTATGGTGAATTGCTCTGAGAAGCTCTGTACAACCATGTCAATGACATAGAGATTGCTCTACCTACCACAAATAAGCCCAGGACTAGCTCCGGAAACAAATCACCCTGATGGCATTTCAAATTATATAGGATATGCAAAAGAAAAAAAATATGGCAAAAATCAGGATCTGTAATTCCCATAAAGATAAAAAACTTTCTCATTAAAGTAAATAGGCAACTAAGAGGGCTAATTCAGTCGAGCATAACCAATTTAAAGGTTAAGATCACCTCTCAGGTAAAGAAAACCCTAAGGCCTTCTACAGTTATGTCAGAAACCTCAAGGACAGCACACAGCAATGTTGGTCAATGGTGCCACATTCACAGAGCCTGATGATATAGTGAACCTGCCAGTGGACAAATTTAGTTCCAACTTTACCCCCCACCCCCAAAACTACCTTTGAACATAACCCCTCCAATTATAACTAGGGAGCATTTACTGGCTGCACTCACTAAAGCCAAGACCACGGTCTCAACAGGCTTCAATAACATCCCAGGATAACTCTTGAACAATCTAAAACATGACTTATAAAGACCCCCTGCGTCATTATGTAACTACAGTCTTAAAACAGGCTTTGTGCCATGTGAATGGAGGAATGCGACAGTCATCCCCCTCAAAAGGGAGGACCTTCAACAGATCCTGAAAACTACAGACCCAGTAGTCTAACTACTCTTAGTTGTAAAGCTAGGGAATAATTATCATGGAAATTATCAACAAGGACACAGGAAACCTCCAGACACTGAAAAAGCCAAAATGGGACGGATCCAAAGGAAGGTCATGCTTACTGAATCTGGTAGATATCTCTGAAAAGGTAACTAAGGAAATGGATGAGAGAAAAATTGTGCATACTGCCTAACTAGATCTGGCTAAGGCATTTGATACAATACTCCACTCAGGCATTGTCAACAAACTTACAGAACTAAGTATAAACCCCTTAATAGGATGCTGGATAGCTAGCTGGTTCACTGATAGGACCCAGGAGGATAGAATCAGTGAAGCCGCTTCCACAAAGAGGCTGGTCATCAGTGGAGTCCCCCAGGGCTGTGTGCTAGGCAAACTCCTCTTTGGCATCAATCTCTCGGATGTCAAAGCCAATACCAAAGGTCTCTGAATAACCACATCTGCAGAGGACTGCAAAATGAGTGCAGTCACTGAATCTCCCCAAGACAAGAACACCCTTCAGGGAAGTCTAATACAGACAAATGCTTGGTGCCAAAGTCATGGCTTAAAACTCAATACTAAGAAATGCACTACAGTATCCTCTGGGAAGTCGGCTACCCAGAAGATACTATGTCATCAATAAAACATCCTTAAAAGTTGATTCACTAGTCAGGGATCTGAGACCTCATGTTAAAGCACAGAACCGACAACGAGGGACGTCGTGGTCTGGGGCTAGACAAGTGACGCAGTAGGAGTGGAAGTCCCGGTGTGGTATTTGCTTTCCACAGGCGAGACATTTATTAACTTTTTCTGACATTGGTTAGTGCAAGAAAAAAGGATCCCCAACGGGGTACTTAGCTTTCGAAGACTTCAGCTTCAAATCGGTAGATGAAACTCGGGTAGCAGCCAACTGACACTCGTGCGAACTGCTTCTGCTTCGGGCTCCACGGCAAGAAAGACTGATGTAAAGGTGTCAGCTGCCTTCCTTTAAATCCCTGACAACCTGACGTCAGTCTTCAAGTGACAGTAACTGACGCAGAGATACTAAGTCTCTGGTATTCAGGCCGGTCAAGGGCTACCCCAGCGGGACTAACCCAAATGTGATGACTGCAACAGTGAAACACGAAGAACATCTGAGACCTCACGTAGACAGTAACCTAGCCTTAGACCAACATGTGTCCAAGGTAGTAAGAAAATCCTTATATGATGCCCAACTTAGAAGCAAGAGAATGGCATCAAGGTCCTGAGAGATCATCGTATCACTGCACTCGGCCCTCATCAGACCCATCATAAAGTACAATGCTCCCTTCAGTATGTACCTGACCAGACACATGCAGCAAATGGAATGTCCACAAAGGTTCCTTACCAAAAGAATACAGGGATTAAACACAATGTCCTAGAGTGATCGTCTCAAAACCCTGCCTCTTTACTCAGTATCATACTGACTTCTGACAGCTGATCTTTGTCTGGCATACAAAGGCATCCCTGGACCCTGCTCTGATGATCCTTTTGCACATCTGCAAGACAAACAGCATTAGAACTACTAGAATAAAATATCCAAGATTTGCTTGCAACATGAATAGGACATGCTGGACAGAGATGTTTTTCACAGAATTCACGTTCTCTGGAACAGGCTCGCCATCCCTATTTTAAGTTCAACTTGGACCAATGTATGGGTAATCAGAAATTCATCCCTGGTCTGGCTCCTATGACTCTGATGGACAGAGGCAGTCAGTAAATCACCCCCTTATAAACTAAACATAAATCAAATTTGTGGGTCACATTTGGGTTGCACGGCAAGGCTTATTAAGGGCATTAGTGGTTGTTAGCCTAGTATATACCTATAGACATAACTAGCTACTCAGATGAGCTGACAAACTAAAGAAATTACAGACTGAAACAAAGGAAAAGGAAAAACTGGTCAAACGAGACTTGTTATGGAAGCATGCACAGAAATAAGAAGTTATGTACCTACCATAACGTTCCATGTTAGTTGTCTTCTCTCGCCTTCTTTCTTGCTTGATGGGTTAACTCGGCACTTTGCTAAGCTCGAGAGTCACTTTTACCAGCTCGAGGCAGCCCCATATCCCATGATGCAAGGCGGTAAGTACCCAGATCTCGTTTGATGACAAACGGCAATAGCACCAAGCATAAAAACACTTCCAAAGGAAGAAAGAAAACTTACAGGATGGAAGAAGGACCAGGTCTGAATGGTCTTCAGCATAATAATTCCTTATAGGAAGGTCTGTCCAGGCCTGGGGGAAGGAGGGAGGGTCAAGAAGGCGAGAAGACAACTAACATGGAACGTTATGGTAGGTACATAACTTCTTAATGTTAAGTTGTCAATCTCGCCTTCATTCTTGCTTGATGGGACCGCGTCCCTAGCACCTCTATCCTGGGTGGCTCAATGGAACAGACTCTTGAGGACTGTAGAGCCAAAACTGGCTCTGTCCCTGGAGGCCAAGTCCAATTTGTAATGGGAAACAAAAGTATGAGGAGCGGCCCAAGTGGCGCTGCACAAATAGTGTCTAAAGGAAGTCTAGCTTGAAAGGCTGTAGAAGTAGCTAAGCTCCTAGTTGAATGTGCTTTAGGCTTTGAGCACAGCTGTTTTCCCCTGAGCAGATAAATTTCAGAGATGACCAAGAAAGCCATCTAGACAAGGTCACTTTAGAGACAGGAAGGCCTTTCTTATTATCCATAGGAAACAAAAGTTGATCAGATTTCCTAAATTTTTTGTTCTGTCCAAATAATATCTGAGTTGACGGTGGACATCAAGATAATGTAGTTTTTGTTCGGCTCTGTCTGAATAGTTTGGGAAAAATACAGGGAGATCAATGGATTTATTCAAATTGGCCTTTGAGGCGACCTTAGGCAAAAAGGTGGGATTAGTTCTCAATGATACTCTGTCTTTGTGAAAAACCAAATAGGGGGGTTGAACCAATAGAGCATGAAGTTCAGACACCCTCCTGGCCGATGTAATAGCTACTAGGAATAAAGTTTTCCAAGAAAGAAATTTCAGGGAACAAGAAACAGCTGGCTCGAAGGGGGGAAGAATCAGGGATGTCAGCACTAAATTTAGATCCCATTGAGGAGGAGGATTCCTGATTGGAGGCTTTAGCAGGAAAATTCCTTTCAAGAAGGCCCTACAGAGCCTATGGGACATAACATTGTGATCTGCAATCCCGACATGAAAGGTCGAGATAGCAGCCAATTGAACTCTGACTGTGGAGGAAGAGGAGCCTGCATGAAAAATCTCTGCTAAGAAGTCCAGGACTGCCTGAACAGGGGCAGTGAAAGGATCAATATTCTT